>NW_026061741.1:0-310453 GCF_023897955.1 Schistocerca gregaria
CAAAAGATGTCTGCTTACCTACTCTCCCATCGAAAGATGTCTTTCTACCTACCCCCTCTCGGAAGATTTTGTCTACCCCCTCTCTGAGATGTCATTCTACACCCACTTGGAAGATGCCTATCTAAACCCCTGGGAAGAAATCCCTCCCTCTAAAAATGCCTACCTAAACCCTTCCACATCGGAAGATGCCAATCTAGCCCCCTTCAGCTGATGCCTACCAACACCCACCTCATAAGATTATCTATCCATACCTTCCTCGGAAGAGGTGTATCTACCCCCTCAGAAGATGTGTACTGCCCCCATCCTTGGAAAATGTCTATCTACCCCCCTCAGAAGCTGTCTCTCTACCCCCCCTTGGAAGACGTCTACCCCCCTTCAGAAGATTATCTACCCAGCCCAGGCGGAAAATATCTGTATCCCTCCACTAGGAAGGTGACTATCAACCAACACCTCAGAAGATGTCTATCTACCCCACCCACAGATATCTACACCCACTGGAAGATACCTATCCCCACCTCAGAAGATGTCTATCCCCCAGGCAGATGTCTATAACTCACCTCATGAAAGATGCCTGTCTATCAACCCCCTCCTCTCAGAATATGTCTGACTACCTACCCCACCCCTGTTAAGATTTCCATCTAGCCCCTCCTCTCAGAGAACATTTATCCTAGACTCAGAAGATTTCTACAGCCTCCCTTCATTTGGAATGTGTCTACTGCCCATTCTGAATATGTTTGTCTACCTCCAAATTCTAGGAGGATGTCTGTATGTCTGTCTACCTCACAAACTCGGGACAAGTCTATCTATCCCCGCTATGGAAGAAATCTATCTAACCCCCTCTCGGAATATGTCTATCTACCCTCCTTGCCAAAGACATCTACACCCCATCTTCGAGGAGCTCTATCCCCCCATCATGAAAGATGCCTGTTTATCTACCCGAACCCATCAGAAGATGTAAGTGTACATACCATCACTTCCCACAGAAGATGTCTGTCTACTTACCGACATTTCTTGGAAGATGTCTGTCTACCGACCCCCCCCCCAACCTTTGAAGATGTCTGACAACTCACCTCCCCCCATGGAAGAATACTATCTCCCCCCTCCCAGAAGATGTCAATCTACTCTCCCCCTCGAAAATATCTTCCCCCCCCTGGAAAATGTCTACCTCCCTCTCAAAGGATATCTGTTTACCTATTTGGCCCCAATCGAAAAATGTCTCCCCCCTTGGAAACTGTCGGTCTACCAATCCTCCCCCTTGAAGACGTCTGACTAAGAAACAACCACTCAGAAGATTACTGTCTAACTACCCCTCCTTGGAATTGTTTGTCTACCATTATCACCACAGAAAATGTCTCCCCCCCCTCTTGGAGGATGTCTGTCTACCTACCACCCTTCAGAAGATGTCTGACCATGTACCCTGCTTTGGAATATGTCTGTCTACCTACCCCTCGCGGAAGATGTGTGTCTTCCTACCTCCCCACAGAAGATGTAGGTAAACAGATATCTTTCAAGAGGGAGTAGGTACACAGACATCTTGCAAGGGAGTGGTATGTACACAGAAATTACCAAGGGGTGGGGAATAATTAGACAGACTTCTTCCGAGGGGGGGGGGGGTAGGTATACATACATTTACTGAGTGTTCGTAGGTAGACAATCTTCTGAGGGGGTAGGCACAAAGGCACCTTTCGAGGGGGTTGGTAGACAGACATCTCCCATTGGTGGATTGGTAGACAGCCATCTTCTGAGGGGCGTACGTAGACAGACATCATCTAGAGGGGTAAGTAGACCAACATCTTCCAAGGGGGGTAGGTAGACAGACATCTTCTGAGGGTGTAGGAAGACAGACATCCTCGGAGGATGGGGGCAGGGGGTAGGTAGATAGACATCATCTGTGGAGGTGTGGATAAACAGACATCTTCTGAGGGGTAGGTAGACAGACATTTACCGAGTTGTGTTGTAGGTAGACACATATCTCCCAAAGGGGGGGGGGGAGGGATAGGTAGACAGAGACTTTCCTGGTGGGTGGTTTGAGAATCTCCTGAAGGGGGGTTGGTAAACAGACTTCTTCTTAAGGGGGTAGGTACACAGACATCTACTGTTGGTGCGGGACAAATAGACATAATTCTTCTGAGGCTGGGGATGATAGACATCTTCCGAAGGAGGGCACGTAGACAGACATTTTCCAAGTTGGGCAGACTGACAGACATCTTCCGGGGAGTAGAAAGACATAGATGTTCCAAGGGTGGTAGGTAGACAGACATCTTCTGTGAAGGTGTAGGTTGGCAGACATCATCTTAGTTTGGGTATGTAGACAGACATCATCCAAGGGGAGGGAGTATATAGGAAGATACCTTCTGAGGGGGATGATAGACATCTTATGGGAGTAGGTAAACAGACATAGTTGATAGACATATACATTCAGAGGGGGTAGTTAGACAGACATCTTCTGAGTGGTGGAAAATAGACCACTTACAAGGGGGAGGTAGGCATCTTCCTAAGTGAGCGGGCAGGTTGCCTGACATCTTCCATGGGGTAGGTAGCCAATCATCTTCCAAAGATGGGTTGGGTAGGCAGATATATTCAATGGGGGGTAGGTAGACAGACATCTTCTGAGATGGTAGTAGATAGACATTTCTGAGTTGGGGTAGAAAGGCATTGTCCAAAGTGGGTAGATAGGAATCTTCCGTGTGTGGATGGGGTAGGTAGACAGACATTTTCTGAAAGGGGTGCATCTTCTGTATGGGGGTAGGTAGACAATCATCTTCTGAGGGGAAGATGGGTACAGAGACATTTTACTTGGGGTAGGTAGACAGACATCTTCAAGGGGGTAGGTAGACAGACAACTAGGGGGGGGGGGTTGTTAGACAGACATGTTCTGAGGGGTTTTTAAGTAGACAGACATCTTCTGAGCAGGGGTAGTAGACATACAGCTTCAGAGGATGAGGGATATGTAGACAGATATCTTCTAAGGTAGCTTAGGTAGAGAGACAATTAGTGAGGGGGTAGGTAGACAGACATTATCCGAGGCTGGGTTGTAGGTAGACAGAAATAATCTGAGGGGTGTAGTTAGACAAGTATTTTCTGAGGCTAGGGGTATGTAGACAGACATTGTCCATGGGGATAGTTAGACACACCTTCTGAGGTATGGGGAGTAGGAATACTGACATTTCCTGAGGATGGTAGGTAGGGTGTCACTTTCGAAGGGGGGGGGGGTAGTGAGAGAGACTTCATAAGAGGTGGGGGATGTTGGTAGATAGACATGTTCTGAGGGAGGTAGGTAGATAGACATGTTCAGAGGGAGGGGTGGTAGAAAGCAATATTCCGAATGAGTGTAGGTAGACATACATATTCCGAGGGGTGGTTGGTAGGCAGACATTTTTTGAGGTGGGGTAGGTAGGCAGTCGTTTTCTGAATTTGGGTCCGTTGACAGACATCTTCCAAGAGAAGTGGGTATGAAGGCAGATATCTTCGTGGGGGGGAGCTAGGTAGCCAGACGTCTTCCGAGGGTGTTGGGTATGTAGGCATACATCTTCAAGGGCAGTTGGTAGACCGATATTTTCCAATGGGGGTAGGTAGACACACATACTACGAGTGGTGGTAGGTAAACACATGTTCCATGGGGTAGGTAGACAAACATCTTCCGAGGTGGGGTTGGTAGACATTCATTATCTGGGGTGTAGGTAGACTAACATTTTCGAGAGGGGTAGGACAGATATCTTCTGAGGGTGGTGTATTGGACAGACATCTTCCGAGGGGGTGTAGATAGACAACTTATGTAGGTGGTGGACAGACAACTGCTGACTGGGAGGGGGGGGTAGGTAGACATGTTCCAAGGGTACGGTAGATAGATATACTACTTCTGAGGGGGGTGGTAGGTAGACAGACATCTTCTGAGAGGGGGCTGGTAGACAGATATTTTCCGTGAGGTGTTATAGGTAGACAGAAATCTTCCAAGGGGGGGTAGGTCGACTGACATTTTCTGAGGGGGCAGGTAGACAGACAACTTCTGGGGGGTAGATAGACATACATGTTCAGTTTGTGTGCATAAACAGAGACCTTCTGAGGTGGATTAGGTTGGCAGCTATCTTATTAGTTTTGGCATGTAGAGGGAAGAGTATTGGTAGACAGGTATCTTCCGAGGGGGGTATGTAGACTGACATTGTCTAAGGGAGTTAGGTAGACATACACATTCCACAGGCAGATAGATAGACAGACATCTTCTGAGGGGGGTTAGGTAGCCATACATCTTCCGACAGGAGAGTTGGTGGACAGACACCTTCCAAGGATGGGGGGTAGGTAGACAGATATTTTCCAAGCGAGATTTAGGTAGACAGGCATTTTCCAAGGAGGGGTAGGTAGACAAACATCTTCCGAGGATGGTTGGGGTAGGAAGACAGACAGTGTGGGGTAGGTAGACAGACATCTTATTAGAGGGTGTATGTAGACAGACAGTATCCGAGGGCAGGTTGTAGGTAGACAGATATCTTACAGGGGGTGGGGTAGGTAGGCACGTATTTTCCAAGGCTGAGAGTATGTAGATAGACATAGTCCCGGTGGGCAATTAGACCGATATCTCCTGAGGGAGGGTAGGTACACAGACATCTTCAGAGTGGGAGGACAGGTAGACAGACACCTTCTAAGAGTGGGATGATAGACATCTTTCCAACTGGGAAAGATAGACATTTTACGAGGGGGGGGAGTAGACATACATCCTCCATGAGGTGGTAGACACACATATTATGAGGGGGGGGGTAGGTAGAAAGATTTCTTATAAGATGGGGTAGGTTGGTAGACATCTTCTGAGGTTGAGTATGTAGGCACCAAGGGTAGAGGATATGAAGACATATATCTTCCGAGGGGGGGGGGGCAAGGTAGACAGAAATTCTCTAACAGAGGGATGATAGACTTCTTGCGAGGGGGGTAGGTATGCAGACATCGTATGAGGGGGTGTAGGAAGACATACATATACCAAGGCAGGGTAGGTAGACAAAAATCTTCTGAGGGGGGTTGGAAGATAGACCTCTTCTGAGGGGCGAATGGAATACATACATCTTCCGAGGGGGTAGGAAGACAAAGTCCTCCAAGGGGGGGGGGGGGAGATGAACAGACATCCACCAAGGGGGTTAGATGGATGGTCATCTTCTGTTGTAGTGGGAGGGGGCAGGTAGGCTTCCATCTTCTGGGTGGTCAGTAGACAATCATCTTCTGAGTTGTGGTTCAGTAGGCAATCATGTTCAGAGGGGGGTAGGTAGACAGACATCTTCCGAGGTGGGATGATAGACATCTTCCAAAGGGGTGGAAAGTAGACAGGCATTTTACAAAGTGGGGTGCAGGTGGACTGACATCTCCCATGCATTAGGTGGAAAATCATATTCCGAGGTCGGGTTCGATATACAGACATATTCCGAGGGAGGTGGTAGGTAGACAGCCATCTTCCGAGTGGGGATAGGTAGACATACTTTTCCCGAGAGGGGGTTGGGTAGACAGGCATTTACCGAGGGGATGGGGGGTAGGTAGATAGACATCTTCTGAAGGGGGGTAGGTAGACAGACATCTCCCGAGGAGGGGTGGTAGACATACAACTTTCGAGGGGCGGTAGGTAGACAGACATTTTCTGTTGGAGGGGTTGATTGACAGGCATCTTTCAGAAGTGAGGGGGTGCATGTAGACTGAAATCTTCCGGGAGTAGGTAGACAATCATCTTCTGAGGGGGTGTTGGGTAGACAGACATCCTCCGGGTTTTGGTAGACATAAATATTCCAAGGTGGGCAGGTAGACAGACATTTTCTGAGGGAGGGCCAGGTTGACAGACATCTTCAAATGGCGGGTTGGTAGACACACAACTTATGAGTGGGGGCGTAGGTAGAGAGACATGTCCGGAGGTGGGGTAGGTAGACATACATAACACCAGGAGAAAGGATGATCTTCACTATGCAGGGTTAAATCTGACTTTGGCACAGAAAGGGGTAAATTATGCTGCCACAAAAGTCTTTGGGCACCTACCAAACAGCATCAAAAGCCTGACAGATAGCCAACTAACATTTAAAAATAAATTAAAAGAATTTCTAGATGACAACTCCTTCTACTCATTGGCTGAATTTTTAGATATAAAGTAAAAAAAAAAAAAAAAAAAAAAAAAAAAAAAAAAAAAAAAACCTTAATCATTAGTGTCATGCAATATTTTGTGTAATGTAATTTCTTGTACAGACATCTTTTATTAACCTGACACGTTCCACATCATTACGAAGTGTCGTATTCATGATCTATGGAACAAGTATTAATCTAATCTAATCTAATCTAATCTAATCCGAGGGGAGTGGTGGCTAGTCATACATATTCCGAGTGTGTGTTTATGTGGGCAGACATCTTCCAAGAGGGGCTAGGTAGACAAACATCTTCCAAGGGGGGGGGGGGGGGGGTAAGTAGACAGACATCTTCCATGTGGGGTATGTAGACAGACATATTCTGACAGGGTGAGGCAGGCATATACCGTGGTTCGGTAGATAGACAGGCATCTTCGAGGGGGTGCTAGGTAGACATACACCTTCCGAGGGTAGTGGTAGGAAGTCATACATCTTCCAAAGCGGTTTTTTCGGTTATCAAATGTCTTCCAAGAGGGGGGTCTGCACACATACATCCTCCAGGGATGGGAGGAGGGTTTGACAGAGATCTTCGGAGGTGGGGTAGTCAGTTACACATCTTTTGAAGTGGGTGTAGGTAGGCAGACACCTTCTAAATGGCAGTACCTAGGAAGATAGGCAGACATCTTCGGGGGGGGGGGGGGGAGGTAGGTAGACAGACAGTTTCTGATTGTGAGAATGGTGGTGGTGGTGGTTAGTGTTTAATGTCTCGTCAACAACGAGGTCATTAGAGACGGAGCGCAAGCTCGGGTTAGGGAAGGATTGGGAAAGAAATTGGCCGTGCCCTTTCAGAGGAACCATCCCGGCATTTGCCTGAAACGATTTAGGGTAATCACGAAAAACCTAAATCAGGATGGCCGGAGACGGGATTGAACCGTCGTCCTCCCGAATGCGAGTCCAGTGTGCTAACCACTGTACCACCTCTCTCGATGTGTGAGAATGGTAGACAGACAGATAGGGTGGGAGATCAGAGACAGTCATATTCTGAGGGTGGGGTATGTAGACAGCCATCTTCTGAGGGGGTAGATAAGAGTCTTCTGAAGGTGATGGAGAGATAGTCATCTTCCAAGTGCAGGTAGATAGGAATCTTCTGAGTTGGGGTAGCTTCCGAGCTAGGCGATAGATAGGCATCTTCACAGGGGGGGATGTTAGATTGGCATGTTATGGGGTGGGGGGGGGGGCGAGTAGACAAACATCACCCGATAGGTGGTATGTATAGAGACATCTTCCATGGAGTAGAAGGTAGGCAGACATCTTCTGAAGGGTGGGGTAGGGAGACAGACATCATCAGAGCAGTAGTAGGTAGACAGACATTTTCCGAAGGGGGTGTATGTAGACAAATATTTTCTTAGATGGAGGGTAGCTGGGCAGACATCTTCCAAGGGGTGGGGAGGGGGTAGGTAGACAGGCCTCTTCCAAAGGTGTGTAGGTAGACAGACATCTTCCAAGAAGGGGTATGTAGGCAAATATCTTCTGAAGGGTGGGTTAGGGAGACAGGCATCATCCACGTCTGGAGTAGGTAGAGAGTGATCTTCTGAGGGGGGTGGGGGATGTAGATAGAAAGACGTATTTTGAGAGGCTGGTAGGTAGGCAGCATGTTCCAAACGAGGGGGGGGGGGGTTAAGTAGACAGGTATCTTCCGAGGGTGTGTAGGTAGACAGTCATCTTCTGAGGGGGAAGGGGTGGGAAAACTGACGTTTTCCGGTTGGGGGGATAAGTAGAGAGTCATCTTCTGAGGGGGAAGTGGGTAGACACACATTTTCAGAAGGCGTGAGTAGGTAGGCAGACATATTACGAGGGGGGGGGGGTGGCGGGTGTACGTAGACAGTCATCTTACGAGGGGGGAGGGGGGTAAAAAGACAGGCATGTTCCAAGGTCCTCTATCAACTGCAAGACACCAGAACCGGCCTACAGTTGAATTTTCGATACCTAAAACTTGAGTAGTACTACTTCTTACCTGCCGATTGCATCAAATGAGAAGCTCCTATTTTGTTGTTTGTGGTGCGACCGCATACCTCAGCACATGACGTAAGTTTCCAGATGTATATGTAAACAGTTCCGTGAGCAAAGCTGCCACTGCGACGATATGGCATTACGATTAGGCGCGTGAGTGCGTGTGAAATCGCTCTCTAAGTTTTCATACATTTATAGGTTTGAGATACGTATTTTAACGGTTTTTGTGATAATATTTACTATATAAGATACTTATTAATGGTTTCTTCATTCACCTCCGCCTTTCTTGGGTTGTGACCTGATATTTGCGAGTGTTTCGTATCGAGCAACTTAACTTCTTACCTGTGTTTACATTCCGCGCTGACCAGTTGCAGCTGTAGCGGCGCATCCAAAGCTAAGTACTAATTAGTTGTTTGTGTATAGTGGTTTATTTTGGAACTTTAGTAGTCTTCAATCGGTGTTTTTGTTGTTTCCTGGTGAAATAATTTCAGAAGAAATTGTCGCGAACTGTTTTCAGTTTCGTTACTGTGCCATTAGACGTTTGATAATCTTTCTGTTTTACCTTTTGTTTTATTTGCTGTTGATAAATACTGTTAATAATAGTAGCTACTTCCCTTGTACAGCAAGATTATGATTATTGTAGTCAGTTTCTTAACAGATTCTTATTGTACTAAAGGAACTTAAATAAATGCGAAAGGTTTTCTTAGGTTTTTAATATATATTAACACGTTTCACATTTCCCCGTGCAACGTGACGTTCAGACCTCGTTTGATGCAAAAGCTTGAGGTCCTCGATCATGTCCAAGGCACCAAAGCCGGCTAATAAGTCAGTAATCTATAACTAAAACTTGAATTGTACTGCTTCTTACTGGCCGAATACATCTTCTTAACACCTTCTTCTGTCTTCTACTGTGGTGCTTTTAGTGTCTCCGCAAACCGCAGCAGGCGACATAAGTTTGCAGACTATAAATTTAACCGTCTCAGAGCGTAAAGCGGCCGATGTGACGATCTGCCAATAAGTCGATTCGACAGCAAATGAAGAAAACGGTCGGATTTGTCAGGTTTTTACTACAAATGGACACTTTTCACATCATCCCGTGCAACGTGGCGTCCAGACCGCGTTTCATGCAAAATCTTAAGGCCCTAGCTCATGTCCAAGGTACCAAAGCAGGCTAATAAGTCAATAAATGATAACTAAAATTTGAATTGTACAACTTATTACTGGTTCTTTCTCGCTGATTACACCAACAGAGAAGCTTCATCTGTGTTCTACTGTGATGCTTTGACTGTCTCCGCATAACGCTGCACGCGACATAAGCTTGCAGATCTGGCAATTAGTCGATTAAATAGAAAATGACGAAAACGGGAGGATTTCTCAGGTTTTTACTACATATGAACACTTTTCACATTCTCCCGCGCAACGTGGCAGACAGACCTCGTTTCATGAACAATCTCAAGGTCATAGCTCATGTACAAATAACCAAAGCCGGTTAATAAGTCAATAATAGATAAGTAAAATGTGAATTGTAATGCTTCGTACTGGCCGATTACATCTTCTGAGAGTCTTCTTCTGTGTTCTACTATGGTTCTTTTAGTGTCTAAGCATAGCGAAGGACACGATATAGTTTTGCAGAAGATAAATATAACCATTGCAGAGAGAAAAGCGGCCAATATGACGACCTGGCATTAAGTCGATTCGATATCAAATGACGAAAACGGCCGAATTTGTCAGGTTTTCACTACATATGAACACATTTCACATTCCCCCGTGCAACACGGCTGCTCGACCTCCCTTCATGCCAAATCTTAAGGTCCTAGCTCATGTCCAAGGCACCAAAGCCGGCTAAAAAGTCAATAATCGATAACTAAAACTTGAATTGTACTACTTCTTACTGGCTATTACATCAACATAGAACCTTCTTCTGTGTTCTATTATGGTGCTTTCATTGTCCCCGCATACCGCAGCACGCGACTTAGCTTTGCAGACGATAAATGTAACCGTTTCAGAGAAAAGAGCGGCCAATATGACGATCTGGCAAAAGTCGATTCGATAGCAAATGACGATCTCACTTTAAGTCGATTTGAAAACAAATGACGAAAACGGACGGATTTCCAGGTTTTTACTACTTGTGAACACAGTCTCCCTTGTACCGCGGCTGCTAGTTTTTCTGTGGTGCAAAATTGTAAGGTCCTAGCTCAAGTCCTACGCACCAAAGAAGGGTAAAAAGTCAATAATCGATAACTAAAACTTGAATTGTACTACTTCTTACTGCCTATTACATCAGCTTAGAAGCCTCTTATGTGTTCTGCTATGCTGCATTTAGTGTCTCCGCATACCGCAGCACGCGACATAGATTTGCAGTCCATAAATGTAACCGTTTCAGAGAGAAGACCGGCCAATGTGACGATCTAGCTAAAAGCCTATTCGATAACAAATGTCGAAAACGGACTGATTTCTCTGTTTTTTACGACAAATTAACACTTTTCACATTCTCTCGTGCAACGCGGCTGCTAGACCTCCCGTCATGCAAAATCGAAAGGTCCTAGCTCATGTCAAAGGCACCAAAGGCTAAAAACACAATAATCGATATCTAAAACTTGTATTGTATTACTTCTTACTGGCTATTACATCAACTTTGAAGCTTCTTCAGTGTTCTACTATGGTGCATTTAGTGTCTCCGCGTACCGCAGCACGCGACATAGCTTTACAGACGATAAATGTAACCGTTTTAGAGAGAAGAGCGGCCAATGTGACGATCTGGCATAAGTCGATTCGATAGCAAATGACGAAAACGGGCGGGTTTCTCAGGTTTTCACTACATATGGACACTTTTGCACATTCCCCCGAGCAACGCGGCTACTAGAGCTCCCTTCATGCAAAATCTGAAGGTCCTAGTTCATGCCCAACGCAACAAAGCCGTCTATAAAATCAATAATCGATAACTAAATTTGAATTGTACTGCTTCGTACTAGCTATCACATGAACTTAGAAGCTTCTTCTGTATTCTATTATGGTGCTTTTAGTGTCTCCGCATACCGCAGCACGCGACATATCTTTGCACACGATAAATGTAACGGTTTCAGAGAGAAAAGCTGGCTATATGACGATCTTGCATTAACCTGATTCGATAGCAAATGACGCAAACGGGCGGATTTCTCATTTTTTCACTACATATGAACACTTTTCACATTCCCCAGTGCAACACAGCTCCTAGACCACCCTTCATGCAATATCTTAAGATCCTAGCTCATGTCAAAGGCACCAAAGCCGTGTAAAAGGTCAATAATCGATAACTAAAACAAAAATTGTAATGCTTAGTACAGGCTATCACATCATCTTTCAAGCTTCTTGTGTGTCCTATTATGGTGCTTTCATTGTCTCCTCATACCTCAGCACGCGACATAGCTTTGCACACGATAATTGTAACCGTTTCATTGAGAAGAGCGGCCAATATGGCGATCTGGCAAAAGTCGAATCGATAGCAAATGACGAAAACGAGCGGATTTCTCCGGTTTTCACTACATATGAACACTTTTCACATTCCCCCGTCCAACGCGGCTGCTAGACCTCCCTTCATGCAAAATCTTAAGGTCCTAGCTCATGTGCAAGGCACCAAAGCCGTCTAAAAAATCAATAATCGATAACTTAATCTAGAATTGTACTGCTTCGTTTTGGGTATCACACCAACTTAGAAACTTCTTCTGTGTTCTATTGTGGTGCTTTTAGTGTCTACGCATACCGCAGTACGCGACATAGCTTTGAACACGATACATGTAACCGTTTCAGAGAGAAGAGTGGCCAATATAACGATCTGGCAAAAGTCGATTCGATAGCAAATGACGAAATCGGCGGTTTTCTCAGGTTTTCACTAAATATGAACACTTTGCACTTTCCCCCGTGGAACGCGGCTGCTAGAACTCCCTCATGCAAAATCTTAAGGTCCTAGCTCATGTCCTAGGCACCAAAGCCGTCTAAAAAGTCAATAATCGATAACAAAAACTTGAATTGTACTGCTTCGTACTGGTTATCACATCAACTTAGAAACTTATTCTGTTTTCTATTATGGTGCTTTTAGTGTCTACGCATACCGGAGCACGCAACTTAGCTTTGCACACGATAAATGTAACGGTTTCAGACAGAAATGCGGGTAATATGACGATCTGGCATTAAGTCGATTCGACAGCAAATGACGAAAACGGGCGGATTTCTCAGCTTTTCACTACATATGAACACTTTTCACATTCCCCCGTGCAACGCGGCTGCTACACCTCCCTTCATGCAAAATCTTAAGGTCCTAGCTCATGTCCAGAGCACCAAAGACGTCTAAAAAGTCAGTAATCGATAACTAAAACTTGAATTTTACTGCTTCTTACTGGCTATCACATCAACTTAGAAGCTTCTTCTGTGTTCTATTATCGTGCTTTTAGTGTCTACGAATACCGCAGCACGCAACATAGCTTTGCACACGATAAATATAACGGTTTCAGAGAGAACAGCGGGCAATATGATGATCTGGCATCAAGTCGATTCGATAGCAAATGAGGAAAACGGGCGGATTTCTCAAGTTTTCACTACATATAAACACTTTTCACATTCCCCCATGCAACGCGGCTGCTAGACCTCCCTTCATGCAAAATCTTAAGGTCCTAGCTCATGTCCAAGGCACCAAAGCCGTCTAAAAATTCAATAATCGATAACTGAAACTTGAATTGTACTGCTTCTAACTGGCTATCACATCAACTTAGAAGCTTCTTCTGTGATCTATAATGGGGCTTTTAGTGTCTCCGCATACCGCAGCACGCTACATAGCTTTGCACACGATAAATGTAACTGTTTCAAAGAGATAACCGGCCAATATGACGATTTGGCATTAAGTCGATTCGATAGCAAATGACGAAAACGGGCGGAATTCTCATGTTTTCACTACATATGAACACTTTTCACATTCCCCCGTGCAACGAGGCTGCTAGACCTTACTTCATGCAAGGCCGTAAAGTCCTAGCTCATGTTCAAGGCACCAAAATCGTCTAAAAATTAAATAATCGATAACTAAATTTTGAATAGTACTGCTTCGTACTGGCTATCACATCAACTTAGAAGCTTTTTCTGTTTTACATTATTGTGCTTCTAGTGTCTCTGCATACCGCAGCACGCGACATAGCTTTGCACACGATGAATGTAACCGTTTCAGAGACAAGTGCGGCCAGTATGACGATCTGGCATTAAGCTGATACGATAGCATATGACGAAAACGGGCGGATTTCTCAGGTTTTCACTACATATGAACACTTTTCACATTCCCCCGTGCAACGCGGTTGCTAGACCTCGCTTCATGCAAAATCTTAAGGTCCTTGATCATGTCTAGGGCACCGAAGCCGTCTAACAAGTTATTAATCGATAACTAAAACTTGAATTGTACTGCTACGTAATGACTTTCACAGCAACTTAGAAGCTTCATCTATGTTCTATTATGGTGCTTTTAGTGACTCCGCATACCGCAGCACGCGACATAGCTTTGCAAACCATAAATGTAACCGTTTCAGAGAGAAGAGCCGCCAATTTGACGATCTGGCAAATGTCGATTCGATAGCCATGAGGAGAACGGGCGGATTTTCCAGGTTTCCACTGCATATGAACACTTCCCACATTCCCCTGTCAAACGCGGATGCTAGACCTCCCTCATGCAAAATCTTAAGGAACTACCTAATGTCCAAGCCACGAAAGCCGTGTAAAAAGTCAATGATCGATAGTTAAAACTTGAATTGGACTGCTTCGTACTGGCTATCACATCAACTTAGAAGCTTCTTCTGTGATCCATTATGGTTCTTTTAGTGTCTCCACATACCGCAGCACGCGACATATCTTTGCACACGATAAATGTAACGGTTTCAGAGAGAATAGCGGGCAATATGACGATCTGAAATTAAGTCGATTCGATAGCAAATGACGAAAACGCTCAGATATCTCAGGTTTTCTCTACATATGAACACTTTTCACATTCCCCCGTGCAACGCTTCTCTTAGACATCCCTTTATGCAATATCTTAAGGCCCTAGCTCATCTCAAAGGAAACAAAGCCATTTAAAAAGTCAATAATCGTTAACTAAAACTTGAATTGTACTGCTTCGTACAGGTTATCACATCAATTTAGAAGCTTCTTCTGTGTTCTATTATGGTGATTTTAGTGTCTACGCATACCGCAGCATACGACATAACTTTGCACACGTTAAATGTAACGGTTTCAGAGAGAAAAGCGGGCTATATGACGATCTGGCATTAAGCTGATTCGATAGCAAATGACGAAAACGGGCGGATTTCTCAGGTTTTCACTACATATGAACACTTTTCACATTCCCCAGTGCAACACAGCTCCTAGACCTCCCTTCATGCAATACCTTAAGGTCCTAGCTCATGTCAAAGGCACCAAAGACGTGTAAAAAGTCATTAATCGATAACTAAAACAAAAATTGTAATGCTTAGTACAGGCTATCACATCATCTTTGAAGCTACTTCTCTGACCTATTATGGTGCTTTTATTGTCTCTGCATACCTCAGCACGCGACATAGCTTTGCACACGATAATTGTAACAGTTTCATTGAGAAGAGCGGCCAATATGACACTCTGGCAAAAGTCGAATCGATAGCAAATGACGAAAACGGGCGGATTTCTCCGGTTTTCACTACATATGAACACTTTTCACATTCCCCCGTCCAACGCGGCTGCTACACCTCCCTTCATTCAAAATCTTAAGGTCCTAGCTCATGTCCAAGCCACGAAAGCCGTCTAAAAAGTCAATAATCGATAGTTAAAACTTGATTTGGACTGCTCCGTACTGTCTATCACATCAACTTAGAAGCTTCTTCTGTGATCCTTTATGGTGCTTTTACTGTCTCCGCATACCGCAGCACGCGACAAAGCTTTGCACACGATACATGTCACCGTGTCAGAGAAAAGAGCGGCCAATATGACGATCTGGCAAAAGTCGATTCGATAGCAAATGACGAAAACGGGCGGATATATCAGGTTTTCACTGTATATGAACACGTTTCACATTACCCCGTGCAACGCGGCTGCTAGACTTCCCTTCATGCAAAATCTTAAGGTCCTAGCTCATGTCCAAGGCACAAAAGCCGTCTAAAAAGTCAATAATCTAAAACTAAAACTTGAAATTTACTGCTTCGTACTGTCTATCACATCAACTTAGAAGCTTTTTCTGTGTTCTACTATGGTGCTTTTAGTGTCTCCGCATACCGCAGCACGCGACGTAGCTTTGTACACGATAAATGTAGCGGTTTCAGAGAGAATAGCGTGCAATATGACGATCTGAAATTAAGTTGATTCGATAGCAAATGATGAAAACGCTCGGATATCTCAGGTTTTCTCTACATATGAACACATTTCACAATCCCCCGTGCAACGCGTCTCTTAGACATCCCTTTATGCAATATCTGCAGGTCCTAGGTCATCACAAAGGAACCAAAGCCGTCTAAAAAGAAAATAATCGATAGATAAAACTTGAATTGTACTGCTTCGTACTGGCTATCACATCAACTTAGAAGCTTCTTCTGTGTTCTATTATGGTGATTTTAGTGTCTCCGCATACCGCAGCACGCGATATAGCTTTGCACACGATAAATCTAACGGTTTCAGAGAGAAAAGCGGGCAATATGACGATCTGGCATTAAGCTGATACGATAGCAAATGACGAAAATGGGCGGATTTCTCAGGTTTTCACTACATATGTTCAATTTTCACATTCCCCCGTGCAACGCGGCTGCTAGACCTTACTTCATGCAAAGTCGTAAAGTCCTAGCTCAAGTTCAAGGCACCAAAATCGTCTAAAAATTCAATAATCCATAACTAAACCTTGAATAGTACTGCTTCGTACTGGCTATCACATCAACTTAGAAGCTTTTTCTGTTTTCTATTATGGTGCTTCTAGTGTCTCCGCATACCGCAGCACGCGACATAGCTTTGCACACGATAAATGTAACCGTTTCAGAGACAAGTGCGGCCAGTATGACGATCTGGCATTAAGTCGATTCGATAGCAAATGACGAAATGGCGGATTTCTAACGTTTTCACTACATATGAACACTTTTCACATTACCCCGTGCAACGCGGCTGCTAGACGTCCCTTCATGGAAAATCTTAAGGTCCTAGCTCATGTGCAATGCACCATAACCGTCTAAAAGGTCAATAACCGATAACTAAAACTTGAATTGTACTGCTTCGTTTTGGCTATCACACCAACTTAGAACCTTCTTCTGTGTTCTATTATGGTGCTTTTAGTGTCTCCGCATACCGCAGCACGCGACAAAGCTTTGCACACGATAAATGTCACCGTTTCAGAGAGAAGAGCCGAAAATATGACGATCTGGCAAATGTCGATTCGATAGCTAATCACGAAAACGGGTGTATTTCTCAGGTTTTCACTACATATGAACACTTTTCACATTCCCCCGTGCAACGTGGCTGCTAGACCTCCCTTCATGCAAAATCTTAAGGTCCTAGCTCATGTCCAAGGCACCAAAGCCGTCTAAGAAGTCAATATCGATAACTAAAACTTGATTTGTACTGCTTCTTACTGGCTATCACTTCAACTTAGAAGCGTCTTCTGTGATCCATTATGGTGCTTTTAGTGTCTCCGCATAACGCAGCACGCGACATGGCTTTGCACACGAATAATGTAACCGTTTCAGAGAGAGGAGCGCGAAATATGACGATCTGGCATTAGGTCGATTCGATGGCAAATGACGAAAACGGGCGGATTCCTCAGGTTTTCACGACATATGAACACTTTTCACATTCCCCAGTGCATGACGGCTGCTAGACCTCCCTTCATGCAAAATCTTATGGTCCTACCTCGCGTCAGAGGCAACAAAGCCGTCTAAAAAGTCAATACTCAAAAATTAAAACTTGAATTGTACTGCGTCGTAGTGGCTATCACATCAACTTAGAAGCTTCTTCTTTGATCTATTATGGTGCTTTTAGTGACTCTGCATACCGCACCACGTGACATAGCTTCGCACACTATAAATGTAACCGTTTCAGAGAGAAGTACGTCCAATATGACGATCTGGCATTAAGTCGATTCGATAGCAAATTATGAAAACGGGCGGGTTTATCAGGTTTTCACTACATATGAACACTTTTCACATTACCCCGTGTAACGCGGCTGCTGGATCTCCCTTCATGCAAAATTTTAAGGTCCTACCTCATGTCCAAGCCACGTAAGCCGTCTAAAAAGTCAATAATCGATAGTTAAAACTTGAATTGGACTGCTTCAAACTGGATATCACATCAACTTAGAAGCTTCTTCTTTGATCTATTATGGTGCTTTTAGTGACTCCGCATACCGCAGCACGTGACATAGCTTTCCTAACGATAAATGTAACCTTCTCAGGGTGAAAACCGGCCAATATGACGATCTGGCAAAACTCGAATCGACAGCAAATGACGAAGACGGGCGGATTTCTCAGGTTTTCGCTACATAAGAACACTTTTCACATTTCCCCGTGCAACGCGGCTGCTAGATCTCCATTCATGCAAAATTTTAAGGTCCTAGCTCATGTCGAAGGCACCAACGCCGTCTAAAAAGTCAATAATCGATAGGTAAAACTTGAATTGTACTGCTTCGTTTTGGCTATCACATCAACTTAGAAGCTTAATCTGTGTTCTTTTATGGTGCTTTTAGTGTCTCCACATACCGCAGCACGCGATATAGCTTTGCACACGATATATGTAACGGTTTCAGAGAGAATAGCGGGCAATATGACGATCTGGCATTAAGTCGATTCGATTACAAATGACGAAAACGGGCGGATTTCTCAGGTTTTCACTACATATGAACACTTTTCACATTCCCCCGTGCAACGCGGTCGCTAGACCTCCCTTGACGGAAAATCTTACGGTGCTAGCTGATACCCAAGGCACCAAAGCTGTCTACAAAGTCAATAATCGATAGCTAAAACTTGAATTGTACTACTTGGTACTGGCTATCACATCAACTTAGAATAATCTTCTGTGTTCCATTATGGTGCTTTTAGTATCTCTGCATTTCGCAGCACGTTACATAGCTTTGCACACGATAAATGTAACCGTTTCAGAGAGATTACTGGCCAATATGACGATCTGGCATTAAGTCGATTCGATAGCAGATTACGAAAACGGAAGGACTTATCAGGTTTTCATTACATATGAACTCTTTTCACATTCCCCGTGCAATGCGGTTGCTACACCTCCCTTCATGCAAAATCTTAAGGTCCTAGCTCATGTCCAAGGCACCAAAGCCGTATAAACAGTCAATAATCGATAACTAAAACTTGAATTGTACTGCTACGTACTGGCTATCACATCAACTTAGGAGCTTCTTCTGTGTTCTATTATGTTGCTTTTAGTGTCTCCGCATACCGCAACACGCTACTTAGCTTTGCACACGATAAATGTAACCGTTTCAGAGAAAAGAGCGGCCAATATGACGATCTGGCAAAAGTCGATTCCATAGCAAATGACGAAAACGGGCGGATTTCTAGGGTTTCACAACATATGAACACTTTTCACATTCCCCCGTGCAATGCGGCTGCTACACCTCCCTTCATGCAAAATCTTAAGGTCTTATCTCATGTCCAAGGCACAAAAGCCGTCTAAGTAGTCAATAATCGATAACTAAAACCTGAATTGCACTGATTCTTACTGGCTATCACATCAACTTAGGAGCATCTTCTGTGTTCTATTATGGTGCTTTTAGTGTCTCTCCATTCCGCAGCACGCGACATAGCTTTGTACACGATAAATGTGACGGTTTCAGAGAGAATAGCGGGCAATATGACGATCTGAAATTAAGTGGATTCGATAGCAAATTACGAAAACGCTCGGATATCTCAGGTTTTCTCTACATATGAACAATTTTCACATTCACCCGTGCATCGCTTCTCTTAGTCATCCCTTTATGCAATATCTTAAGGTCCTAGCTCATCTCAAAGGAACCAAAGCCGTCTAAAAAGTCAATAATCGATAACTAAAACTTGAATTGTACTGCTTCGTACTGGCTATTACATCAACTTAGAAGCTTCTTCTGTGTTCTATTATGATGCTTTTATTCTCTACGCATACCGCAGCACGCGACATACTTTTCACACGATAAATGTAACCGTTTCAGAGAGAAGAGCGGCCAATATGACGATCTGACAAAAGTCGATTCGATAGCAAATGACGTAATCGGCGGATTTCTCGGTTTTTACTACATATGAACACTTTGCACATTCCCCCGTGCAACGCGGCTGCTAGAACTCCCTCATGCAAAATCTTAATATCCTAGCTCATGTCCAGTGCACCAAAGCCGACTAAAATGTCAATAATCGATAGCTAAAAGAATTATTTTACGGCTTCTTACTGGCTATTACGACAACTTAGAAGCTTCTTCTGTGTTCTACTATGGTGCTTGTAGTGTCTCCGCATTCCGCAGCACGCGACATAGCTTTGCACACGATAATTGTAACCGTTTCATAGAGAAGAGCGGCAAATATGACGATCTGGCAAAAGTCGATTCGATAGCAAATGCCGAAAATGGCGGATTTCTCATGTTTCCACTACATATGAACACTTTTCACATTCCCTCGTGCAACGCGGTTGCTAGAACTCGCTTCATGCAAAATCTTAAGGTCCTGGATCATGTCCAAGGCACCGAAGCCGTCTAAAAAGGTAATAATCGATACCTAAAACTTGAATTGTACTGCTGCGTACTTTCTATCACTTCAACTTAGAAGATTATTCTGTGTTCTATTATGGAGCTTTTAGTGTCTCCGCATACCGCAGCACGCGACATAGCTTTGCACACGACAAATGTAACCGTTTCAGAGAGAATTCCGGCCAATATGACGATCTGGCATTAAGTCGATTCGATAGCAAATGACGAAAACGGGCGGATTTCTCAGAATTTCACTACATATGAACACATTTCACATTCACCCGTGGAACGCGGATGCTAGACCTCCATTCATGCAAAATCGTCATGTCCTAGCTCATGTCCAAGGCACCAAAACCGTTTAAAAAGGCAATAATCGATAACTTAAACTTGAAATGTACGGCTAAGTACTTTCTATCACATCAACTTAGAAGCTTCTTCTGTGTTCTATTATGGTGCTTTTAGTGTCCAGGCATTCCGCAGCCCGCAACATAGGTTTGCACACGATAAATGTAACATTTCAGAGAGAAGAGCGGCCAATAAGACGATCTGGCATTAGGTCGATTCGATAGAAATAACGAAAACGGGCGGATTTCTCAGCTTTTCACTACATACGAAACTTTTCACATCACCCCGTGCAACGTGGCTGCTAGAATTCCCTTCATGCAAAATCTTCAGGTCCTAGCTCATGTCCAATGCACCAAAGCCGTCTAAAAAGTCAATAATCGATAACTAAAACTTGAATTGTACTGCTACGTGCTGGCTTCCACATCAACTTAGAAGTTTCTTCTGTGTTCTAACACATCAACTTAGAAATTTCTTCTGTGTTCTGTTATGGTGCTTTTAGTGTCTCCTCATACCGCAGCACGCGACATAGATTTGCACGCGATAAATGTAACCGTTTCAGAGAGAAGAACGGCCAATATGACGATATGGCATTAGGTCGATTCGATAGCAAATAACGAAAACGGGCGGATTTCTCAGGTTTTTACAACATATGAACACTTTTCACATTCTCTCTTGCAACGTGGCTGCTAGACCTCCGTTCATGCAAAATCTTAAGGTCCCAGCTCATGTCCAAGGCACCAAAGCCGTCTAAAAAGGTAATAATCGATAACTAAAACTTGAAATGTACGGCTAAGTACTTTCTATCACATCAACTTAGATGCTTATTCTGTGTTCTATTATGGTGCTTTTAGTGTTCAGGCATTCCGCAGCTCGCGACATAGGTTTGCACACGATAAATGTAACCGTTCAAGAGAGAAGAGCGGCAAATATGAAGATCTGGCATTAGGTCGATTCGATAGCAATTAACGAAAACGGGCGGATTTCTCAGCTTTTACTACATACGAAACTTTTCACATCACCCCGTGCAACGTGGCTGCTAGAATTCCCTTCATGCAAAATCTTCAGGTCCTAGCTCATGTCCAATGCACCAAAGCCATCTAAAAAGTCAATAATCGATAACTAAAACTTGAATTTTACTGCTACGTGCTGGCTTTCACATCAACTTAGAAGCTTCTTCTGTGTTCTAACACATCAACTTAGATATTTCTTCTGTGTTCTGTTATGGTGCTTTTAGTGTCTCCCCATACCGCAGCACGCGACATAGCTTTGCACGCGATAAATGTAACCGTTTCAGAGAGAAGTGCGTCCAATATGACGATCTCGCATTAAGTCGATTCGATAGCAAATGACGAAAACGGGCGGATTTCTCAGGTTTTCACTACATATGAACACTTTTCACATTCCCCCGTGCAACGCGGCTGTTAGACCTCCCTTCATGCAGGGTCGTAAGGTCCTAGCTCATGTCCAAGGCACCAGAATCGTCTAAAAATTCAATAATCGATAACTAAAACTTTAATTGTACTGCTTCGTATTAGCTATCACATCAACTTAGAAGCTTCTTCTGTGTTCTATTATGATGCTTTTAGTGTCTCTGCATAACGCAGCACGCGACATAGCTATGCACACGATAAATATAACGGTTTCAGAGAGAATAGCTGGCACTATGACGATCCGGCGTTAAGTCGATTCGATAGCAAATGACGAAACATAGGCGGATATCTCAGGTTTTTACTGTATTTGAACACTTTTCAAATTCCCCCGTGCAACGCAGCTGCTAGACCTCCCTTCCTGCAAATTCATATGGTCCTAGCTCATGTCTAAGGCACCAAAGCCATATAAAAAGTCAATAATGGATAACTAAAACTTGAAATCTACTGCTTCGTAATGGCTATCACATCAACTTAGAAGCTTCATGTGTGTTCTATTATGGTGTTTTTAGTGTCTCCGCTTACCTTAGCACGAGACATTGCTTTGAACACGATAAATGTAACCGTTTCAGAGAGAAGAGCGGCCAATATGACGATCTGGCATTAAGTCGATTCGATAGCAAATAACGAAAACGGTCGGATTTCTCATGTTTTACTACATATGAACACTTTTCACATTCCCCCGTGCAACGCGACTGCGAGACCTCCATTCCTGCAAAATCTGAATTACTTTGCTCATGTCCAAGGCACCAATGCCGTGTGAAGAGTCAATAATCGATAAGTAAAACTTGAATTGTACTGCTTCGTACTGGCTATCACATCCACTTAGAAGCTTCATCTGTGTTCTATTATTGTGCTTTTGGTGTCTAGACATTCCGCAGCTCGCGACATAGTTTTTTACACGATAAATGTAGACGTTTCAGGGAGAAGAGCGGCCGGTATGACGATCTGGCATTACGTCGATTCCATAGCAAATGACGAAAACGGTCGGATTTCTCAGGTTTTTACTACATATGAATACTTTTCACATTTTCTCGTGCAACGTGGCTGCTAGACCTCAATTCATGCAAAATCTTAAAGTCACAGCTCTTGTTCAAGGCACCAAAGCCGTCTGACAAGTCAATAATCGATAACTAAAACTTGAATTGTACTGCTTCGTACTGGTATCACATCAACTTAGAAGCTTCTTGTGTGTTCTATTACGCTGTTTTAAGTGTCTCCGCATACCGTAGCACGCGATATGGCTTTGCACACGACAAATGTAACAGTTTCAGAGAGAAGAGCGGACAATATGACGATCTGGCATTAAGTCGATTCGATAGCAAATGACGAAAACGGACGGATTTCTCAGGTAGTCACTACATATGAACACTTTTCACATTCCCCCGTGCAACGCGGCTGCGAGACCTCCATTCCTGCAAAATCTTAAAGTCCTAGCTCATGTCCACGGCACCAAAGCCGTCTGACAAGTCAATAATCGATACGTAAAACTTGAATAGTACTGCTTCGTACTGGCTATCACATCAACTTAGATGCTTCTTTTGTATTATATTATGGTGCTTTTAGTGTTACCACATACCGCAGCACGCGACATAGCTTTGCACACGATAAATGTAATCATTTCAGAGAGAAGAACGGCCAATATGTCGATCTGGCATTAGGTCGATTCGATAGCAAATAACGAAAACCGGCGGATTTCTCAGGTTTTTAAAACATATGAACACTTTTCACATTCTCTCTTGCAACGTGGCTGCTAGACCTCCGTTCATGCAAAATCTTAAGGTCCCAGCTCATGTCCAAGGCACCAAAGCCGTCTAAAAAGGTAATAATCGATAACTAAAACTTGAAATGTACGGCTAAGTACTTTCTATCACATCAACTTAGATGCTTCTTCTGTGTTCTTTTATGGTGCTTTTAGTGTCCAGGCATTCCGCAGCTCGCGACATAGGTTTGCACACGATAAATGTGACCATTTCAGAGAGAAGAGCGGCCAATTTGACAATATGGCATTAAGTTGATTCGATAGCAAATGACGAAAACGGGCGGATTTCTCAGGTTTTTACAACATATGAACACTTTTCACATTCTGTCGTGCAACGTGGCTGCTAGACCTCCCTTCATGCAAAATCTTAAGGTCCTAGCTCATGTCCAATGCACCAAAGCCGTCTAAAAACTCAATAATCGATAACTAAAACTTGAATTACACTGCTTCGTACTGGCTATCAGATCAACATAGAAGCTTCTTGTGTGTTCTATTAAGCTGTTTTTAGTGTCTCCGCATACCGCAGCACGCGATATGGCTTTGCACACGACAAATGTAACAGTTTCAGAGAGAAGAGCGGCCAATATGACGATCTGGCATTAAGTCGATTTGATAGCAAATGACGAAAACGGGCGGATTTCTCAGCTTTTCAATACATATGAACACTTTTCACATTCCCCCGTGCAACGCGGCTGCGAGACCTCCATTCCTGCAAAATCTTAAAGTCCTAGCTCATGTCCAAGGAACCAAAGCCAGCTAAAAAGTCAATAATCGATACCTAAAACTTGAATTGTACTACTTCTTACTGGCTATTACATCAACTTAGAACCTTCATCTGTGTTCTTCTTATGGTGCTAATAGTGTCTCCGCATACCGCAGCACGCGACATAGCTTTGCAGACGATAAGTACAATCGTTTCAGAGAGAAGGGCGGCCATTTTGACGATCTGGCTTTAAGTCGATTCGATAACAAATGACGAAAACGGACGGATAACTAGGGTTTTACTACATATGAACAGTTTTCACATTCTCCCGTGCAACTCGGCAGCTAGTCCTCCTTTCATGCAGAATTTAAGGTCCTAGCTCATGTCCAAGGAACCAAAGCCAGCTAAAAAGTCAATAATCGATACCTAAAACTTGAATTGTACTACTTCTTACTGGCTATTACATCAACTTAGAACCTTCATCTGTGTTCTACTATGGTGCTAATAGTGTCTCCGCATACCGCAGCACGCGACATAGCTTTGCAGACGATAAGTATAATCGTTTCAGAGAGAAGAGCGACCAATGTGACGATCTGGCTTTAAGTCGATTCGATAACAAATGACGAAAACGGACGGATTTCTCAGGTTTTTACTACATATGAACACTTCTCACATTCTCCCGTGCAACTCGGCTGCTGGTCCTCCTTTCATGCAAAATGTTAAGGTCCTAGCTCATATCCAAGGCACCAAAGAAGTGTAAAAAGTCAATAATCGATACCTCAAACGTGAATTGTACTACTTCTCACTTGCTATTACATCAACATAGAAGCTTCATCTGTGTTCTACTATGGTGCTTTTAGTGTCCCCGCATACCGCAGCACGCGACATAGCTTTGCAGACGATAAATGTAACCGTTTCAGAGAGAAGAGCGGCCAATGTGATGATCTGGCTTTAAGTCGATTCGATAACAAATTCCCGTGCAACTCGGCTGCTAGTCCTCCTTTCATGCAAAACGTTAAGGTTCTAGAACATATCCAAGGCACCAAAGTAGTGTAAAAAGTCAATAATCGATAACTAAAACTTGAATTGTACTACTTCTTACTGGCTATTACATCAACCTAGAAGCTTCATCTGTGTTCTACTATGGTGCTTTTAGTGTCTCCGCATACCGCAGCACGAGATATAGCTTTGCAGACGATAAATGTAACCGTTTCAGACTGAAGTGCGGCCAATGTGACGATCTGGCTTCAAGTCGATTCGATAACAAATGACGAAAACGGACGGATTTCTCAGGTTTTTACTACATATGAACACTTTTCACATTCTCCCGTGCAACGCGGCTGCTAGTCCTCCTTTCATGCAATATCTTAAGGTCCTACCTCATGTCCAGGGCACCAAAGAAGGTTAAAAAGTCAATAATCGATAACAAAAACTTGAATTGTACTACTTCTTACTGGCAAACGATAAGTACAACCGTTTCAGACAGAAGGGCGACAACGTGACGATCTGGCTTTAAGTCGATTCGAAAACAAATGACGAAAACGGACGGATATCTCAGGTTTTTAATACATATGAACACTTTTCACATTCTCCCGTGCAACTCGGCTGCCAGTCCTCCTTTCATGCAGATTCTTAAGGTCCTAGCTCATGTCCAAGGCGCCAAAGCCAGCTAAAAAGTCCATAATCGATACCTAAAACTTGAATTGTACTACTTCTTACAGGATATTACATTTAATTAGATGCTTCATCTGTGTTTTACTATGTTGGTATTAGAGTCTCCGCAAACCACAGCACACGTCATAGCATTGCAGACGATAAGTACAACCATTTCAGAGAGAAGAGCGGCCAATGTGACGATCTGGCTTTAAGTCGATTCGATAACAAATTACGATAACGAACGGATTTTTCGGGTTTTTACTGCATATGAACACTTTTCACATTCTCCCGTGCAACTCAGCTGCTAGTCCTCCTTTCATGCAGAATCTTAAGGTCCTAGCTCATGTCCAAGGCACCAAAGCCACCTAAAAAGTCAATAATCGATACCTAAAACTTGAATAGTACTACTTCTTACTGGCTATTACATCAACATAGAAGCTTCATCTGTGTTCTACTATGGTGCTTTTAGTGTCTCCACATACCGCAGCACGCGACATAGCTTCGCAGACGATAAGTACAACCGTTTCAGAGAGAAGAGAGGCCAATGTGACGATTTGGCTTTAAGTCGATTCGATAACAAATGACGAAAACGGACGGATTTCTCAGGTTTTTACTACATATGAACACTTTTCACATTCTCCCGTGCAACTCGGCTGCTAGTTCTCCTTTCATGCAGAATCTTAAGGTCCTAGCTCATGTCCAACCGCACCAAAGCCAGCTAAAAAGTCAATAATCGATACCTAAAACTTGAATTGTACTACTTCTTACTGGCTATTACATCAACGTAGAAGCTTCATCTGTGTTCTACTATGGTGTTTTTAGTGTCTCCACATACCTCAGCACGCGACATAGCTTTGCAGACGATAAGTACAACCGTTTCTGAGAGAAGAGAGGTTAATGTGACGATTTGGCTTTAAGTCGATTCGATAACAAATGACGAAAACGGACGGATTTCTCAGGTTTTTACTACATATGAACACTTTTCACATTCTCCCGTGCAACTCGGCTGCCAGTCCTCCTTTCATGCAGATTCTTAAGGTCCTAGCTCATGTCCAAGGCGCCAAAGCCAGCTAAAAAGTCCATAATCGATACCTAAAACTTGAATTGTACTACTTCTTACAGGATATTACATTTAATTAGATGCTTCATCTGTGTTTTACTATGTTGGTATTAGAGTCTCCGCAAACCACAGCACACGTCATAGCATTACAGACGATAAGTACAACCATTTCAGAGAGAAGAGCGGCCAATGTGACGATCTGGCTTTAAGTCGATTCGATAACAAATTACGATAACGAACGGATTTTTCGGGTTTTTACTGCATATGAACACTTTTCACATTCTCCCGTGCAACTCAGCTGCTAGTCCTCCTTTCATGCAGAATCTTAAGGTGCTAGCTCATGTCCAAGGCACCAAAGCCACCTAAAAAGTCAATAATCGATACCTAAAACTTGAATAGTACTACTTCTTACTGGCTATTACATCAACATAGAAGCTTCATCTGTGTTCTACTATGGTGCTTTTAGTGTCTCCACATACCGCAGCACGCGACATAGCTTCGCAGACGATAAGTACAACCGTTTCAGAGAGAAGAGAGGCCAATGTGACGATTTGGCTTTAAGTCGATTCGATAACAAATGACGAAAACGGACGGATTTCTCAGGTTTTTACTACATATGAACACTTTTCACATTCTCCCGTGCAACTCGGCTGCTAGTTCTCCTTTCATGCAGAATCTTAAGGTCATAGCTCATGTCCAACCGCACCAAAGCCAGCTAAAAAGTCAATAATCGATACCTAAAACTTGAATTGTACTACTTCTTACTGGCTATTACATCAACGTAGAAGCTTCATCTGTGTTCTACTATGGTGTTTTTAGTGTCTCCACATACCTCAGCACGCGACATAGCTTTGCAGACGATAAGTACAACCGTTTCTGAGAGAAGAGAGGTTAATGTGACGATTTGGCTTTAAGTCGATTCGATAACAAATGACGAAAACGGACGGATTTCTCAGGTTTTTACTACATATGAACACTTTTCACGTTCTCCCTTGCAACTCGGCTGCTAGTTCTCCTTACATGCAGAATCATAAGGTCCTAGCTCATGTCCAAGGCACCAAAGCCAGCTAAAAAGTCAATAATCGATACCTAAAACTTGAATTGTACTACTACTTACTGGCTATTACATTAAATTAGATGCTTCATCTATGTTTTACTATGGTGGTTTTAGTGTCTCCGCATACCGCAGCACACGTCTTAGCTTTGCAGACGATAAGTACAACCGTTTCAGAGAGAAGAGCGGCAAGTGTGACATTCTGGTTTTAAGTCGATTCGATAACAAATGACGAAAACGGACGGATTTCTCAGGTTTTTACTACGTATGAACACTTTTCACATTCTGCCGTGCAACTCGGCTGCTAGTTCTCTTTTCATGCAGAATCGTAAGGTCCTAGCTCATGTCCAACCGATCCAAAGCCAGCTAAAAATCAATAATCGATACCTAATACTTGAATTGTACTACTTCTTACTGGCTATTACATCAACATAGAAGCTTCATCTGTGTTCTGCTATGGTGCTTTTAGTATTTCCACATACCGCAGCTCGCGACATAGATTTGCAGACGATAAGTACAACCGTTTCAGAGAGAAGAGAGTCCAATGTGACGATTTGGCTTTAAGTCGATTCGATAACAAATGACGAAAACGGACGGATTTCTCAGGTTTTTACTACATGTGAACACTTTTCACATTCTCCCGTGCAACTCGGCTGCTAGTTCTCCTTTCATGCAGAATCTTAAGGTCCTAGCTCATGTCCAAGGCACCAAAGCCAGCTAAAAAGTCAATAATCGATACCTAAAACTTGAATTGTACTACTTCTAACTGGCTATTACATCAACTTAGAAGCATCATCTGTGTTCTAATATGGTGCTTTTAGTGTCTCCGCATACCGCAGCACGCGACATAGCTTTGCAGACGATAAGTACAATCGTTTCAGAGAGAAGAGCGACCAATGTGACGATCTGGCTTTAAGTCGATTCGATAACAAATGACGAATACGGACGGATTTCTCAGGTTTTTACTACATATGAACACGTTTCACATTCTCCCGTGCAACTCGGCTGCCAGTCCTCCTTTCATGCAGATTCTTAAGGTCCTAGCTCATGTCCAAGCCGCCAAAGCCAGCTAAAAAGTCCATAATCGATAACTAAAACTTGAATTGTACTACTTCTTACAGGCTATTACATTTAATTAGATGCTTCATCTGTGTTTTACTATGGTGGTTTTAGTGTCTCCGCATACCGCAGCACACGTCATAGCATTGCAGACGATAAGTACAACCATTTCAGAGAGAAGAGCGGCCAATGTGACGATCTGGCTTTAAGCGATTCGATAACAAATGACGATAACGAACGGATTTTTCGGGTTTTTACTGCATATGAACACTTTTCACATGCTCCCGTGCAACTCGGCTGCTAGTCCTCCTTTCATTCAGAATCTTAAGGTCCTAGCTCATGCCCAAGGCACCAAAGCCACCTAAAAAGTCAATAATCGGTACCTAAAACTTGAATTGTACTACTTCTTACTGGCTATTACATCAACATAGAAGCTACATCTGTGTTCTACTATGGTGCTTTTAGTTCTCCACATACCGCAGCACGCGACATAGCTTTCCAGACGATAAGTACAATCGTTTCAGAGAGAAGAGCGACCAATGTGACGATCTGGCTTTAAGTCGATTCGATTACAAATGACGAAAACGGACGGATTTCTCATTTTTTTACTACATATGAACACTTTTAACATTCTCCCGTGCAACTCGGCTGCTGGTCCTCCTTTCATGCAGATTCTTAAGGTCCTAGCTCATGTCCAAGGCACCAAAGCCAGCTAAAAAGTCCATTATCGATACCTAAAACTTGAATTGTACTACTTCTTACTAGCTATTACAATAAATTAGATGCTTCATCTATGTTTTACTATGGTGGTTTTAGTGTCCCCGTATACCGCAGCACACGTCTTAGCTTTGGAGACGATAAGTACAACCGTTTCAGAGAGAAGAGCGGCCAGTGTGACATTCTGGCTTTAGGTCGATTCGATAACAAATGACGAAAACGGACGGATTTCTCAGGTTTTTACTAGATATGAACACATTTCACATACTAGCGTGCAACTCGGCTGCTAGTTCTCCTTTCATGCAGAATCTTAAGGTCCTAGCTCATGTCCAAGGCACCAAAGCCAGCTATAAAGTCAATTATCGATACCTAAAACTTGAATTGTACTACTTCTTACTGGCTATTACATCAACTTAGAAGCTTCATCTGTGTTCTACTATGGTGCTTTTAGTGTCTCCGCATACCGCAGCACGCGACATAGCGATGCAGTCGATAAGTACAATCGTTTCAGAGAGAAGAGCGACCAATGTGACGATCTGGCTTTAAGTCGATTCGATAACAAATGACGATAACGAACGGATTTCTCGGGTTTTTCCTGCTTATGAACACTTTTCACATTGTCCCGTGCAACTCAGCAGCTAGTCCTCCTTTCATGCAGAATCTTAAGGTCCTAGCTCATGTCCAAGGCACCAAAGCCAGCTAAGAAATTAATAATCGATACCTAAAACTTGAATTGGACTACTTCTTACTGGCTATTACATTACATTAGATGCTTCATCTGTGTTTTACTATTGTGGTTTTAGTGTCTCCGCATACCGCAGCACACGTCATAGCTTTGCAGACGATAAGTACAACCGTTTCAGAGAGAAGAGCGGCCAATGTGACATTCTGGCTTTAAGTCGATTCGATAACAAATGACGAAAAAGGACGGATTTCTCAGGTTTTTACTACATATGAACACTTCTCATATTCTCCCGTGCAACGCGGCTGCTAGTCCTCCTCTCATGCAGAATCTTAAGGTCCTAGCTCATGTCCAAGGCACCAAAGCCAGCTAAAGAGTCAATAATCGATACCTAAAACTAGAATTGTACTATATCTTACTGGCTATTACATCAACTTAGAAGCTTCATCTGTGTTTTACTATGGTGGTTTTAGTGTCTCCGCATACCGCAGCACACGTCATAGCTTTGCAGACGATAAGTACATCCGTTTCAGAGAGAAGAGCGGCCAATGTGAAGATGTGGCTTTAAGTCGAGTCGATAACAAATGACGAAAACGGACGGATTTCTCAGGTTTTTACTACATATGAACACTTTTCACATTCTCCCGTGCAAATCAGCTGCTAGTCCTCCTTTCATGAAGAATCTTAAGGTCCTAGCTCATGTCCAAGGCACCAAAGATAGCTATAAAGTCAATAATCGATACCTAAAATTTGAATTGTACTACTTCTTACTATCTATTACGTAAACTAAGAAGCTTCATCTGTGTTCTACTATGATGCTTTTAGTGTCTCCGCATACCGCAGCACGCGACATAGCTTTGCATACGATAAGTACAATCGTTTTAGACATAAATGCGGCCAATGTGACGATCTGGCTTTAAGTCGATTCGATAACAAATGACGAAAACGGACGGATTTCTAGGTTTTTACTACATATGAACACTTTTCACGTTGTCCCGTGCAACTCTGCTGCTAGTTCTCCTTTCATGCAGAATCTTAAGGTCCTAGCTCATGTCCAAGGCACCAATGCCAGCTAAAAAGTCAATAATCGATACCTAAAACTTGAATTGGACTACTTCTTACTGGCTATTACATCAACTTAGAACCTTCATCTGTGTTCTACTATGATGCTTTTAGTGTCTCCGGATACCGCAGCACGCGACAGAGCTTTGCAGTCGATAAGTACAATCGTTTCAGAGAGAAGAGCGACCAATGTGACGATCTGGCTTTAAGTCGATTCGGTAACAAATGACGAAAACGGACGGATTTCTAATGTTTTTGCTACATGTGAACACTTTTCACATTCACCCGTGCAACTCGGCTGATAGTCCTCCTTTCATGCAGAATATCAAGGTCCTAGCTCATGTCCAAGGCACAAAAGCAAGCTAAAAAGTCAATTATCGATACCTAAAACTTGAGTTGTACTACTTCTTACTGGCTATTACATCAACCTAAATACTTCGTCTGTTTTCTACTATGGTGCTTTTAGTGTCTGCGCATACCGCAGCTCGCGACATAGCTTTGCAGACGATAAGTACAACCGTTTCAGAGAGAAGAGCGGCCAATGTGACGATCTGGATTTAAGTCGATTCGATAACAAATGACGAAAACGGACGGATTTCTCAGGTTTTTACTACATATGAACACATTCCACATTCTCCGGTGCAACTCGGCTGCTAGTCCTCCTTTCATGCAGAATCTTAAGGTCCTAGCTCATGTCCAAGGCACCAAAGCCAGATAAAAAGTCAATAATCACTACCTAAAACTTGAATTGTACTACTTCTTACTGGCTATTACATCAACTTAGAAGCTTCATCTGTGTTCTACTATGGTGCATTTAGTGTCTCCGCATACCGCAGCACGCGACATAGCTTCGCAGACGATAAGTACAACCGTTTCAGAGAGAAGAGAGGCCAATGTGACGATTTGGCTTTAAGTCGATTCGATAACAAATGACGAAAACGGACGGATTTCTCAGGTTTTTACTACATATGAACACTTTTCACATTCTCCCGTGCAACTCGGCTGCTAGTTCTCCTTTCATGCAGAATCTTAAGGTCCTAGCTCATGTCCAACCGCACCAAAGCCAGCTAAAAAGTCAATAATCGATACCTAAAACTTGAATTGTACTACTTCTTACTGGCTATTACATCAACGTAGAAGCTTCATCTGTGTTCTACTATGGTGTTTTTAGTGTCTCCACATACCTCAGCACGCGACATAGCTTTGCAGACGATAAGTACAACCGTTTCTGAGAGAAGAGAGGTTAATGTGACGATTTGGCTTTAAGTCGATTCGATAACAAATGACGAAAACGGACGGATTTCTCAGGTTTTTACTACATATGAACACTTTTCACGTTCTCCCTTGCAACTCGGCTGCTAGTTCTCCTTACATGCAGAATCATAAGGTCCTAGCTCATGTCCAAGGCACCAAAGCCAGCTATAAAGTCAATTATCGATACCTAAAACTTGAATTGTACTACTACTTACTGGCTATTACATTAAATTAGATGCTTCATCTATGTTTTACTATGGTGGTTTTAGTGTCTCCGCATACCGCAGCACACGTCTTAGCTTTGCAGACGATAAGTACAACCGTTTCAGAGAGAAGAGCGGCAAGTGTGACATTCTGGTTTTAAGTCGATTCGATAACAAATGACGAAAACGGACGGATTTCTCAGGTTTTTACTACGTATGAACACTTTTCACATTCTGCCGTGCAACTCGGCTGCTAGTTCTCTTTTCATGCAGAATCGTAAGGTCCTAGCTCATGTCCAACCGATCCAAAGCCAGCTAAAAATCAATAATCGATACCTAATACTTGAATTGTACTACTTCTTACTGGCTATTACATCAACATAGAAGCTTCATCTGTGTTCTGCTATGGTGCTTTTAGTATTTCCACATACCGCAGCTCGCGACATAGATTTGCAGACGATAAGTACAACCGTTTCAGAGAGAAGAGAGTCCAATGTGACGATTTGGCTTTAAGTCGATTCGATAACAAATGACGAAAACGGACGGATTTCTCAGGTTTTTGCTACATGTGAACACTTTTCACATTCTCCCGTGCAACTCGGCTGCTAGTTCTCCTTTCATGCAGAATCTTAAGGTCCTAGCTCATGTCCAAGGCACCAAAGCCAGCTAAAAAGTCAATAATCGATACCTAAAACTTGAATTGTACTACTTCTAACTGGCTATTACATCAACTTAGAAGCATCATCTGTGTTCTAATATGGTGCTTTTAGTGTCTCCGCATACCGCAGCACGCGACATAGCTTTGCAGACGATAAGTACAATCGTTTCAGAGAGAAGAGCGACCAATGTGACGATCTGGCTTTAAGTCGATTCGATAACAAATGACGAATACGGACGGATTTCTCAGGTTTTTACTACATATGAACACGTTTCACATTCTCCCGTGCAACTCGGCTGCCAGTCCTCCTTTCATGCAGATTCTTAAGGTCCTAGCTCATGTCCAAGCCGCCAAAGCCAGCTAAAAAGTCCATAATCGATAACTAAAACTTGAATTGTACTACTTCTTACAGGCTATTACATTTAATTAGATGCTTCATCTGTGTTTTACTATGGTGGTTTTAGTGTCTCCGCATACCGCAGCACACGTCATAGCATTGCAGACGATAAGTACAACCATTTCAGAGAGAAGAGCGGCCAATGTGACGATCTGGCTTTAAGCGATTCGATAACAAATGACGATAACGAACGGATTTTTCGGGTTTTTACTGCATATGAACACTTTTCACATGCTCCCGTGCAACTCGGCTGCTAGTCCTCCTTTCATTCAGAATCTTAAGGTCCTAGCTCATGCCCAAGGCACCAAAGCCACCTAAAAAGTCAATAATCGGTACCTAAAACTTGAATTGTACTACTTCTTACTGGCTATTACATCAACATAGAAGCTACATCTGTGTTCTACTATGGTGCTTTTAGTTCTCCACATACCGCAGCACGCGACATAGCTTTCCAGACGATAAGTACAATCGTTTCAGAGAGAAGAGCGACCAATGTGACGATCTGGCTTTAAGTCGATTCGATTACAAATGACGAAAACGGACGGATTTCTCATTTTTTTACTACATATGAACACTTTTAACATTCTCCCGTGCAACTCGGCTGCTGGTCCTCCTTTCATGCAGATTCTTAAGGTCCTAGCTCATGTCCAAGGCACCAAAGCCAGCTAAAAAGTCCATTATCGATACCTAAAACTTGAATTGTACTACTTCTTACTAGCTATTACAATAAATTAGATGCTTCATCTATGTTTTACTATGGTGGTTTTAGTGTCCCCGTATACCGCAGCACACGTCTTAGCTTTGCAGACGATAAGTACAACCGTTTCAGAGAGAAGAGCGGCCAGTTTGACATTCTGGCTTTAGGTCGATTCGATAACAAATGACGAAAACGGACGGATTTCTCAGGTTTTTACTAGATATGAACACATTTCACATACTAGCGTGCAACTCGGCTGCTAGTTCTCCTTTCATGCAGAATCTTAAGGTCCTAGCTCATGTCCAAGGCACCAAAGCCAGCTATAAAGTCAATTATCGATACCTAAAACTTGAATTGTACTACTTCTTACTGGCTATTACATCAACTTAGAAGCTTCATCTGTGTTCTACTATGGTGCTTTTAGTGTCTCCGCATACCGCAGCACGCGACATAGCGATGCAGTCGGTAAGTACAATCGTTTCAGAGAGAAGAGCGACCAATGTGACGATCTGGCTTTAAGTCGATTCGATAACAAATGACGATAACGAACGGATTTCTCGGGTTTTTCCTGCTTATGAACACTTTTCACATTGTCCCGTGCAACTCAGCAGCTAGTCCTCCTTTCATGCAAAATCTTAAGGTCCTAGCTCATGTCCAAGGCACCAAAGCCAGCTAAGAAATTAATAATCGATACCTAAAACTTGAATTGGACTACTTCTTACTGGCTATTACATTACATTAGATGCTTCATCTGTGTTTTACTATTGTGGTTTTAGTGTCTCCGCATACCGCAGCACACGTCATAGCTTTGCAGACGATAAGTACAACCGTTTCAGAGAGAAGAGCGGCCAATGTGACATTCTGGCTTTAAGTCGATTCGATAACAAATGACGAAAAAGGACGGATTTCTCAGGTTTTTACTACATATGAACACTTCTCATATTCTCCCGTGCAACGCGGCTGCTAGTCCTCCTTTCATGCAGAATCTTAAGGTCCTAGCTCATGTCCAAGGCACCAAAGCCAGCTAAAGAGTCAATAATCGATACCTAAAACTAGAATTGTACTATATCTTACTGGCTATTACATCAACTTAGAAGCTTCATCTGTGTTTTACTATGGTGGTTTTAGTGTCTCCGCATACCGCAGCACACGTCATAGCTTTGCAGACGATAAGTACATCCGTTTCAGAGAGAAGAGCGGCCAATGTGAAGATGTGGCTTTAAGTCGAGTCGATAACAAATGACGAAAACGGACGGATTTCTCAGGTTTTTACTACATATGAACACTTTTCACATTCTCCCGTGCAAATCAGCTGCTAGTCCTCCTTTCATGAAGAATCTTAAGGTCCTAGCTCATGTCCAAGGCACCAAAGATAGCTATAAAGTCAATAATCGATACCTAAAATTTGAATTGTACTACTTCTTACTATCTATTACGTCAACTAAGAAGCTTCATCTGTGTTCTACTATGATGCTTTTAGTGTCTCCGCATACCGCAGCACGCGACATAGCTTTGCATACGATAAGTACAATCGTTTTAGACATAAATGCGGCCAATGTGACGATCTGGCTTTAAGTCGATTCGATAACAAATGACGAAAACGGACGGATTTCTAGGTTTTTACTACATATGAACACTTTTCACGTTGTCCCGTGCAACTCTGCTGCTAGTCCTCCTTTCATGCAGAATCTTAAGGTCCTAGCTCATGTCCAAGGCACCAATGCCAGCTAAAAAGTCAATAATCGATACCTAAAACTTGAATTGGACTACTTCTTACTGGCTATTACATCAACTTAGAACCTTCATCTGTGTTCTACTATGATGCTTTTAGTGTCTTCGGATACCGCAGCACGCGACAGAGCTTTGCAGTCGATAAGTACAATCGTTTCAGAGAGAAGAGCGACCAATGTGACGATCTGGCTTTAAGTCGATTCGGTAACAAATGACGAAAACGGACGGATTTCTAATGTTTTTGCTACATGTGAACACTTTTCACATTCACCCGTGCAACTCGGCTGATAGTCCTCCTTTCATGCAGAATATCAAGGTCCTAGCTCATGTCCAAGGCACAAAAGCAAGCTAAAAAGTCAATTATCGATACCTAAAACTTGAGTTGTACTACTTCTTACTGGCTATTACATCAACCTAAATACTTCGTCTGTTTTCTACTATGGTGCTTTTAGTGTCTGCGCATACCGCAGCTCGCGACATAGCTTTGCAGACGATAAGTACAACCGTTTCAGAGAGAAGAGCGGCCAATGTGACGATCTGGATTTAAGTCGATTCGATAACAAATGACGAAAACGGACGGATTTCTCAGGTTTTTACTACATATGAACACATTCCACATTCTCCGGTGCAACTCGGCTGCTAGTCCTCCTTTCATGCGGAATCTTAAGGTCCTAGCTCATGTCCAAGGCACCAAAGCCAGCTAAAAAGTCAATAATCGATACCTAAAACTTGAATTGTACTACTTCTTACTGGCTATTACATCAACTTAGAAGCTTCATCTGTTTTCTACTATGGTGCTTTTAGTGTCTCCGCATACTGGAGCACGAGACATAGCATTACAGACGATAATTACGACCGTTTCAGAGAGAAGAGCGGCCAATGTGACGATCTGGCTTTTAAGTCGATTCGATAACAAATGACGAAAACGGACGGATTACTCAGGTTTTTACTACATATGAAAACTTTTCACATTGTCCCGTGCAACTCAGCTGCTAGTCCTCCTTTCATGCAGAATCTTAACGTCCTAGCTCATGTCCAAGGCACCAAAGCCAGATAAAAAGTCAATAATCACTACCTAAAACTTGAATTGTACTACTTCTTACTGGCTATTACATCAACTTAGAAGCTTCATCTGTGTTCTACTATGGTGCATTTAGTGTCTCCGCATACCGCAGCACGCGACATAGCTTTGCAGACGATAAGTACAACCGTTTCAGAGACAAGAGCGGCCAATGTGACGATCTGGCTTTAAGTCGATTCGGTAACAAATGACGAAAACGGACGGATTTCTAGGTTTTTACTACATATGAACACATTCCACATTCTCCCATGCAACTCGGCTGCTAGTCCTCCTTTCATGCAGAATCTTAAGGTCCTAGCTCATGTCCAAGGAACCAAAGCCAGCTAAAAAGTCAATAATCGATACCTAAAACTTGAATTGGTCTACTTCTTACTGGCTATTACATCAACTTAGAAGCTTCATCTGTGTTCTACTATGGTGCTTTTAGTGTCTCCGCATACCGCAGCACGCGACATAGCTTTGCAGACGACAAGTACAACCGTTTCAGAGAGAGAGCGGCCAATGTGACGATCTGGCTTTAAGTCGATTCGGTAACAAATGACGAAAACGGACGGATTTCTAGGTTTTTACTACATATGAACACATTCCACATTCTCCCATGCAACTCGGCTGCTAGTCCTCCTTTCATGCAGAATCTAATGGTCCTAGCTCATGTCCAAGGCACCAAAGACAGCTAAAAAGTCAATAATCGATACCTAAAACTTGAATTGTACTATATCTTACTGGCTATTACATCAACTCAGAAGCTTCATCTGTTTTCTACTATGGTGCTTTTAGTGTCTCCGCATACCGGAGCACGAGACTTAGCTTTGCGGACGATAAATAGGACCGTTTCAGAGAGAAGAGCGGCCAATGTGAAGATCTGGCTTTAAGTCGAGTCGATAACAAATGACGAAAACGGACTGATTTCTCAGGTTTTTACTACATATGAACACTTTTCACATTCTCCCGTGCAACTCGGCAGCTAGTCCTCCTTTCATGCAGAATCTTAAGGTCCTAGCTCATGTCCAATGAACCAAAGCCAGCTAAAAAGTCAATAATCGATACCTAAAACTTGAATTGGTCTACTTCTTACTGGCTATTACATCAACTTAGCACCTTCATCTGTGTTCTACTATGGTGCTTTTAGTGTCTCCGCATACCGCAGCACGCGACATAGCTTTGCAGACGATAAGTACAATCGTTTCAGAGAGAAGAGCGACCAATGTGACGATCTGGCTTTAAGTCGATTCGGTAACAAATGACGAATACGGACGGATTTCTCAGGTTTTTACTACATATGAACACTTTTCACATTCTCCCATGCAACTCGGCTGCTAGTCCTCCTTTCATGCAGATTCTTAAGGTCCTAGCTCATGTCCAAGGCACCAAAGCCAGCTAAAAAGTCCATAATCGATACCTAAAACTTGAATTGTACTACTTCTTACTGGCTATTACATTAAATTAGATGCTTCATCTGTGTTTTACTATGGTGGTTTTAGTGTCTCCGCATACCGCAGCACACGTCATAGCATTGCAGACGATAAGTACAACCATTTCAGAGAGAAGAGCGGCCAATGTGACGATCTGGCTTTAAGCGATTCGATAACAAATGACGATAACGAACGGATTTTTCGGGTTTTTACTGCATATGAACACTTTTCACATGCTCCCGTGCAACTCAGCTGCTAGTCCTCCTTTCATTCAGAATCTTAAGGTCCTAGCTCATGCCCAAGGCACCAAAGCCAGCTAAAAAGTCAATTATCGATACCTAAAACTTGAATTGTACTACTTCTTACTGGCTATTACATCAACTTAGAAGCTTCATCTGTGTTCTACTATGGTGCTTTTAGTGTCTCCGCATACCGCAGCACGCGACATAGCGATGCAGTCGATAAGTACAATCGTTTCAGAGAGAAGAGCGACCAATGTGACGATCTGGCTTTAAGTCGATTCGATAACAAATGACGATAACGAACGGATTTTTCGGGTTCTTCCTGCATATGAACACCTTTCACATTCTCCCGTGCAACTCAGCAGCTAGTCCTCCTTTCATGCAGAATCTTAAGGTCCTAGCTCATGTCCAAGGCACCAAAGCCAGCTAAGAAATTAATAATCGATACCTAAAACTTGAATTGGACTACTTCTTACTGGCTATTACATTAAATTAGATGCTTCATCTGTGTTTTACTGTTGTGGTTTTAGTGTCTCCGCATACCGCAGCACACGTCATAGCTTTGCAGACGATAAGTACATCCGTTTCAGAGAGAAGAGCGGCCAATGTGAAGATGTGGCTTTAAGTCGAGTCGATAACAAATGACGAAAACGGACGGATTTCTCAGGTTTTTACTACATATGAACACTTTTCACATTCTCCCGTGCAAATCAGCTGCTAGTCCTCCTTTCATGAAGAATCTTAAGGTCCTAGCTCATGTCCAAGGCACCAAAGATAGCTATAAAGTCAATAATCGATACCTAAAACTTGAATTGTACTACTTCTTACTATCTATTACGTCAACTAAGAAGCTTCATCTGTGTTCTACTATGGTGCTTTTAGTGTCTGCGCATACCGCAGCACGCGACATAGCTTTGCATACGATAAGTACAATCGTTTTAGACATAAATGCGGCCAATGTGAAGATCTGGCTTTAAGTCGATTCGATAACAAATGACGAAAACGGACGGATTTCTAGGTTTTTACTACATATGAACACTTTTCACGTTGTCCCGTGCAACTCTGCTGCTAGTCCTCCTTTCATGCAGAATCTTAAGGTCCTAGCTCATGTCCAAGGCACCAATGCCAGCTAAAAAGTCAATAATCGATACCTAAAACTTGAATTGGACTACTTCTTACTGGCTATTACATCAACTTAGAACCTTCATCTGTGTTCTACTATGGTGCTTTTAGTGTCTCCGGATACCGCAGCACGCGACAGAGCTTTGCAGTCGATAAGTACAATCGTTTCAGAGAGAAGAGCGACCAATGTGACGATCTGGCTTTAAGTCGATTCGGTAACAAATGACGAAAACGGACGGATTTCTAATGTTTTTGCTACATGTGAACACTTTTCACATTCACCCGTGCAACTCGGCTGATAGTCCTCCTTTCATGCAGAATATCAAGGTCCTAGCTCATGTCCAAGGCACAAAAGCAAGCTAAAAAGTCAATTATCGATACCTAAAACTTGAGTTGTACTACTTCTTACTGGCTATTACATCAACCTAAATACTTCATCTGTTTTCTGCTATGGTGCTTTTAGTGTCTGCGCATACCGCAGCTCGCGACATAGCTTTGCAGACGATAAGTACAACCGTTTCAGAGAGAAGAGAGGCCAATGTGACGATCTGGCTTTAAGTCGATTCGATAACAAATGACGAAAACGGACGGATTTCTCAGGTTTTTACTACATATGAACACATTCCACATTCTCCCGTGCAACTCGGCTGCTAGTCCTCCTTTCATGCAGAATCTTAAGGTCCTAGCTCATGTCCAAGGCACCAAAGCCAGCTAAAAAGTCAATAATCGATACCTAAAACTTGAATTGTACTACTTCTTACTGGCTATTACATCAACTTAGAAGCTTCATCTGTTTTCTACTATGGTGCTTTTAGTGTCTCCGCATACTGGAGCACGAGACATAGCATTACAGTCGATAATTACGACCGTTTCAGAGAGAAGAGCGGCCAATGTGACGATCTGGCTTTTAAGTCGATTCGATAACAAATGACGAAAACGGACGGATTACTCAGGTTTTTACTACATATGAACACTTTTCACATTGTCCCGTGCAACTCAGCTGCTAGTCCTCCTTTCATGCAGAATCTTAACGTCCTAGCTCATGTCCAAGGCACCAAAGCCAGATAAAAAGTCAATAATCACTACCTAAAACTTGAATTGTACTACTTCTTACTGGCTATTACATCAACTTAGAAGCTTCATCTGTGTTCTACTATGGTGCATTTAGTGTCTCCGCATACCGCAGCACGCGACATAGCTTTGCAGACGATAAGTACAACCGTTTCAGAGACAAGAGCGGCCAATGTGACGATCTGGCTTTAAGTCGATTCGGTAACAAATGACGAAAACGGACGGATTTCTAGGTTTTTACTACATATGAACACATTCCACATTCTCCCATGCAACTCGGCTGCTAGTCCTCCTTTCATGCAGAATCTTAAGGTCCTAGCTCATGTCCAAGGAACCAAAGCCAGCTAAAAAGTCAATAATCGATACCTAAAACTTGAATTGTACTACTTCTTACTGGCTATTACATTAGATTAGATGCTTCATCTGTGTTTTACTATGGTGGTTTTAGTGTCTCCGCATACCGCAGCACACGTCATACCTTTGCAGACGATAAGTACAACCATTTCAGAGAGAAGAGCGGCCAATGTGACGATCTGGCCTTATGTCGATTCGATAAAAAAATGACGATAACGAACGGATTTTTCGGGTTTTTACTGCATATGAACACTTTTCACATTCTCCCGTGCAACTCGGCTGCTAGTCCTCCTTTCATGCAGAATCTTAAGGTCCTAGCTCAAGTCCAAGGCACCAAAGCCACCTAAAAAGTCAATAATCGATACCTAAAACTTGAATTGTACTACTTCTTACTGGCTATTACATCAACTTAGGAGCTTCATCTGTGTTCTACTATGGTGCATTTAGTGTCTCCGCATACCGCAGCACGCGACAAAGCTTTCCAGACGATAAGTACAACCGTTTCCGAGAGAAGAGCGGCCAATGTGACGATCTGGCTTTAAGTCGATTCGATAACAACTGACGAAAACGGACGGATTTCTAATGTTTTTGCTACATGTGAACACTTTTCACATTCACCCGTGCAACTCGGCTGATAGTCCTCCTTTCATGCAGAATATCAAGGTCCTAGCTCATGTCCAAGGCTCAAGAGCAAGCTAAAAAGTCAATTATCGATACCTAAAACTTGAGTTGTACTACTTCTTACTGGCTATTACATCAACTTAGAAGCTTCATCTGTTTTCTACTATGGTGCTTTTAGTGGCTGCGCATACCGCAGCACGCGACATAACTTTGCAGACGATAAGTACAACCGTTTCAGAGAGAAGAGCGGCCAGTGTGACGATCTGGCTTTAAGTCGATTCGATAACAAATGACGAAAACGGAAGGATTTCTAGGTTTTTACTACATATGAACACATTCCACATTCTCCCGTGCAACTCGGCTGCTAGTCCTCCTTTCATGCAGAATCTTAAGGTCCTAGCTCATGTCCAAGGCACCAAAGCCAGCTAAAAAGTCAATAATCGATACCTAAAACTTGAATTGTACTATATCTTACTGGCTATTACATCAACTTAGAAGCTTCATCTGTTTTCTACTATGGTGCTTTTAGTGTCTCCGCATACTGGAGCACGAGACATAGCTTTGCAGACGATAATTACGACCGTTTCAGAGAGAAGAGCGGCCAATGTGATGATCTGGCTTTAAGTTGAGTCGATAACAAATGACGAAAACGGACGGATTTCTCAGGTTTTTACTACATATGAACACTTTTCACATTCTCCCGTGCAACTCCGGTGCTAGTTCTCCTTTCATGCAGAATCTTAAGGTCCTAGCTCATGTCCAAGGAACCAAAGCCAGCTAAAAAGTCAATAATCGATACCTAAAACTTGAATTGGTCTACTTCTTACTGGCTATTACATCAACTTAGAACCTTCATCTGTGTTCTACTATGGTGCTTTTAGTGTCTCCGCATACCGCAGCACGCGACATAGCTTTGCAGACGATAAGTACAATCGTTTCAGAGAGAAGAGCGGCCAATGTGACGATCTGGCTTTTAAGTCGATTCGATAACAAATGACGAAAACGGACGGATTACTCAGGTTTTTACTACATATGACACTTTTCACATTGTCCCGTGCAACTCAGCTGCTAGTCCTCCTTTCATGCAGAATCTTAACGTCCTAGCTCATGTCCAAGGCACCAAAGCCAGATAAAAAGTCAATAATCACTACCTAAAACTTGAATTGTACTACTTCTTACTGGCTATTACATCAACTTAGAAGCTTCATCTGTGTTCTACTATGGTGCATTTAGTGTCTCCGCATACCGCAGCACGCGACATAGCTTTGCAGACGATAAGTACAACCGTTTCAGAGACAAGAGCGGCCAATGTGACGATCTGGCTTTAAGTCGATTCGGTAACAAATGACAAAAACGGACGGATTTCTAGGTTTTTACTACATATGAACACATTCCACATTCTCCCATGCAACTCGGCTGCTAGTCCTCCTTTCATGCAGAATCTAATGGTCCTAGCTCATGTCCAAGGCACCAAAGACAGCTAAAAAGTCAATAATCGATACCTAAAACTTGAATTGTACTATATCTTACTGGCTATTACATCAACTCAGAAGCTTCATCTGTTTTCTACTATGGTGCTTTTAGTGTCTCCGCATACCGGAGCACGAGACTTAGCTTTGCAGACGATAAATAGGACCGTTTCAGAGAGATGAGCGGCCAATGTGATGATCTGGCTTTAAGTTGAGTCGATAACAAATGACGAAAACGGACGGATTTCTCAGGTTTTTACTACATATGAACACTTTTCACATTCTCCCGTGCAACTCCGGTGCTAGTTCTCCTTTCATGCAGAATCTTAAGGTCCTAGCTCATGTCCAAGGCACCAAAGCCAGCTAAAAAGTCAATAATCGATACCTAAAACTTAAATTGTACTACTTCTTACTGGCTATTACATCAACTTAGAAGCTTCATCTGTGTTCTACTATAGTGCTTTGAGAGTCTCCGCATACCGCAGCACGCGACATCGCTTTGCTGACGATAAGTACAATCGTTTCAGAGAGAAGAGCGGCCAATGTGACGATCTGGCTTTAAGTCGATTCGGTAACAAATGACGAAAACGGACGGATTTCTAGTTTTTTACTACATATGAACACTTTTCACATTGTCCCGTGCAACTCTGCTGCTAGTCCTCCTTTCATGCAGAATCTTAAGGTCCTAGCTCATGTCCAAGGCACCAAAGCCACCTAAAAAGTCAATAATCGATACCTAAAACTTGAATTGGACTACTTCTTACTGGCTATTACATCAACTTAGAACCTTCATCTGTGTTCTACTATGGTGCTTTTAGTGTCTCCGGATACCGCAGCACGCGACATAGCATTGCAGTCGATAAGTACAATCGTTTCAGAGAGAAGAGCGGCCAATGTGACGATCTGGAATTATCTCGATTCGATAAAAAATGACGATAACGAACGGATTTTTCGGGTTTTTACTGCATATGAACACTTTTCACATTCTCCCGTCCAACTCGGCTGCTAGTCCTCCTTTCACGCAGAATGTTAAGGTCCTAGCTCATGTCCAAGGCACCAAAGCCAGCTAAAAAGTCAATAATCGATACCTAAAACTTGAATTGTACTATATCTTACTGGCTATTACATCAACTTAGAAGCTTCATCTGTTTTCTACTATGGTGCTTTTAGTGTCTCCGCATACTGGAGCACGAGACATAGCTTTGCAGACGAAAATTACGACCGTTTCAGAGAGAAGAGCGGCCAATGTGATGATCTGGCTTTAAGTTGAGTCGATAACAAATGACGAAAACGAACGGATTTCTCAGGTTTTTACTACATATGAACACTTTTCACATTCTCCCGTGCAACTCCGGTGCTAGTTCTCCTTTCATGCAGAATCTTAAGGTCCTAGCTCATGTCCAAGGCACCAAAGCCAGCTAAAAAGTCAATAATCGATACCTAAAACTTAAATTGTACTACTTCTTACTGGCTATTACATCAACTTAGAAGCTTCATCTGTTTTCTACTATGGTGCTTTTAGTGTCTGCACATACCGCAGCACGCGACATCGCTTTGCAGACGATAAGTACAACCGTTTCAGAGAGAAGAGCGGCCAATGTGACGATCTGGCTTTAAGTCGATTCGATAAAAAATGACGAAAACGGACGGATTTCTCAGGTTTTTACTACATATGAACACTTTTCACATTCTCCCGTGCAACTCGGCTGCTAGTCCTCCTTTCATGCATATTCTTAAGGTCCTAGCTCTTGCCCAAGGCACCAAAGCCAGCTAAAAAGTCCATAATGGATACCTAAAACTTGAATTGTACTACTTCTTACTTTCTATTACATTAAATTACATGCTTCATCTGTGTTTTCTATGGTGGTTTTAGTGTCTCCGCATACCGCAGCACGCGTCATAGCTTTGCAGACGATAAGTACAACCGTTTCAGAGAGAAGAGCGGCCAATGTAACGATCTGGCTATAAGTCGATTCGATAACAAATGACGAAAACGGACGGATTTCTAATGTTTTTGCTACATGTGAACACTTTTCACATTCTCCCGTGCAACTCGGCTGACAGTCCTCCTTTCATGCAGAATATCAAGGTCCTAACTCATGTCCATGGCACAAAAGCAAACTAAAAAGTCAATAATCGATACCTAAAACTTGAGTTGTACTACTTCTTACTGGCTATTACATCAACTTAGAAGCTTCATCTGTTTTCTACTATGGTGCTTTTAGTGTCTGCGCATACCGCAGCACGCGACATCGCTTTGCAGACGATAAGTACAACCTTTTCAGAGAGAAGAGCGGCCAATGTGACGATTTGGCTTTAAGTCGATTCGATAACAAATGACGAAAACGGAAGGATTTCTAGGTTTTTACTACATATGAACACATTCCTTATTCTCCCGTGCAACTCGGCTGCTAGTCCTCCTTTCATGCAGAATCTTAAGGTCCTAGCTCATGTCCAAGGCACCAAAGCCAGCTAAAATGTCAATAATCGATACCTAAAACTTGAATTGTACTATATCTTACTGGCTATTACATCAACTTAGAAGCTTCATCTGTTTTCTACTATGGTGCTTTTAGTGTCTCCGCATACTGGAGCACGAGACATAGCTTTGCAGACGATAATTACGACCGTTTCAGAGAGAAGAGCGGCCAATGTGATAATCTGGCTTTAAGTTGAGTCGATAACAAATGACGAAAACGGACGGATTTCTCAGGTTTTTACTACATATGAACACTTTTCACATTCTCCCGTGCAACTCCGGTGCTAGTTCTCCTTTCATGCAGAATCTTAAGGTCCTAGCTCATGTCCAAGGCACCAAAGCCAGCTAAAAAGTCAATAATCGATACCTAAAACTTAAATTGTACTACTTCTTACTGGCTATTACATCAACTTAGAAGCTTCATCTGTTTTCTACTATGGTGCTTTTAGTGTCTGCGCATACCGCAGCACGCGACATCGCTTTGCAGACGATAAGTACAACCGTTTCAGAGAGAAGAGCGGCCAATGTGGCGATCTGGCTTTAAGTCGATTCGATAACAAATGACGAAAACGGAGGGATTTCTAAGGTTTTTACTACATATGAAGACTTTTCATATTCTCCCGTGCAACGCGGCTGCTAGTCCTCCTTTCATGCAGAATCTTAAGGTCCTAGCTCATGTCCAAGGCGCCAAAGCCAGCTAAAAAGTCAATAATCGATACCTAAAACTTGAATTGGTCTACTTCTTACTGGCTATTACATCAACTTAGAAGCTTCATCTGTGTTCTACTATGGTGCTTTTATTGTCTCCGCATACCGCAGCACGCGACATAGCTTTGCAGACGATAAGTACAACCGTTTCAGAGAGAAGAGCGGCCAATGTGACGATCTGGCTTTAAGTCGATTCGATAACAAATGACGTAAACGGACGGATTTTTCGGGTTTTTACTGCAAATGAACACTTTTCACACTCTCCCGTGCAACTCGGCTGCTAGTAATCCTTTCATGCAGAATCTTAAGGTCCTAGCTCATGTCCAAGGCGCCAAAGCCAGCTAAAAAGCCAATAATCGATACCTAAAACTTGAATTGGTCTACTTCTTACTGGCTATTACATCAACTTAGAAGCTTCATCTGTGTTCTACTATGGTGCTTTTAGTGTCTCCGCATACCGCAGCACGCGACATAGCTTTGCAGACGATAAGTACAACCGTTTCAGAGAGAAGAGCGGCCAATGTGACGATCTGGCTTTAAGTCGATTCGATAACAAATGACGTAAACGGACAGGTTTTTCGGGTTTTTACTGCAAATGAACACTTTTCACACTCTCCCGTGCAACTCGGCTGCTAGTAATCCTTTCATGCAGAATCTTAAGGTCCTAGCTCATGTCCAAGGCACCAAAGCCAGCTAAAAAGTCAATAATCAGTACCAAAACATAGAATTGTACTACTTCTTTCTTGCTATTACATCAACTTAGAAGCTTCATCTGTATTCTACTATGGTGCTTTTTGTGTCTCCGCATGCCGCAGCACGCGACATAGCTTTGCAGACGATAAGTACAACCGTTTCAGAGAGAAGAGCGGCCATTGTGACGATCTGGCTTTAAGCGATTCGATAACAAATGACGATACCGAACGGATTTTTCTGGTTTTTACTGCATATGAACACTTTTCACATTCTCCCTTGCAACTCAGCTGCTAGTTCTCCTTTCATGCAGAATCTTAAGATCCTAGCTCATGTCCAAGGCACCAAAGCCACCTAAAAAGTCAATAATCGATACCTAAAACTTGAATTGTACTACATCTTACTGGCTATTACATCAACTTAGAAGCTTCATCTGTGTTCTACTATGGTGCTTTTAGTGTCTCCGCATACCGCAGCACGCGACATAGCTTGGCAGACGATAAGTACAATCGTTTCAGAGAGAAGAGCGACCAATTTGACGATCTGGCTTTAAGTCGATTCGATAACAAATGACGAATACGGACGGGTTTCTCAGGTTTTTACTACATATGAACACTTTTCACATTCTCCCGTGCAACTCGGCTGCTAGTCCTCCTTTCATGCAGAATCTTAAGGTCCTAGCTATGTCCAAGTCTCCAGAGCCAGCTATAAAGTCAATAATCGATACCTGAAACTTGAATTGTACTATATCGTACTGGCTATTACATCATTTTAGAAGCTTCATATGTGTTCTACTATGGAGCTTTTAGTGTCTCCACATACCGCAGCAAGCAACATAGCTTTGCAGACGATAAGTACAACCGTTTTAGACAGAAATGCGGTCAATGTGAAGATCTGGCTTTAAGTCGAGTCGATAACAAATGACGAAAACGGACGAATTTCTCAGGTTTTTACTACATATGAACACTTTTCACATTCTCCTGTGCAAATCAGCTGCTAGTCCTCCTTTCATGCAGAATCTTAAGGTCCTAGCTCATGTCCAAGGCACCAAAGATAGCTATAAAGTCAATAATCAATACCTAAAACTTGAATTGTACTACTTCTTACTGTCTATTACATCAACTTAGAAGCTTCATCTGTGTTCTACTATGATGCTTTTAGTGTCTCCGCATACCGCAGCACGCGACATAGCTTTGCAGTCGATAAGTACAACCGTTTTAGACATAAATGCGGCCAATATGACGATCTGGCTTTAAGTGGATTCGATAACAAATGACGAAAACGGACGGATTTCTAGGTTTTTACTACATATGAACACTTTTCACATTCTCCGGTACAACTCGGCTGATAGTCCTCCTTTCATGCAGAATCTTAAGGTCCTAGCTCATGTCCAAGGAACCAAAGCCAGCTAAAAAGTCAATAATAGATACCTAAAACTTGAATTGGTCTACTTCTTACTGGCTATTACATCAACTTAGAACCTTCATCTGTGTTCTACTATGGTGCTTTTAGTGTCTCCGCATACCGCAGCACGCGACATAGCTTTGCAGACGATAAGTACAATCGTTTCAGAGAGAAGAGCGACCAATGTGACGATCTGGCTTTAAGTCGATTCGCTAAAAAATGACGAAAACGGACGGATTTCTAGTTTTTTACTACATATGAACACTTTTCACATTGTCCCGTGCAACTCTGGTGCTAGTCCTCCTTTCATGGAGAATCTTAAGGTCCTAGCTCATGTCCAAGGCACCAAAGCCACCTAAAAAGTCAATAATCGATACCTAAAACTTGAATTGGACTACTACTTACTGGCTATTACATCAACTTAGAACCTTCATCTGTGTTCTACTATGGTGCTTTTAGTGTCTCCGGATACCGCAGCACGCGACATAGCTTTGCAGTCGATAAGTACAATCGTTTCAGAGAGAAGAGCGGCCAATGTGACGATCTGGAATTATGTCGATTCGATAACAAATGACGAAAACGAACGGATTTCTCAGGTTTTTACTACATATGAACACTTTTCACATTCTCCCGTGCAACTCCGGTGCTAGTTCTCCTTTCATGCATATTCTTAAGGTCCTAGCTCTTGCCCAAGGCACCAAAGCCAGCTAAAAAGTCCATAATCGATAACTAAAACTTGAATTGTACTACTTCTTACTTTCTATTACATTAAATTAGATGCTTCATCTGTGTTTTACTATGGTGGTTTTAGTGTCTCCACATACCGCAGCACGCGTCATAGCTTTGCAGACGATAAGTACAACCGTTTCAGAGAGAAGAGCGGCCAATGTAACGATTTGGCTATAAGTCGATTCGATAACAAATGACGAAAACGGACGGATTTCTAATGTTTTTGCTACATGTGAACACTTTTCACATTCTCCCGTGCAACTCGGCTGACAGTCCTCCTTTCATGCAGAATATCAAGGTCCTAACTCATGTCCATGGCACAAAAGCAGGCTAAAAAGGCAATAATCGATACCTAAAACTTGAGTTGTACTACTTCTTACTGGCTATTACATCAACTTAGAAGCTTCATCTGTTTTCTACTATGGTGCTTTTAGTGTCTGCGCATACCGCAGCACGCGACATCGCTTTGCAGACGATAAGTACAACCGTTTCAGAGAGAAGAGCGGCCAATGTGACGATTTGGCTTTAAGTCGATTCGATAACAAATGACGAAAACGGAAGGATTTCTAGGTTTTTACTACATATGAACACATTCCACATTCTCCCGTGCAACTCGGCTGCTAGTCCTCCTTTCATGCAGAATCTTAAGGTCCTAGCTCATGTCCAAGGCACCAAAGCCAGCTAAAATGTCAATAATCGATACCTAAAACTTGAATTGTACTATATCTTACTGGCTATTACATCAACTTAGAAGCTTCATCTGTTTTCTACTATGGTGCTTTTAGTGTCTCCGCATACTGGAGCACGAGACATAGCTTTGCAGACGATAATTACGACCGTTTCAGAGAGAAGAGCGGCCAATGTGATAATCTGGCTTTAAGTTGAGTCGATAACCAATGACGAAAACGGACGGATTTCTCAGGTTTTTACTACATATGAACACTTTTCACATTCTCCCGTGCAACTCCGGTGCTAGTTCTCCTTTCATGCAGAATCTTAAGGTCCTAGCTCATGTCCAAGGCACCAAAGCCAGCTAAAAAGTCAATAATCGATACCTAAAACTTACATTGTACTACTTCTTACTGGCTATTACATCAACTTAGAAGCTTCATCTGTTTTCTACTATGGTGCTTTTAGTGTCTGCGCATACCGCAGCACGCGACATCGCTTTGCAGACGATAAGTACAACCGTTTCAGAGAGAAGAGCGGCCAATGTGGCGGTCTGGCTTTAAGTCGATTCGATAACAAATGACGAAAACGGAGGGATTTCTAAGGTTTTTACTACATATGAACACTTTTCACATTCTCCCGTGCAACGCGGCTGCTAGTCCTCCTTTCATGCAGAATCTTAAGGTCCTAGCTCATGTCCAAGGCGCCAAAGCCAGCTAAAAAGCCAATAATCGATACCTAAAACTTGAATTGGTCTACTTCTTACTGGCTATTACATCAACTTAGAAGCTTCATCTGTGTTCTACTATGGTGCTTTTAGTGTCTCCGCATACCGCAGCACGCGACATAGCTTTGCAGACGATAAGTACAACCGTTTCAGAGAGAAGAGCGGCCAATGTGACGATCTGGCTTTAAGTCGATTCGATAACAAATGACGTAAACGGACGGATTTTTCGGGTTTTTACTGCAAATGAACACTTTTCACACTCTCCCGTGCAGCTCGGCTGCTAGTAATCCTTTCATGCAGAATCTTAAGGTCCTAGCTCATGTCCAAGCCGCGAAAGCCAGCTAAAAAGTCCATAATCTATACCTAAAACTTGAATTGTACTACTTCTTACAGGCTATTACACTTAATTAGATGCTTCATCTGTGTTTTACTATGGTGGTTTTAGTGTCTCCGCATACCGCAGCACACGTCATAGCATTGCAGACGATAAGTACAACCATTTCAGAGAGAAGAGCGGCCAATGTGACGATCTGGCTTTAAGTCGATTCGATAACAAATGACGAAAACGGACGGATTTCTCAAGTTTTTACTGCATATGAACACTTTTCACATTCTCCCGTGCAACTCAGCTGCTAGTCCTCCTTTCATGCTGAATCTTAAGGTCCTAGCTTATGTCCAAGGCACCAAAGCCAGCTAAAAAGTCAATAATCAGTACCAAAACATAGAATTGTTCTACTTCTTACTTGCTATTACATCAACTTAGAAGCTTCATCTGTATTCTACTATGGTGCTTTTTGTGTCTCCGCATGCCGCAGCACGCGACATAGCTTTGCAGACGATAAGTACAACCGTTTCAGAGAGAAGAGCGGCCATTGTCACGATCTGGCTTTAAGCGATTCGATAACAAATGACGATAACGAACGGATTTTTCGGGTTTTTACTGCATATGAACACTTTTTACATTCTCCCTTGCAACTCAGCTGCTAGTTCTCCTTTCATGCAGAATCTTAAGGTCCTAGCTCATGTCCAAGGCACCAAAGCCACCTAAAAAGTCAATAATCGATACCTAAAACTTGAATTGTACTACATCTTACTGGCTATTACATCAACTTAGAACCTTCATCTGTGTTCTACTATGGTGCTTTTAGTGTCTCCGCATACCGCAGCACGCGACATAGCTTTGCAGACGATAAGTACAATCGTTTCAGAGAGAAGAGCGACCAATTTGACGATCTGGCTTTAAGTCGATTCGATAACAAATGACGAATACGGACGGATTTCTCAGGTTTTTACTACATATGAACACTTTTCACATTCTCCCGTGCAACTCGGCTGCTAGTCCTCCTTTCATGCAGAATCTTAAGGTCCTAGCTATTTCCAAGTCTCCAGAGCCAGCTATAAAGTCAATAATCGATACCTGAAACTTGAATTGTACTATATCTTACTGGCTATTACATCATTTTAGAAGCTTCATATGTGTTCTACTATGGTGCTTTTAGTGTCTCCACATACCGCAGCAAGCAACATAGCTTTGCAGACGATAAGTACAACCGTTTTAGACAGAAATGCGGTCAATGTGAAGATCTGGCTTTAAGTCGAGTCGATAACAAATGACGAAAACGGACGAATTTCTCAGGTTTTTACTACATATGAACACTTTTCACATTCTCCCGTGCAAATCAGCTGCTAGTCCTCCTTTCATGCAGAATCTTAAGGTCCTAGCTCATGTCCAAGGCACCAAAGATAGCTATAAAGTCAATAATCAATACCTAAAACTTGAATTGTACTACTTCTTACTGTCTATTACATCAACTTAGAAGCTTCATCTGTGTATTACTATGATGCTTTTAGTGTCTCCGCATACCGCAGCACGCGACATAGCTTTGCAGTCGATAAGTACAACCGTTTTAGACATAAATGCGGCCAATATGACGATCTGGCTTTAAGTGGATTCGATAACAAATGACGAAAACGGACGGATTTCTAGGTTTTTACTACATATGAACACTTCTCACATTCTCCCGTGCAACGCGGCTGCTAGTCCTCCTATCACGCAGGATCTTAAGGTCCTAGCTCATGTCCAAGGCACCAAAGCCAGCTAAAAAGTCAATAATCGATACCTAAAACTTGAATTGTACTATGTCTTACTGGCTATTACATCAACTTAGGAGCTTCATCTGTTTTCTACTATGGTGCTTTTAGTGTCTCCACATACCGGAGCACGAGACATAGCTTTGCAGACGATAATTAGGACCGTTTGAGAGAGAAGAGCGGCCAATGTGGAGATCTGGCATTAAGTCGAGTCGATAACAAATGACGAAAACGGACGGATTTCTAGGTTTTTACTACATATGAACACATTCCACATTCTCCCGTGCAACTCGGCTGCTAGACCTCCTTTCATGCAGAATTTTAAGTTCCTAGCTCATGTCCACGGCACCAAAGCCAGCTAAAAAGTCAGTAATCGAAACCTAAAACTTGAATTGTACTATATCTTACTGGCTATTACATCAACTTAGAAGCTTCATCTGTGTTCTACTATGGTGCTTTTAGTGTCTCCGCATACCGGAGCACGAGACATAGCTTTGCAGACGATAATTAGGACCGTTTCAGAGAGAAGAGCGGCCAATGTGATGATCTGGCTTTAAGTCGAGTCGATAACAAATGACGAAAACGGACGGATTTCTCAGGTTTTTACTACATTTGAATACTTTTCACATTCTCCCGTGCAACTCTGCAGCTAGGCCTCCTTTCATGCAGAATCTTAAGGTCCTAGCGCATGTCCAAGGAACCAAAGCCAGCCAAAAAGTCAATAATCGATACATAAAACTTGAATTGTACTACTTCTTACTGGCTATTACATCAACTTAGAACCTTCATCTGTGTTCTACTATGGTGCATTTAGTGTCTCCGCATACCGCAGCACGCGACATAGCTTTGCAGACGATAAGTACAACCGTTTCAGAGAGAAGAGCGGCCAGTGTGACATTCTGGCTTTAAGTCGATTCGATAACAAATGACGAAAACAGACGAATTTCTCAGGTATTTACTACATATGAACACTTTTCACTTTCTCCCGTGCAACGCGGCTGCTAGTCCTCCTTTCATGCAGAATCTTAAGGTCCTAGCTCATGTCCAAGGCACTGAAGCCAGCTAATAAGTCAATAATCGATACCTAAAACTAGAATTGTACTATATCTTACTGGCTATTACATCAACTTAGAAGCTTCATCTGTGTTCTACTATGGTGCTTTTAGTGTCTCCGCATACCGCAGCACGCGACATAGCTTGGCAGACGATAAGTACAATCGTTTCAGAGAGAAGAGCGACCAATTTGACGATCTGGCTTTAAGTCGATTCGATAACAAATGACGAATACGGACGGATTTCTCAGGTTTTTACTACATATGAACACTTTTCACATTCTCCCGTGCAACTCGGCTGCTAGTCCTCCTTTCATGCAGAATCTTAAGGTCCTAGCTATGTCCAAGTCTCCAGAGCCAGCTATAAAGTCAATAATCGATACCTGAAACTTGAATTGTACTATATCTTACTGGCTATTACATCTACTTAGAAGCTTCATATGTGTTCTACTATGGTGCTTTTAGTGTCTCCACATACCGCAGCAAGCAACATAGCTTTGCATACGATAAGTACAACCGTTTTAGACAGAAATGCGGTCAATGTGAAGATCTGGCTTTAAGTCGAGTCGATAACAAATGACGAAAACGGACGAATTTCTCAGGTTTTTACTACATATGAACACTTTTCACATTCTCCCGTGCAAATCAGCTGCTAGTCCTCCTTTCATGCAGAATCTTAAGGTCCTAGCTCATGTCCAAGGCACCAAAGATAGCTATAATGTCAATAATCGATACCTAAAACTTGAATTATACTACTTCTTACTGTCTATTACATCAACTTAGAAGCTTCATCTGTGTTCTACTATGATGCTTTTAGTGTCTCCGCATACCGCAGCACGCGACGTAGCTTTGCAGACGATAAGTACAACCGTTTCAGAGAGAAGAGCGGCCAATGTGACGATCTGGCTTAAGTCGATTCGATAACAAATGACGAAAACGGACGGATTTCTAGGTTTTTACTACATATGAACACATTCCACATTCTTCCGTGCAACTCGGCTGCTAGTCCTCCTTTCATGCAGAATCTTAAGGTCCTAGCTCATGTCCAAGGCACCAAAGCCAGCTAAAAAGTCAATAATCGATACCTAAAACTTGAATTGTACTATATCTTACTGGCTATTACATCAACTTAGAAGCTTCATCTGTTTTCTACTATGGTGCTTTTAGTGTCTCCGCATACCGCAGCACGCGACATAGCTTTGCAGACGATAAGTACAACCGTTTCAGAGAGAAGAGCAGCCAATGTGAAGATCTGGCTTTAAGTCGATTCGATAACAAATGACGAAAACGAACGGATTTCTAGGTTTTTACTACATATGAACACATTCCACATTCTCCCGTGAAAATCAGCTGCTAGTCCTCCTTTCATGCAGAATCTTAAGATCCTAGCTCATGTCCAAGGCACCAAAGATACCGATAAAGTCAATAATCGATACCTAAAACTTGAATTGTACTACTTCTAACTGTCTATTACATCAACTTAGAAGCTTCATCTGTGTTCTACTATGATGCTTTTAGTGTCTCCGCATACCGCAGCACGCGACATAGCTTTGCAGACGATAAGTACAACCGTTTTAGACATAAATGCGGCCAATATGACGATCTGGCTTTAAGTGGATTCGATAACAAATGACGAAAACGGACGGATTTCTAGGTTTTTACTACATATGAACACTTTTCACATTCTCCCGTACAACTCGGCTGATAGTCCTCCTTTCATGCAGAATCTTAAGGTCCTAGCTCATGTCCAAGGCACCAAAGCCAGCTAAAAAGTCAATAATCGATACTTAAAACTTGAATTGTGCTACTTCTTACTGGCTATTACATCAACTTTCAAGCTTCATCTGTGTTATACTATGGATCTTTTAGTGTCTCCGCATATCGCAGCACGCGACGTAGCTTTGCAGACGATAAGTACAACCGTTTCAGAGAGAAGAGCGGCTAATGTGACGATCTGGCTTTAAGTCGATTCGATAACAAATGACGAAAACGGACGGATTTCTAGGTTTTTACTACATATGAACACATTCCACATTCTTCCGTGCAACTCGGCTGCTAGTCCTCCTTTCATGCAGAATCTTAAGGTCCTAGCTCATGTCCAAGGCACCAAAGCCAGCTAATAAGTCAATAATCGATACCTAAAACTAGAATTGTACTATATCTTACTGGCTATTACATCAACTTAGAAGCTTCATCTGTGTTTTACTATCGTGGTTTTAGTGTCTCCGCATACCGCAGCACACGTCATAGCTTTGCAGACGATAAGTACAACCGTTTCAGAGAGAAGAGCGGCGAATGTGAAGATCTGGCTTTAAGACGAGTCGATAACAAATGACGAAAACGGACGGATTTCTCAGGTTTTTACTACATATGAACACTTTTCACATTCTCCCGTGCTAATCAGCTGCTAGTCCTCCTTTCATGCAGAATCTTAAGGTCCTAGCTCATGTCCAAGGCACCAAAGATAGCTATAAAGTCAATAATCGATACCTAAAACTTGAATTGTACTACTTCTTACTGTCTATTACATCAACTTAGAAGCTTCATCTGTGTTCTACTATGATGCTTTTAGTGTCCCCGCATACCGCAGCACGCGACATAGCTTTGCAGTCGATAAGTACAACCGTTTTAGACATAAATGCGGCCAATATGACGATCTGGCTTTAAGTGGATTCGATAACAAATGACGAAAACGGACGGATTTCTAGGTTTTTACTACATATGAACACTTTTCACATTCTCCCGTACAACTCGGCTGATAGTCCTCCTTTCATACAGAATCTTAAGGTCCTAGCTCATGACCAAGGAACCAAAGCCAGCCAAAAAGTCAATAATCGATACATAAAATTTGAATTGTACTACTTCTTACTGGCTATTACATCAACTTAGAACCTTCATCTGTGTTCTACTATGGTGCTTTCAGTGTCTCCGCATACCGCAGCACGAGACATACCTTTGCAGACGATAAGTACAACCGTTTCAGAGAGAAGAGCGGCCAGTGTGACATTCTGGCTTTAAGTCGAGTCGATAACAAATGACGAAAACGGACCGATTTCTCAGGTTTTTACTACATATGAACACTTTTCACATTCTCCCGTGCAACTCTGCAGCTAGGCCTCCATTCATGCAGAATCTTAAGGTCCTAGCTCATGTCCAAGGAACCAAAGCCAGCTAAAAAGTCAATAATCGATACCTAAAACTTGAATTGGACTACTTCTTACTGGCTATTACATCAACTTAGAAGCTTCATCTGTGTTCTACTATGATGCTTTTAGTGTCCCCGCATACCGCAGCACGCGACATAGCTTTGCAGTCGATAAGTACAACCGTTTTAGACATAAATGCGGCCAATATGACGATCTGGCTTTAAGTGGATTCGATAACAAATGACGAAAACGGACGGATTTCTAGGTTTTTACTACATATGAACACTTTTCATATTCTCCCGTACAACTCGGCTGATAGTCCTCATTTCATGCCGAATCTTAAGGTCCTAGCTCATGTCCAAGGAACCAAAGCCAGCCAAAAAGTCAATAATCGATACATAAAACTTGAATTGTACTACTTCTTACTGGCTATTACATCAACTTAGAACCTTCATCTGTGTTCTACTATGGTGCTTTCAGTGTCTCCGCATACCGCAGCACGCGACATAGCTTTGCAGACGATAAGTACAATCGTTTCAGAGAGAAGAGCGGCCAGTGTGATATTCTGGCTTTAAGTCGAGTCGATAACAAATGACGAAAACGGACCGATTTCTCAGGTTTTTACTACATATGAACACTTTTCACATTCTCCCGTGCAACCCTGCAGCTAGGCCTCCTTTCATGCAGAATCTTAAGGTCCTAGCTCATGTCCAAGGAACCAAAGCCAGCTAAAAAGTCAATAATCGATACCTAAAACTTGAATTGGACTACTTCTTACTGGCTATTACATCAACTTAGAAGCTTCATCTGTGTCCTACTATGATGCTTTTAGTGTCTCCGCATACCGCAGCACGCGACATAGCTTTGCAGACGATAAGTACAACCGTTTCAGATAGAAGAGCGGCCAGTGTGACATTCTGTCTTTAAGTCGATTCGATAACAAATGACGAAAACGGACGGATTTCTCAGGTTTTTACTAAATATGAACACTTCTCACCTTCTTCCGTGCAACGCGGTTGCTAGTCCTCCTTTCATGCAGAATCTTAAGGTCCTAGCTCATGTCCAAGGCACCAAAGCCAGCTAATAAGTCAATAATCGATACCTAAAACTAGAATTGTACTATATCTTACTGGCTATTACATCAACTTAGGAGCTTCATCTGTGTTCTACTATGGTGCTTTTAGTGTCTCCGCATTCCGGAGCACGAGACATAGCTTTGCAGACGATAATTACGACGATTTCAGAGAGAAGAGCGGCCAATGTGATCATCTGGCTTTAAGTCGAGTCGATAACAAATGACGAAAACGGACGGATTTCTCAGGTTTTTACTACATATGAACACTTTTCATATTCTCCCGTGCAACTCGGCTGCTAGTCCTCCTTTCATGCAGAATCTTAAGATCCTAGCTCATGTCCAAGGCACCAAAGATACCTATAAAGTCAATAATCGATACCTAAAACTTGAATTGTACTACTTCTAACTGTCTATTACATCAACTTAGAAGCTTCATCTGTGTTCTACTATGATGCTTTTAGTGTCTCCGCATACCGCAGCACGCGACATAGCTTTGCAGACGATAAGTACAACCGTTTTAGACATAAATGCGGCCAATATGACGATCTGGCTTTAAGTGGATTCGATAACAAATGACGAAAACGGGCGGATTTCTAGGTTATTACTACATATGAACACCTCTCACATTCTCCCGTGCAACGCGGCTGCTAGTCCTTCTTTCATGCAGGATCTTAAGGTCCTAGCTCATGTCCAAGAAACCAAAGCCAGCTAAAAAGTCAATAATCGATACCTAAAACTAGAATTATACTATATCTTACTGGCTAAGACATCAACTTAGAATCTTCATCTGTGTTTTACTATGGTGGTTTTAGTGTCTCCGCATACCGCAGCACACGTCATAGCTTTGCAGACGATAAGTACAACCGTTTCAGAGAGAAGAGCAGCCAATGTGAAGATCTGGCTTTAAGTCGAGTCGATAACAAATGACGAAAACGGACGGATTTCTCAGGTTTTTACTACATATGAACACCTTTCACATTCTCCCGTGAAAATCAGCTGCTAGTCCACCTTTCATGCAGAATCTTAAGATCCTAGCTCATGTCCAAGGCACCAAAGATACCTATAAAGTCAATAATCGATACCTAAAACTTGAATTGTACTACTTCTAACTGTCTATTACATCAACTTAGAAGCTTCATCTGTGTTCTACTATGATGCTTTTAGTGTCTCCGCATACCGCAGCACGCGACATAGCTTTGCAGACGATAAGTACAACCGTTTTAGACATAAATGCGGCCAATATGACGATCTGGCTTTAAGTGGATTCGATAACAAATGACGAAAACGGACGGATTTCTAGGTTTTTACTACATATGAACACTTTTCACATTCTCCCGTACAACTCGGCTGATAGTCCTCCTTTCATGCAGAATCTTAAGGTCCTAGCTCATGTCCAAGGCACCAAAGCCAGCTAAAAAGTCAATAATCGATACCTAAAACTTGAATTGTACTACTTCTTACTGGCTATTACATCAACTTAGAAGCTTCATCTGTGTTCTACTATGGTGCTTTTAGTGTCTCCGCATATCGCAGCACGCGACGTAGCTTTGCAGACGATAAGTACAACCGTTTCAGAGAGAAGAGCGGCCAATGTGACGATCTGGCTTTAAGTCGATTCTATACCAAATGACGAAAACGGACGGATTTCTAGGTTTTTACTACATATGAACACATTCCACATTCTTCCGTGCAACTCGGCTGCTAGTCCTCCTTTCATGCAGAATCTTAAGGTCCTAGCTCGTGTCCAAGGCATCAAAGCCCGCTAAAAAGTCAATAATCGATACCTAAAACTTGAATTGTACTACTTCTTACTGGCTATTACATCAACTTAGAAGCTTCATCTGTGTTCTACTATGGTGCTTTTAGTGTCTCCGCATATCGCAGCACGCGACATAGCTTTGCAGACGATAAGTACAACCGTTTCAGAGAGAAGAGCGGCCAGTGTGACATTCTGGCTTTAAGTCGAGTCGATAACAAATGACGAAAACGGACCGATTTCTCAGGTTTTTACTACATATGAACACTTTTCACATTCTCCCGTGCAACTCTGCAGCTAGGCCTCCATTCATGCAGAATCTTAAGGTCCTAGCTCATGTCCAAGGAACCAAAGCCAGCTAAAAAGTCAATAATCGATACCTAAAACTTGAATTGGACTACTTCTTACTGGCTATTACATCAACTTAGAACCTTCATCTGTGTTCTACTGTGGTGCTTTTTTGTGTCCCCGCATACCGCAGCACGCGACATAGCTTAGTAGACGATAAGTACAATCGTTTCAGAGAGTAGAGCGGCCAATGTGACGATCTGGCTTTAAGTCGATTCGATAACAGATGACGAAAACGGACGGATTTCTCAGGTTTTTACTACATATGAACACTTTTCACATTCTCCCGTGCAACTCGGCTGCTACTCCTCCTTTCATGCAGATTCTTAAGGTCCTAGCTCATGTCCAAGGCACCAAAGCCAGCTAAAAAATTAATAATCCATACCTAAAACTTGAATTGGACTACTTCTTACTGGCTATTACATTAAATTAGATGCTTCATCTATGTTTTACCATTGTGGTTTTAGTGTCTCCGCATACCGCAGCACACGTCATAGCTTTGCAGACGATAAGAACAACCGTTTCAGAGAGAAGAGCGGCCAATGTGACTTTCTGGCTTTAAGTCGATTCGATAACAAATGACGAAAACCGACGTATTTCTCAGGTTTTTACTACATATGAACACTTTTCACATTCTCCCGTGCTAATCAGCTGCTAGTCCTCCTTTCATGCAGAATCTTAAGATCCTAGCTCATGTCCAAGGCACCAAAGATACCGATAAAGTCAATAATCGATACCTAAAACTTGAATTGTACTACTTCTAACTGTCTATTATATCAACTTAGAAGCTTCATCTGTGTTCTACTATGATGCTTTTAGTGTCTCCGCATACCGCAGCACGCGACATAGCTTTGCAGACGATAAGTACAACCGTTTTAGACATAAATGCGGCCAATATGACGATCTGGCTTTAAGTGGATTCGATAACAAATGACGAAAACGGACGGATTTCTAGGTTTTTACTACATATGAACACTTTTCACATTCTCCCGTACAACTCGGCTGATAGTCCTCCTTTCATGCAGAATCTTAAGGTCCTAGCTCATGTCCAAGGCACCAAAGCCAGCTAAAAAGTCAATAATCGATACCTAAAACTTGAATTGTACTACTTCTTACTGGCTATTACATCAACTTAGAAGCTTCATCTGTGTTCTACTATGGTGCTTTTAGTGTCTCCGCATATCGCAGCACGCGACGTAGCTTTGCAGACGATAAGTACAACCGTTTCAGAGAGAAGAGCGGCCAATGTGACGATCTGGCTTTAAGTCGATTCTATACCAAATGACGAAAACGGACGGATTTCTAGGTTTTTACTACATATGAACACATTCCACATTCTTCCGTGCAACTCGGCTGCTAGTCCTCCTTTCATGCAGAATCTTAAGGTCCTAGCTCGTGTCCAAGGCATCAAAGCCCGCTAAAAAGTCAATAATCGATACCTAAAACTTGAATTGTACTACTTCTTACTGGCTATTACATCAACTTAGAACCTTCATCTGTGTTCTACTGTGGTGCTTTTTTGTGTCCCCGCATACCGCAGCACGCGACATAGCTTAGTAGACGATAAGTACAATCGTTTCAGAGAGTAGAGCGGCCAATGTGACGATCTGGCTTTAAGTCGATTCGATAACAGATGACGAAAACGGACGCATTTCTCAGGTTTTTACTACATATGAACACTTTTCACATTCTCCCGTGCTAATCAGCTGCTAGTCCTCCTTTCATGCAGAATCTTAAGGCACTAGCTCATGTCCAAGGCACCAAAGATAGCTATGAAGTCAATAATCGATACCTAAAACTTGAATTGTACTACTTCTTATTGTCTATTACATCAACTTAGAAGCTTCATCTGTGTTCCACTATGATGCTTTTAGTGTCCCCGCATACCGCAGCACGCGACATAGCTTTGCAGTCGATAAGTACAACCGTTTTAGACATAAATGCGGCCAATATGACGATCTGGCTTTAAGTGGATTCGATAACAAATGACGAAAACGGACGGATTTCTAGGTTTTTACTACATATGAACACTTTTCACATTCTCCCGTACAACTCGGCTGATAGTCCTCCTTTCATGCAGAATCTTAAGGTCCTAGCTCATGTCCAAGGAACCAAAGCCAGCCAAAAAGTCAATAATCGATGCATAAAACTTGAATTGTACTACTTCTTACTGGCTATTACATCAACTTAGAACCTTCATCTGTGTTCTACTATGGTGCTTTCAGTGTCTCCGCATACCGCAGCACGCGACATAGCTTTGCAGACGATAAGTACAACCGTTTCAGAGAGAAGAGCGGCCAGTGTGACATTCTGGCTTTAAGTCGAGTCGATAACAAATGACGAAAACGGACCGATTTCTCAGGTTTTTACTACATATGAACACTTTTCACATTCTCCCGTGCAACTCTGCAGCTAGGCCTCCATTCATGCAGAATCTTAAGGTCCTAGCTCATGTCCAAGGAACCAAAGCCAGCTAAAAAGTCAATAATCGATACCTAAAACTTGAATTGGACTACTTCTTACTGGCTATTACATCAACTTAGAAGCTTCATCTGTGTTCTACTATGGTGCTTTTAGTGTCTCCGCATTCCGGAGCACGAGACATAGCTTTGCAGACGATAATTACGACGATTTCAGAGAGAAGAGCGGCCAATGTGATGATCTGGCTTTAAGTCGAGTCGATAACAAATGACGAAAACGGACGGATTTCTCAGGTTTTTACTACATATGAACACTTTTCATATTCTCCCGTGCAACTTGGCTGCTAGTCCTCCTTTCGTGCAGACTCTTAAGGTCCTAGCTCATGTCCAAGGCACCAAAGCCTGCTAAAAAGTCAATAATCGATACCTAAAACTTGAATTGGACTACTTCTTACTGGCTATTACATCAACTTAGAACCTTCATCTGTGTTCTACTGTGGTGCTTTTTTGTGTCCCCGCATACCGCAGCACGCGACATAGCTTAGTAGACGATAAGTACAATCGTTTCAGAGAGTAGAGCGGCCAATGTGACGATCTGGCTTTAAGTCGATTCGATAACAGATGACGAAAACGGACGGATTTCTAGGTTTTTACTACATATGAACACATTCCACATTCTCCCGTACAACTCGGCTGCTACTCCTCCTTTCATGCAGATTCTTAAGGTCCTAGCTCATGTCCAAGGCACCAAAGCCAGCTAAAAAATTAATAATCCATACCTAAAACTTGAATTGGACTACTTCTTACTGGCTATTACATTAAATTAGATGCTTCATCTATGTTTTACCATTGTGGTTTTAGTGTCTCCGCATACCGCAGCACACGTCATAGCTTTGCAGACGATAAGAACAACCGTTTCAGAGAGAAGAGCGGCCAATGTGACTTTCTGGCTTTAAGTCGATTCGATAACAAATGACGAAAACCGACGTATTTCTCAGGTTTTTACTACATATGAACACTTTTCACATTCTCCCGTGCTAATCAGCTGCTAGTCCTCCTTTCATGCAGAATCTTAAGTTCCTAGCTCATGTCCAAGGCACCAAAGATACCGATAAAGTCAATAATCGATACCTAAAACTTGAATTGTACTACTTCTAACTGTCTATTACATCAACTTAGAAGCTTCATCTGTGTTCTACTATGATGCTTTTAGTGTCTCCGTATACCGCAGCACGCGACATAGCTTTGCAGACGATAAGTACAACCGTTTTAGACATAAATGCGGCCAATATGACGATCTGGCTTTAAGTGGATTCGATAACAAATGACGAAAACGGACGGATTTCTAGGTTTTTACTACATATGAACACTTTTCACATTCTCCCGTACAACTCGGCTGATAGTCCTCCTTTCATGCAGAATCTTAAGGTCCTAGCACATGTCCAAGGCACCAAAGCCAGCTAAAAAGTCAATAATCGATACTTAAAACTTGAATTGTGCTACTTCTTACTGGCTATTACATCAACTTTCAAGCTTCATCTGTGTTATACTATGGATCTTTTAGTGTCTCCGCATATCGCAGCACGCGACGTAGCTTTGCAGACGATAAGTACAACCGTTTCAGAGAGAAGAGCGGCTAATGTGACGATCTGGCTTTAAGTCGATTCTATACCAAATGACGAAAACGGACGGATTTCTAGGTTTTTACTACATATGAACACATTCCACATTCTTCCGTGCAACTCGGCTGCTAGTCCTCCATTCATGCAGAATCTTAAGGTCCTAGCTCATGTCCAAGGAACCAAAGCCAGCTAAAAAGTCAATAATCGATACCTAAAACTTGAATTGGACTACTTCTTACTGGCTATTACATCAACTTAGAAGCTTCATCTGTGTTCTACTATGATGCTTTTAGTGTCCCCGCATACCGCAGCACGCGACATAGCTTTGCAGTCGATAAGTACAACCGTTTTAGACATAAATGCGGCCAATATGACGATCTGGCTTTAAGTGGATTCGATAACAAATGACGAAAACGGACGGATTTCTAGGTTTTTACTACATATGAACACTTTTCACATTCTCCCGTACAACTCGGCTGATAGTCCTCCTTTCATGCCGAACCTTAAGGTCCTAGCTCATGTCCAAGGAACCAAAGCCAGCCAAAAAGTCAATAATCGATACATAAAACTTGAATTGTACTACTTCTTACTGGCTATTACATCAACTTAGAACCTTCATCTGTGTTCTACTATGGTGCTTTCAGTGTCTCCGCATACCGCAGCACGCGACATAGCTTTGCAGACGATAAGTACAACCGTTTCAGAGAGACGAGCGGCCAGTGTGATATTCTGGCTTTAAGTCGAGTCGATAACAAATGACGAAAACGGACCGATTTCTCAGGTTTTTACTACATATGAACACTTTTCACATTCTCCCGTGCAACCCTGCAGCTAGGCCTCCTTTCATGCAGAATCTTAAGGTCCTAGCTCATGTCCAAGGAACCAAAGCCAGCTAAAAAGTCAATAATCGATACCTAAAACTTGAATTGGACTACTTCTTACTGGCTATTACATCAACTTAGAAGCTTCATCTGTGTTCTACTATGATGCTTTTAGTGTCTCCGCATACCGCAGCACGCGACATAGCTTTGCAGACGATAAGTACAACCGTTTCAGATAGAAGAGCGGCCAGTGTGACATTCTGGCTTTAAGTCGATTCGATAACAAATGACGAAAACGGACGGATTTCTCAGGTTTTTACTACATATGAACACTTCTCACATTCTTCCGTGCAACGCGGTTGCTAGTCCTCCTTTCATGCAGAATCTTAAGGTCCTAGCTCATGTCCAAGGCACCAAAGCCAGCTAATAAGTCAATAATCGATACCTAAAACTAGAATTGTACTATATCTTACTGGCTATTACATCAACTTAGGAGCTTCATCTGTGTTCTACTATGGTGCTTTTAGTGTCTCCGCATTCCGGAGCACGAGACATAGCTTTGCAGACGATAATTACGACGATTTCAGAGAGAAGAGCGGCCAATGTGATGATCTGGCTTTAAGTCGAGTCGATAACAAATGACGAAAACGGACGGATTTCTCAGGTTTTTACTACATATGAACACTTTTCATATTCTCCCGTGCAACTCGGGTGCTAGTCCTCCTTTCATGCAGAATCTTAAGATCCTAGCTCATGTCCAAGGCACCAAAGATACCTATAAAGTCAATAATCGATACCTAAAACTTGAATTGTACTACTTCTAACTGTCTATTACATCAACTTAGAAGCTTCATCTGTGTTCTACTATGATGCTTTTAGGGTCTCCGCATACCGCAGCACGCGACATAGCTTTGCAGACGATAAGTACAACCGTTTTAGACATAAATGCGGCCAATATGACGATCTGGCTTTAAGTGGATTCGATAACAAATGACGAAAACGGGCGGATTTCTAGGTTATTACTACATATGAACACTTCTCACATTCTCCCGTGCAACGCGGCTGCTAGTCCTCCTTTCATGCAGGATCTTAAGGTCCTAGCTCATGTCCAAGGAACCAAAGCCAGCTAAAAAGTCAATAATCGATACCTAAAACTAGAATTATACTATATCTTACTGGCTATTACATCAACTTAGAAGCTTCATCTGTGTTTTACTATGGTGGTTTTAGTGTCTCCGCATACCGCAGCACACGTCATAGCTTTGCAGACGATAAGTACAACCGTTTCAGAGAGAAGAGCAGCCAATGTGAAGATCTGGCTTTAAGTCGAGTCGATAACAAATGACGAAAACGGACGGATTTCTCAGGTTTTTACTACATATGAACACCTTTCACATTCTCCCGTGAAAATCAGCTGCTAGTCCTCCTTTCATGCAGAATCTTAAGATCCTAGCTCATGTCCAAGGCACCAAAGATACCTATAAAGTCAATAATCGATACCTAAAACTTGAATTGTACTACTTCTAACTGTCTATTACATCAACTTAGAAGCTTCATCTGTGTTCTACTATGATGCTTTTAGTGTCTCCGCATACCGCAGCACGCGACATAGCTTTGCAGACGATAAGTACAACCGTTTTAGACATAAATGCGGCCAATATGACGATCTGGCTTTAAGTGGATTCGATAACAAATGACGAAAACGGACGGATTTCTAGGTTTTTACTACATATGAACACTTTTCACATTCTCCCGTACAACTCGGCTGATAGTCCTCCTTTCATGCAGAATCTTAAGGTCCTAGCTCATGTCCAAGGCACCAAAGCCAGCTAAAAAGTCAATAATCGATACCTAAAACTTGAATTGTACTACTTCTTACTGGCTATTACATCAACTTAGAAGCTTCATCTGTGTTCTACTATGGTGCTTTTAGTGTCTCCGCATATCGCAGCACGCGACGTAGCTTTGCAGACGATAAGTACAACCGTTTCAGAGAGAAGAGCGGCCAATGTGACGATCTGGCTTTAAGTCGATTCTATACCAAATGACGAAAACGGACGGATTTCTAGGTTTTTACTACATATGAACACATTCCACATTCTTCCGTGCAACTCGGCTGCTAGTCCTCCTTTCATGCAGAATCTTAAGGTCCTAGCTCGTGTCCAAGGCATCAAAGCCCGCTAAAAAGTCAATAATCGATACCTAAAACTTGAATTGGACTACTTCTTACTGGCTATTACATCAACTTAGAACCTTCATCTGTGTTCTACTGTGGTGCTTTTTTGTGTCCCCGCATACCGCAGCACGCGACATAGCTTAGTAGACGATAAGTACAATCGTTTCAGAGAGTAGAGCGGCCAATGTGACGATCTGGCTTTAAGTCGATTCGATAACAGATGACGAAAACGGACGCATTTCTCAGGTTTTTACTACATATGAACACTTTTCACATTCTCCCGTGCTAATCAGCTGCTAGTCCTCCTTTCATGCAGAATCTTAAGGTACTAGCTCATGTCCAAGGCACCAAAGATAGCTATGAAGTCAATAATCGATACCTAAAACTTGAATTGTACTACTTCTTATTGTCTATTACATCAACTTAGAAGCTTCATCTGTGTTCTACTATGATGCTTTTAGTGTCCCCGCATACTGCAGCACGCGACATAGCTTTGCAGTCGATAAGTACAACCGTTTTAGACATAAATGCGGCCAATATGACGATCTGGCTTTAAGTGGATTCGATAACAAATGACGAAAACGGACGGATTTCTAGGTTTTTACTACATATGAACACTTTTCACATTCTCCCGTACAACTCGGCTGATAGTCCTCCTTTCATGCAGAATCTTAAGGTCCTAGCTCATGTCCAAGGAACCAAAGCCAGCCAAAAAGTCAATAATCGATGCATAAAACTTGAATTGTACTACTTCTTACTGGCTATTACATCAACTTAGAACCTTCATCTGTGTTCTACTATGGTGCTTTCAGTGTCTCCGCATACCGCAGCACGCGACATAGCTTTGCAGACGATAAGTACAACCGTTTCAGAGAGAAGAGCGGCCAGTGTGACATTCTGGCTTTAAGTCGAGTCGATAACAAATGACGAAAACGGACCGATTTCTCAGGTGTTTACTACATATGAACACTTTTCACATTCTCCCGTGCAACTCTGCAGCTAGGCCTCCATTCATGCAGAATCTTAAGGTCCTAGCTCATGTCCAAGGAACCAAAGCCAGCTAAAAAGTCAATAATCGATACCTAAAACTTGAATTGGACTACTTCTTACTGGCTATTACATCAACTTAGAAGCTTCATCTGTGTTCTACTATGATGCTTTTAGTGTCTCCGCATACCGCAGCACGCGACATAGCTTTGCAGACGATAAGTACAACCGTTTCAGATAGAAGAGCGGCCAGTGTGACATTCTGGCTTTAAGTCGATTCGATAACAAATGACGAAAACGGACGGATTTCTCAGGTTTTTACTACATATGAACACTTCTCACATTCTTCCGTGCAACGCGGTTGCTAGTCCTCCTTTCATGCAGAATCTTAAGGTCCTAGCTCATGTCCAAGGCACCAAAGCCAGCTAATAAGTCAATAATCGATACCTAAAACTAGAATTGTACTATATCTTACTGGCTATTACATCAACTTAGAAGCTTCATCTGTGTTCTACTATGGTGCTTTTAGTGTCTCCGCATTCCGGAGCACGAGACATAGCTTTGCAGACGATAATTACGACGATTTCAGAGTGAAGAGCGGCCAATGTGATGATCTGGCTTTAAGTCGAGTCGATAACAAATGACGAAAACGGACGGATTTCTCAGGTTTTTACTACATATGAACACTTTTCATATTCTCCCGTGCAACTTGGCTGCTAGTCCTCCTTTCGTGCAGACTCTTAAGGTCCTAGCTCATGTCCAAGGCACCAAAGCCTGCTAAAAAGTCAATAATCGATACCTAAAACTTGAATTGGACTACTTCTTACTGGCTATTACATCAACTTAGAACCTTCATCTGTGTTCTACTGTGGTGCTTTTTTGTGTCCCCGCATACCGCAGCACGCGACATAGCTTAGTAGACGATAAGTACAATCGTTTCAGAGAGTAGAGCGGCCAATGTGACGATCTGGCTTTAAGTCGATTCGATAACAGATGACGAAAACGGACGGATTTCTCAGGTTTTTACTACATATGAACACTTTTCACATTCTCCCGTGCAACTCGGCTGCTAGTCCTCCTTTCATGCAGATTCTTAAGGTCCTAGCTCATGTCCAAGGCACCAAAGCCAGCTAAAAAATTAATAATCCATACCTAAAACTTGAATTGGACTACTTCTTACTGGCTATTACATTAAATTAGATGCTTCATCTATGTTTTACCATTGTGGTTTTAGTGTCTCCGCATACCGCAGCACACGTCATAGCTTTGCAGACGATAAGAACAACCGTTTCAGAGAGAAGAGCGGCCAATGTGACTTTCTGGCTTTAAGTCGATTCGATAACAAATGACGAAAACCGACGTATTTCTCAGGTTTTTACTACATATGAACACTTTTCACATTCTCCCGTGCTAATCAGCTGCTAGTCCTCCTTTCATGCAGAATCTTAAGGTCCTAGCTCATGTCCAAGGCACCAAAGATAGCTATAAAGTCAATAATCGATACCTAAAACTTGAATTGTACTATATCTTACTGGCTATTACATCAACTTAGAGGCTTCATCTGTGTTTTACTATCGTGGTTTTAGTGTCTCCGCATACCGCAGCACACGTCATAGCGTTGCAGACGATAAGTACAACCGTTTCAGAGAGAAGAGCGGCCAATGTGAAGATCTGGCTTTAAGTCGAGTCGATAACAAATGACGAAAACGGACGTATTTCTCAGGTTTTTACTACATATGAACACTTTTCACATTCTCCCGTGCTAATCAGCTGCTAGTCCTCCTTTCATGCAGAATCTTAAGGTCCTAGCTCATGTCCAAGGCACCAAAGATAGCTATAAAGTCAATAATCGATACCTAAAACTTGAATTGTACTACTTCTTACTGTCTATTACATCAACTTAGAAGCTTCATCTGTGTTCTACTATGATGCTTTTAGTGTCCCCGCATACCGCAGCACGCGACATAGCTTTGCAGTCGATAAGTACAACCGTTTTAGACATAAATGCGGCCAATATGACGATCTGGCTTTAAGTGGATTCGATAACAAATGACGAAAACGGACGGATTTCTAGGTTTTTACTACATATGAACACTTTTCACCTTCTCCCGTACAACTCGGCTGATAGTCCTCCTTTCATGCAGAATCTTAAGGTCCTAGCTCATGTCCAAGGCACCAAAGCCAGCTAAAAAGTCAATAATCGATACCTAAAACTTGAATTGTGCTACGTCTTACTGGCTATTACATCAACTTAGAAGCTTCATCTGTGTTCTACTATGGATCTTTTAGTGTCTCCGCATACCGCAGCACGCGACGTAGCTTTGCAGAAGATAAGTACAACCATTTCAGAGACAAGAGCGGCCAATGTGACGATCTGGCTTTAAGTCGATTCGATAACAAATGACGAAAACGGACGGATTTCTAGGTTTTTACTACATATGAACACATTCCACATTCTTCCGTGCAACTCGGCTGCTAGTCCTCCTTTCATGCAGAATCTTAAGGTCCTAGCTCATGTCCAAGGAACCAAAGCCAGCTAAAAAGTCAATAATCGATACCTAAAACTAGAATTGTACTATATCTTATTTGATATTACATCAACTTAGAAGCTTCATCTGTGTTTTACTATGGTGGTTTTAGTGTCTCCGCATACCGCAGCACACGTCATAGCTTAGCAGACGATAAGTACAACCGTTTCAGAGAGAAGAGCGGCCAATGTGACGATCTGGCTTTAAGTCGATTCGATAACAAATGACGAAAACGGTCGGATTTCTAGGTTTTTACTACATATGAACACTTTTCACAATCTCCCGTGCAACTCGGCAGCTAGTCCTCCTGTCATGCAGAATCTTAAGTTCCTAGCTCATGTCCAAGGAACCAAAGCCAGCTAAAAAGTCAATAATCTATACCTAAAACTTGAATTGGTCTACTTCTTACTGGCTATTACACCAACTCAGAACCTTCATCTGTGTTCTACTATGGTGCTTTTAGTGTCTCCGCATACCGCAGCACGCGACATAGAATTGCAGACGATAAGTACAATCGTTTCAGAGAGAAGAGCGGCCAATGTGACGATCTGGCTTTATGTCGATTCGATATAAAAATGACGATAACGAACGGATTTTTCGGGTTTTTACTGCATATGAACACTTTTTACATTCTCCCGTGCAACTCAGCTGCTAGTCCTCCTTTCATGCAGAATCTTAAGGTCGTAGCTCAAGTCCAAGGCACGAAAGCCACCTAAAAATCAATAATCGATACCTAAAACTTGTATTGTACTACTTCTTACTGGCTATTACATCAACTTAGAAGCTTCATCTGTGTTCTACTATGGTGCTTTTAGTGTCTCTGCATACCGCAGCACGCGACATAGCTTTGCAGACGATAAGTACAAACGTTTCAGAGAGAAGAGCGGCCAATGTGACGATCTGGCTTTAAGTCGATTCGATAACAAATGACGAAAACGGACGGATTTTTCGGGTTTTTACTGCATATGAACACTTTTCACATTCTCCCGTGCAACTCGGCTGCTAGTCCTCCTTTCATGCAGAATCTTAAGATCCTAGCTCACGTCCAAGGCACCAAAGCCAGCTAAAAAGTCAATAATCGATACCTAAAACTTGAATTGTACTACTTCTTACTGGCTATTACATCAACTTGGAAGCTTCATCTGTGTTCTACTATGGTGCTTTTAGTGTCTCCGCATACCGCAGCACACGACATAGCTTTGCAGACGATAAGTACAACCGTTTCAGAGAGAAGAGCGGCAAATGTGACGATCTGGCTTTAAGTCGATTCGATAACAAATGACGAAAACGGACGGATTTCTCAGGTTTTTATTCCATGTGAACACTTTTCACACTCTCCCGTGCAACTCGGCTGCTAGTCCTCCTTTCATGCAGAATCTTAAGGTCCTAGCTCATGTCCAAGGCACCAAAGCCAGCTAAAAATTCAATAATCGATACCTAGAACTTGAATTGTACTACTTCTTACTGGCAATTACATCATCTTAGAGGCTTCATCTGTGTTCTACTATGGTCCTTTTAGTGTCTCCGCATACCGCAGCACGCGACATAGCTTTGCAGACGATAAGTACAACCGTTTCAGAGAGAAGAGCGGCCAATGTGACGATCTGGCTTTAAGTCGATTCGATAACAAATGACGAAAACGGACGGATTTCTTAGGTTTTTACTACATATGAACACTTTCACATTCTCCCGTGCAACTCGGCTGCTAGTCCTCCTTTCACGCAGAATCTTAAGGTCCTAGCTCATGTCCAAGGCACCAAATCCAGCTAAAAAGTCAATAATCACTAATTAAAACTTGAATTGTACTACTTCTTACTGGCTATTACATCAACTTAGAAGCTTCATCTGTGTTCTACTATGGTGCATTTAGTGCCTCCGAATACCGCAGCACGCGACATAGCTTTGCAGACGATAAGTATAACCGTTCCAGAGAGAAGAGCGGCCAATGTGACGATCTGGCTTTATGTCAAAATGGTTCAAATGGCTCTGAGCACTATGGGACTCAACTTCTGTGGTCATTAGTCCCCTAGAACTTAGAACTACTTAAACCTAACCTAAGGTCATCACACACATCCATGCCCGAGGCAGGATTCGAACCTGCGACCGTAGCAGTCGCACGGTTCCGGACTGCGCGCCTAGAACCGCGAGACCACCGCGGCCGGCGGCTTTTATGTCGATTCGAAAAAAAATGACGATAACGAACGGATTTTTCGGGTTTTTACTGCATATGAACACTTTTCACATTCTCCCGTGCAACTCAGCTGCTAGTCCTCCTTTCATGCAGAATCTTAAGGTCCTAGCTCATGTCCAAGGAACCAAAGCCAGCTAAAAAGTCAATAATCGATACCTAAAACTAGAATTGTACTATATCTTATTTGCTATTACATCAACTTAGAAGCTCCATCTGTGTTTTACTATGGTGGTTTTAGTGTCTCCGCATACCGCAGCACACGTCATAGCTTAGCAGACGATAAGTACAACCGTTTCAGAGAGAAGAGCGGCCAATGTGACGATCTGGCTTTAAGTCGATTCGATAACAAATGACGAAAACGGTCGGATTTCTAGGTTTTTACTACATATGAACACTTTTCACAATCTCCCGTGCAACTCGGCAGCTAGTCCTCCTGTCATGCAGAATCTTAAGTTCCTAGCTCATGTCCAAGGAACCAAAGCCAGCTAAAAAGTCAATAATCTATACCTAAAACTTGAATTGGTCTACTTCTTACTGGCTATTACATCAACTCAGAACCTTCATCTGTGTTCTACTATGGTGCTTTTAGTGTCTCCGCATACCGCAGCACGCGACATAGCTTTGCAGACGATAAGTACAATCGTTTCAGAGAGAAGAGCGACCAATGTGACGATCTGGCTTCAAGTCGATTCGATAACAAATGACGAAAACGGTCGGATTTCTAGGTTTTTACTACATATGAACACTTTTAACATTCTCCCGTGCAACTCGGCTGCTAGTCCTCCTTTCATGCAGAATCTTAAGGTCCTAGCTCATGTCCAAGGCACCAAAGCCAGCTAAAAAGTCCATAATCGATACCTAAAACTTGAATTGTACTACTTCTTACTGGCTATTACATTAAATTAGATGATTCATCTGTGTTTTACTATGGTGGTTTTAGTGTCTACGCATACCGCAGCACACGTCATAGCTTTGAAGACGATAAGTACAACCATTTCAGAGACAAGAGCGGCCAATGTGACGATCTGGCTTTATGTCGATTCGATAAATAAATGACGATAACGAACGGATTTTTCGGGTTTTTACTGCATATGAACACTTTTCACATTCTCCCGTGCAACTCAGCTGCTAGGCCTCCTTTCATGCAGAATCTTAAGGTCCTAGCTCAAGTCCAAGGCACGAAAGCCAAATAAAAATCAATAATCGATACCTAAAACTTGTATTGTACTACTTCTTACTGGCTATTACATCAACTTAGAACCTTCATCTGTGTTCTACTATGGTGCTTTTAGTGTCTCCGCATACCGCAGCACGCGACATAGCTTTGCAGACGATAAGTACAACCGTTTCAGAGAGAAGAGCGGCCAATGTGACGATCTGGCTTTAAGTCGATTCGATAACAGATGACGAAAACGGACGGATTTCTCAGGTTTTTACTACATATGAACACTTTTCACATTCTCCCGTGCAACTCGGCTGCTAGTCCTCCTTTCATGCAGATTCTTAAGGTCCTAGCTCATGTCCAAGGCACCAAAGCCAGCTAAAAAATTAATAATCCATACCTAAAACTTGAATTGGACTACTTCTTACTGGCTATTACATTAAATTAGATGCTTCATCTATGTTTTACCATTGTGGTTTTAGTGTCTCCGCATACCGCAGCACACGTCATAGCTTTGCAGACGATAAGAACAACCGTTTCAGAGAGAAGAGCGGCCAATGTGACTTTCTGGCTTTAAGTCGATTCGATAACAAATGACGAAAACCGACGTATTTCTCAGGTTTTTACTACATATGAACACTTTTCACATTCTCCCGTGCTAATCAGCTGCTAGTCCTCCTTTCATGCAGAATCTTAAGGTCCTAGCTCATGTCCAAGGCACCAAAGATAGCTATAAAGTCAATAATCGATACCTAAAACTTGAATTGTACTATATCTTACTGGCTATTACATCAACTTAGAGGCTTCATCTGTGTTTTACTATCGTGGTTTTAGTGTCTCCGCATACCGCAGCACACGTCATAGCGTTGCAGACGATAAGTACAACCGTTTCAGAGAGAAGAGCGGCCAATGTGAAGATCTGGCTTTAAGTCGAGTCGATAACAAATGACGAAAACGGACGTATTTCTCAGGTTTTTACTACATATGAACACTTTTCACATTCTCCCGTGCTAATCAGCTGCTAGTCCTCCTTTCATGCAGAATCTTAAGGTCCTAGCTCATGTCCAAGGCACCAAAGATAGCTATAAAGTCAATAATCGATACCTAAAACTTGAATTGTACTACTTCTTACTGTCTATTACATCAACTTAGAAGCTTCATCTGTGTTCTACTATGATGCTTTTAGTGTCCCCGCATACCGCAGCACGCGACATAGCTTTGCAGTCGATAAGTACAACCGTTTTAGACATAAATGCGGCCAATATGACGATCTGGCTTTAAGTGGATTCGATAACAAATGACGAAAACGGACGGATTTCTAGGTTTTTACTACATATGAACACTTTTCACCTTCTCCCGTACAACTCGGCTGATAGTCCTCCTTTCATGCAGAATCTTAAGGTCCTAGCTCATGTCCAAGGCACCAAAGCCAGCTAAAAAGTCAATAATCGATACCTAAAACTTGAATTGTGCTACGTCTTACTGGCTATTACATCAACTTAGAAGCTTCATCTGTGTTCTACTATGGATCTTTTAGTGTCTCCGCATACCGCAGCACGCGACGTAGCTTTGCAGAAGATAAGTACAACCATTTCAGAGACAAGAGCGGCCAATGTGACGATCTGGCTTTAAGTCGATTCGATAACAAATGACGAAAACGGACGGATTTCTAGGTTTTTACTACATATGAACACATTCCACATTCTTCCGTGCAACTCGGCTGCTAGTCCTCCTTTCATGCAGAATCTTAAGGTCCTAGCTCATGTCCAAGGAACCAAAGCCAGCTAAAAAGTCAATAATCGATACCTAAAACTAGAATTGTACTATATCTTATTTGATATTACATCAACTTAGAAGCTTCATCTGTGTTTTACTATGGTGGTTTTAGTGTCTCCGCATACCGCAGCACACGTCATAGCTTAGCAGACGATAAGTACAACCGTTTCAGAGAGAAGAGCGGCCAATGTGACGATCTGGCTTTAAGTCGATTCGATAACAAATGACGAAAACGGTCGGATTTCTAGGTTTTTACTACATATGAACACTTTTCACAATCTCCCGTGCAACTCGGCAGCTAGTCCTCCTGTCATGCAGAATCTTAAGTTCCTAGCTCATGTCCAAGGAACCAAAGCCAGCTAAAAAGTCAATAATCTATACCTAAAACTTGAATTGGTCTACTTCTTACTGGCTATTACACCAACTCAGAACCTTCATCTGTGTTCTACTATGGTGCTTTTAGTGTCTCCGCATACCGCAGCACGCGACATAGAATTGCAGACGATAAGTACAATCGTTTCAGAGAGAAGAGCGGCCAATGTGACGATCTGGCTTTATGTCGATTCGATATAAAAATGACGATAACGAACGGATTTTTCGGGTTTTTACTGCATATGAACACTTTTTACATTCTCCCGTGCAACTCAGCTGCTAGTCCTCCTTTCATGCAGAATCTTAAGGTCGTAGCTCAAGTCCAAGGCACGAAAGCCACCTAAAAATCAATAATCGATACCTAAAACTTGTATTGTACTACTTCTTACTGGCTATTACATCAACTTAGAAGCTTCATCTGTGTTCTACTATGGTGCTTTTAGTGTCTCTGCATACCGCAGCACGCGACATAGCTTTGCAGACGATAAGTACAAACGTTTCAGAGAGAAGAGCGGCCAATGTGACGATCTGGCTTTAAGTCGATTCGATAACAAATGACGAAAACGGACGGATTTTTCGGGTTTTTACTGCATATGAACACTTTTCACATTCTCCCGTGCAACTCGGCTGCTAGTCCTCCTTTCATGCAGAATCTTAAGATCCTAGCTCACGTCCAAGGCACCAAAGCCAGCTAAAAAGTCAATAATCGATACCTAAAACTTGAATTGTACTACTTCTTACTGGCTATTACATCAACTTGGAAGCTTCATCTGTGTTCTACTATGGTGCTTTTAGTGTCTCCGCATACCGCAGCACACGACATAGCTTTGCAGACGATAAGTACAACCGTTTCAGAGAGAAGAGCGGCAAATGTGACGATCTGGCTTTAAGTCGATTCGATAACAAATGACGAAAACGGACGGATTTCTCAGGTTTTTATTCCATGTGAACACTTTTCACACTCTCCCGTGCAACTCGGCTGCTAGTCCTCCTTTCATGCAGAATCTTAAGGTCCTAGCTCATGTCCAAGGCACCAAAGCCAGCTAAAAATTCAATAATCGATACCTAGAACTTGAATTGTACTACTTCTTACTGGCAATTACATCATCTTAGAGGCTTCATCTGTGTTCTACTATGGTCCTTTTAGTGTCTCCGCATACCGCAGCACGCGACATAGCTTTGCAGACGATAAGTACAACCGTTTCAGAGAGAAGAGCGGCCAATGTGACGATCTGGCTTTAAGTCGATTCGATAACAAATGACGAAAACGGACGGATTTCTTAGGTTTTTACTACATATGAACACTTTCACATTCTCCCGTGCAACTCGGCTGCTAGTCCTCCTTTCACGCAGAATCTTAAGGTCCTAGCTCATGTCCAAGGCACCAAATCCAGCTAAAAAGTCAATAATCACTAATTAAAACTTGAATTGTACTACTTCTTACTGGCTATTACATCAACTTAGAAGCTTCATCTGTGTTCTACTATGGTGCATTTAGTGCCTCCGAATACCGCAGCACGCGACATAGCTTTGCAGACGATAAGTATAACCGTTCCAGAGAGAAGAGCGGCCAATGTGACGATCTGGCTTTATGTCAAAATGGTTCAAATGGCTCTGAGCACTATGGGACTCAACTTCTGTGGTCATTAGTCCCCTAGAACTTAGAACTACTTAAACCTAACCTAAGGTCATCACACACATCCATGCCCGAGGCAGGATTCGAACCTGCGACCGTAGCAGTCGCACGGTTCCGGACTGCGCGCCTAGAACCGCGAGACCACCGCGGCCGGCGGCTTTTATGTCGATTCGAAAAAAAATGACGATAACGAACGGATTTTTCGGGTTTTTACTGCATATGAACACTTTTCACATTCTCCCGTGCAACTCAGCTGCTAGTCCTCCTTTCATGCAGAATCTTAAGGTCCTAGCTCATGTCCAAGGAACCAAAGCCAGCTAAAAAGTCAATAATCGATACCTAAAACTAGAATTGTACTATATCTTATTTGCTATTACATCAACTTAGAAGCTCCATCTGTGTTTTACTATGGTGGTTTTAGTGTCTCCGCATACCGCAGCACACGTCATAGCTTAGCAGACGATAAGTACAACCGTTTCAGAGAGAAGAGCGGCCAATGTGACGATCTGGCTTTAAGTCGATTCGATAACAAATGACGAAAACGGTCGGATTTCTAGGTTTTTACTACATATGAACACTTTTCACAATCTCCCGTGCAACTCGGCAGCTAGTCCTCCTGTCATGCAGAATCTTAAGTTCCTAGCTCATGTCCAAGGAACCAAAGCCAGCTAAAAAGTCAATAATCTATACCTAAAACTTGAATTGGTCTACTTCTTACTGGCTATTACATCAACTCAGAACCTTCATCTGTGTTCTACTATGGTGCTTTTAGTGTCTCCGCATACCGCAGCACGCGACATAGCTTTGCAGACGATAAGTACAATCGTTTCAGAGAGAAGAGCGACCAATGTGACGATCTGGCTTCAAGTCGATTCGATAACAAATGACGAAAACGGTCGGATTTCTAGGTTTTTACTACATATGAACACTTTTAACATTCTCCCGTGCAACTCGGCTGCTAGTCCTCCTTTCATGCAGAATCTTAAGGTCCTAGCTCATGTCCAAGGCACCAAAGCCAGCTAAAAAGTCCATAATCGATACCTAAAACTTGAATTGTACTACTTCTTACTGGCTATTACATTAAATTAGATGATTCATCTGTGTTTTACTATGGTGGTTTTAGTGTCTACGCATACCGCAGCACACGTCATAGCTTTGAAGACGATAAGTACAACCATTTCAGAGACAAGAGCGGCCAATGTGACGATCTGGCTTTATGTCGATTCGATAAATAAATGACGATAACGAACGGATTTTTCGGGTTTTTACTGCATATGAACACTTTTCACATTCTCCCGTGCAACTCAGCTGCTAGGCCTCCTTTCATGCAGAATCTTAAGGTCCTAGCTCAAGTCCAAGGCACGAAAGCCAAATAAAAATCAATAATCGATACCTAAAACTTGTATTGTACTACTTCTTACTGGCTATTACATCAACTTAGAACCTTCATCTGTGTTCTACTATGGTGCTTTTAGTGTCTCCGCATACCGCAGCACGCGACATAGCTTTGCAGACGATAAGTACAACCGTTTCAGAGAGAAGAGCGGCCAATGTGACGATCTGGCTTTAAGTCGATTCGGTAACAAATGACGAAAACGGACGGATTTCTAGGATTTTACTACATATGAACACATTCCACATTCTCCCGTGCAACTCGGCTGCTAGTCCTCCTTTCATGCAGAATCTTAAGGTCCTAGCTCATGTCCAAGGCACCAAAGCCAGCTAAAATGTCAATAATCGATACCTAAAACTTGAATTGTACTATATATTACTGGCTATTACATCAACTTAGAAGCTTCATCTGTTTTCTACTATGGTGCCTTTAGTGTCTCCGCATTCCGGAGCATGAGACATAGCTTTGCAGACGATAATTACGACGATTTCAGAGAGAAGAGCGGCCAATGTGATGATCTGGCTTTAAGTCGAGTCGATAACAAATGACGAAAATGGACGGATTTCCCAAGTTTTTACTACATATGAACACTTTTCACATTCTCCCGCGCAACTCGGCTGCTAGTCCTCCTTTCATGCAGAATCTTAAGATCCTAGCTCACGTCCAAGGCACCAAAGCCAGCTAAAAAGTCAATAATCGATACCTAAAACTTGAATTGTACTACTTCTTACTGGCTATTACATCAACTTAGAAGCTTCATCTGTGTTCTACTATGGTGCTTTTAGTGTCTCCGCATACCGCAGCACACAACATAGCTTTGCAGACGATAAGTACAACCGTTTCAGAGAGAAGAGCGGCAAATGTTACGATCTGGCTTTTAGTCGATTCGATAACAAATGACGAAAACGGACGGATTTCTCAGGTTTTTACTCCATGTGAACACTTTTCACACTCTCCCGTGCAACTCGGCTGCTAGTCCTCCTTTCATGCAGAATCTTAAGGTCCTAGCTCATGTCCAAGGCACCAAAGCCAGCTAAAAATTCAATAATCGATACCTAGAACTTGAATTGTACTACTTCTTACTGGCAATTACATCATCTTAGAGGATTCATCTGTGTTCTACTATGGTCCTTTTAGTGTCTCCGCATACCGCAGCACGCGACATAGCTTTGCAGACGATAAGTACAACCGTTTCAGAGAGAAGAGCGGCCAATGTGACGATCTGGCTTTAAGTCGATTCGATAACAAATGATGAAAACGGACGGATTTCTCAGGTTTTTACTACATATGAACACTTTTCACATTGTCCCGTGCAACTCTGCTGGTAGTCCTCCTTTCATGCAGAATCTTAAGGTCCTAGCTCATGTCCAAGGCACCAAAGCCAGCTAAAAAGTCAATAATCATTACCAAAACATAGAATTGTACTACTTCTTACTTGCTATTACATCAACTTAGAAGCTTCATCTGTGTTCTACTATGGTGCATTTAGTGCCTCCGAATACCGCAGCACGCGACATAGGTTTGCAGACGATAAGTATAACCGTTCCAGAGAGAAGAGCGGCCAATGTGACGATCTGGCTTTAAGTCGATTCGATAACAAATGACGAAAACGGACGGATTTCTCAGGTTTTTACTACATATGAACACTTTTCACATTCTGCCGTGCAACTCGGCTGCTAGTCCTCCTTTCATGCAGAATCTTAAGGTCCTAGTTCAAGTCCAAGGCACCAAAGCCAGCTAAAAAGTCAATAATCGATACCTAAAACTTGAATTGTACTACTTCTTACTGGCAATTACATCATCTTAGAGGCTTCATCTGTGTTCTACTATGGTCCTTTTAGTGTCTCCGCATACCGGAGCACGAGACATAGCTTTGCAGACGATAATTACGACCGTTTCAGAGAGAAGAGAGGCCAATGTGATGATCTGGCTTTAAGTTGAGTCGATAACAAACGACGAAAACGGACGGATTTCTCAGGTTTTTACTACATATGAACACTTTTCACATTCTCCCGTGCAACTCGGGTGCTAGTTATCCTTTCAAGGAGAATCTTAAGGTCCTAGCTCATGTCCAAGGCACCAAAGCCAGCTAAAAAGTCAATAATCGATACCTAAAACTTGAATTGTACTACTTCTTACTGGCTATTACATCAACTTAGAAGCTTCATCTGTGTTCTACTATGGTGCTTTTAGTGTCTCCGCATACCGCAGCACACAACATAGCTTTGCAGACGATAAGTACAACCGTTTCAGAGAGAAGAGCGGCAAATGTTACGATCTGGCTTTTAGTCGATTCGATAACAAATGACGAAAACGGACGGATTTCTCAGGTTTTTACTCCATGTGAACACTTTTCACACTCTCCCGTGCAACTCGGCTGCTAGTCCTCCTTTCATGCAGAATCTTAAGGTCCTAGCTCATGTCCAAGGCACCAAAGCCAGCTAAAAAGTCCATAATCGATACCTAAAACTTGAATTGTACTACTTCTTACTGGCTATTACTTTAAATTAGATGATTCATCTGTGTTTTACTATGGTGGTTTTAGTGTCTCCGCATACCGCAGCACACGTAAGAGCTTTGAAGACGATAAGTACAACCATTTCAGAGACAAGAGCGGCCAATGTGACGATCTGGCTTTATGTCGATTCGATAAAAAAATGACGATAACGAATGGATTTTTCGGGTTGTTACTGCATATGAACACTTTTCACATTCTCCCGTGCAACTCAGCTGCTAGTCCTCCTTTCATGCAGAATCTTAAGGTCCTAGCTCAAGTCAAAGGCACGAAAGCCACCTAAAAATCAATAATCGATACCTAAAACTTGTATTGTACTACTTCTTACTGGCTATTACATCAACTTAGAAGCTTCATCTGTGTTCTACTATGGTGCTTTTAGTGTCTCCGCATACCGCAGCACGCGACATAGCTTTGCAGACGATAAGTACAACCGTTTCAGAGAGAAGAGCGGCCAATGTAACGATCTGGCTTTAAGTCGATTCGGTAACAAATGACGAAAACGGACGGATTTCTAGGATTTTACTACATATGAACACATTCCACATTCTCCCGTGCAACTCGGCTGCTAGTCCTCCTTTCATGCAGAATCTTAAAGTCCTAGCTCATGTCCAAGGCTCCAGAGCCAGCTATAAAGTCAATAATCGATACCTGAAACTTGAATTGTCCTATATATTACTGGCTATTACATCAACTTAGAAGCTTCATCTGTTTTCTACTATGGTGCTTTTAGTGTCTCCGCATTCCGGAGCATGAGACATAGCTTTGCAGACGATAATTACGACGATTTCAGAGAGAAGAGCGGCCAATGTGATGACCTGGCTTTAAGTCGAGTCGATAACAAATGACGAAAATGGACGGATTTACCAAGTTTTTACTACATATGAACACTTTTCACATTCTCCCGCGCAACTCGGCTGCTAGGCCTCCTTTCACGCAGAATCTTAAGGTCCTAGCTCATGTCCAAGGCACCAAATCCAGCTAAAAAGTCAATAATCACTAATTAAAACTTGAATTTTACTACTTCTTACTGGCTATTACATCAACTTAGAAGCTTCATCTGTGTTCTACTATGGTGCATTTAGTGCCTCCGAATACCGCAGCACGCGACATAGCTTTGCAGACGATAAGTATAACCGTTCCAGAGAGAAGAGCGGCCAATGTGACGATCTGGCTTTAAGTCGATTCGATAACAAATGACGAAAACGGACGGATTTCTCAGGTTTTTACTACATATGAACACTTTTCACATTCTGCCGTGCAACTAGGCTGCTAGTCCTCCTTTCATGCAGAATCTTAAGGTCCTAGCTCAAGTCCAAGGCACCAAAGCCAGCTAAAAAGTCAATAATCGATACCTAAAACTTGAATTGTACTACTTCTTACTGGCAATTACATCATCTTAGAGGCTTCATCTGTGTTCTACTATGGTCCTTTTAGTGTCTCCGCATACCGGAGCACGAGACATAGCTTTGCAGACGATAATTACGACCGTTTGAGAGAGAAGAGAGGCCAATGTGATGATCTGGCTTTAAGTTGAGTCGATAACAAACGACGAAAACGGACGGATTTCTCAGGTTTGTACTACATATGAACACTTTTCACATTGTCCCGTGCAACTCGGCTGCTAGTCCTCCTTTCATGCAGAATCTTAACGTCCTAGCTCATGTAAAAGGCACCAAAGCCAGATAAAAAGTCAATAATCACTACCTAAAACTTGAATTGTACTACATCTTACTTGCTATTACATCAACTTAGAAGCTTCATCTGTGTTCTACTATGGTGCATTTAGTGTCTCCGCATACCGCAGCACGCGACATAGCTTTGCAGACGATAAGTACAATCGTTCCAGAGAGAAGAGCGGCCAAGTGACGATCTGGCTTTAAGTCGATTCGATAACAAATGACGAAAACGGACGGATTTCTCAGGTTTTTACAACATATGAACACTTTTCACATACTCCCGTGCAACTTGGCTGCTAGTCCTCCTTTCATGCAGATTCTTAAGGTCCTTGCTCATGTCCAAGTCACCAAAGAAGGGTAAAAAGTCAATAATCGATACCTAAAACTTGAACTGTACTATATCCTACTGGCTATTACATCAACTTAGAAGCTTCATCTGTTTTCTACTATGGTGCTTTTAGTGTCACTGCATTCCGGAGCACGAGACATAGCTTTGCAGACGATAATTACGACGATTTCAGAGAGAAGAGCGGCCAATGTCATGATCTGGCTTTAAGTCGATTCGATAACAAATGACGAAAACGGACGGATTTGTCTGGTTTTTACTACATATGAACACTTTTCACATTCTCCCGTGCAACTCGGCTGCTGGTCCTCTTTCATGCTGAATCTTAAGGTCGTAGCTCATGTCCAAGGCACCAAAGCCCGCTATAAAGTCAATAATCGATACCTAAAACTTGAATTGTACTACTTCTTACTGGCTATTACATCAACTTAGAAGCTTCATCTGTGTTCTACTATGGTGCTTTTAGTATCTCCGCATACCGCAGCACGCGACATAGCTTTGCAGACGATAAGTACAACCGTTTCAGAGAAAAGAGCGGCAAATGTGACAATCTGGCTTTAAGTCGATTCAATAACAAATGACGAAAACGGACGGATTTCTCAGGTTTTTACTCCATGTGAACACTTTTCACACTCTCCCGTGCAACTCGGCTGCTAGTCCTCCTTTCATGCAGAATCTTAAGGTCCTAGCTCATGTCCAAGGCACCAAAGCCAGCTAAAAAGTCAATAATCGATACCTAAAACTTGAATTGTACTACTTCTTACTGGCTATTACATCAACTTAGAAGCTTCATCTGTGTTCTACTATGGTGCCTTTAGTGTCTCCGCATACCGCAGCACGCGACATAGCTTTGCAGACGATAAGTACAACCGTTTCAGAGAGAAGAGCGGCAAATGTGACGATCTGGCTTTAAGTCGATTCGATAACAAATGACGAAAACGGACGGATTTCTCAGGTTTTTACTCCATGTGAACACTTTTCACACTCTCCCGTGCAACTCGGCTGCTAGTCCTCCTTTCATGCAGATTCTTAAGGTCCTAGCTCATGCCCAAGGCACCAAAGCCAGCTAAAAAGTCCATAATCGATACCTAAAACTTGAATTGTACTACTTCTTACTGTCTATTACATTAAATTAGATGTTTCATCTGTGTTTTACTATGGTGGTTTTAGTGTTTCCGCATACCGCTGCACGCGACATAGCCTTGCAGACGATAAGTACAGCCATTTCAGAGAGAAGAGCGGCCAAGGTGGCGATCTGGCTTTAAGTCGATTCGATAACAAATGACGAAAACGGACGGATTTCTAAGGTTTTTACTACATATGAACACTTTTCACATTCTCCCGTTCAACGCGGCTGCTAGTCCTCCTTTCATGCAGAATCTTAAGGTCCTAGCTCATGTCCAAGGCACCAAAGCCAGCTAAAAAGTCCATACTCGATACCTAAAACTTGAATTGTACTACTTCTTACTTTCTATTACATTAAATTAGATGCTTCATCTGTGTTTTACTATGGTGGCTTTAGTGTCTCCGCATACCGCAGCACACGTCATAGCTTTGCAGACGATAAGTACAGCCATTTCAGAGAGATGTGCGGCCAATGTGACGATCTGGCTTTAAGTCGATTCGATAACAAATGACGAAAACGGACGGATTTTTCGGGTTTTTACTGCATATGAACACTTTTCACATTCTCCCGTGTAACTCGACTTCTAGTCCTCCTTTCATGCAGAATCTTAAGGTCCAAGCTCATGTCCAAGGCACCAAAGCCAGCTAAAAAGTCAATAATCAGTAACTAAACCTTGAATTGTACTACTTCTTACTGCCTATTACATCATCTTAGAAGCTTCATCTGTGTTCTACTATGGTGCTTTTAGTGTCTCCACATACCGCAACACGCGACATAGCTTTGCAGACGATAAGTACAACCGTTTCAGAGAGAAGAGCGGCCAATGTGACGATCTGGCTTTAAGTCGATTCGATAACAAATGACAACAACGGACGGATTTCTCAGGTTTTTACTACATATAAACACTTTTCACACTCTCCCGTGCAACTCGGCTGCTAGTTCTCCTTTCATGCAGAATCTTAAGGTCCTAGCTCATGTCCAAGTCACCAAAGCCAGCTAAAAAGTCAATAATCAATACCTAAAACTTGAATTGTACTACTTCTTACTGGCTATTACATCAACTTAGAAGCTTCATCTGTGTTCTACTATGGTGCTTTTAGGGTCTCCGCATACCGCAGCACGCGACATAGCTTTGCAGACGATAAGAACAACCGTTTCAGAGAGAAGAGCGGCAAATCTGACGATCTGGCTTTAAGTCGATTCGATAACAAATGACGAAAACGGACGGATTTCTCAGGTTTTTACTACGTATGAACACTTTTCACATTGTTCCGTGCAACTCGGCTGCTAGTCCTCCTTTCATGCAGATTCTTAAGGTCCTAGCTCATGTCCAAGGCACCAAAGCCAGCTAAAAAGTCAATAATCGATACCTAAAACTTGAATTGTACTACTTCTTAGTGGCTATTACGTCAACTTAGAATCTTCATCTGTGTTCTACTGTGGTGCTTTTAGTGTCTCCGCATACCGCAGCACGCGACATAGCTCTGCAGACGATAAGTACAACCGTTTCAGAGACAAGAGCGGCCAATGTGACGATCTGGCTTTAAGTCGATTCGATAACAAATGACGAAATCGGACGGATTTCACAGGTGTTTACTACATATGAACACTTTTCACATTCTCCTGTGCAACTCGGCTGCTAGTCCTCCTTTCATGCAGATTCTTAAGGTCCTAGCTCATGTCCAAAATCACCAAAGCCAGCTAAAAAGTAAATAATCAATACCTAAAACTTGAATTGTACTACTTCTTACTGGCAATTACATCATCTTAGAGGCTTCATCTGTGTTCTACTATGGTCCTTTTAGTGTCTCCGCATACCGGAGCACGAGACATAGCTTTGCAGACGATAATTACGACCGTTTGAGAGAGAAGAGAGGCCAATGTGATGATCTGGCTTTAAGTTGAGTCGATAACAAACGACGAAAACGGACGGATTTCTCAGGTTTGTACTACATATGAACACTTTTCACATTGTCCCGTGCAACTCGGCTGCTAGTCCTCCTTTCATGCAGAATCTTAACGTCCTAGCTCATGTAAAAGGCACCAAAGCCAGATAAAAAGTCAATAATCACTACCTAAAACTTGAATTGTACTACATCTTACTTGCTATTACATCAACTTAGAAGCTTCATCTGTGTTCTACTATGGTGCATTTAGTGTCTCCGCATACCGCAGCACGCGACATAGCTTTGCAGACGATAAGTACAATCGTTCCAGAGAGAAGAGCGGCCAAGTGACGATCTGGCTTTAAGTCGATTCGATAACAAATGACGAAAACGGACGGATTTCTCAGGTTTTTACAACATATGAACACTTTTCACATACTCCCGTGCAACTCGGCTGCTAGTCCTCCTTTCATGCAGATTCTTAAGGTCCTTGCTCATGTCCAAGTCACCAAAGAAGGGTAAAAAGTCAATAATCGATACCTAAAACTTGAACTGTACTATATCCTACTGGCTATTACATCATCTTAGAAGCTTCATCTGTTTTCTACTATGGTGCTTTTAGTGTCACTGCATTCCGGAGCACGAGACATAGCTTTGCAGACGATAATTACGACGATTTCAGAGAGAAGAGCGGCCAATGTCATGATCTGGCTTTAAGTCGATTCGATAACAAATGACGAAAACGGACGGATTTGTCTGGTTTTTACTACATATGAACACTTTTCACATTCTCCCGTGCAACTCGGCTGCTGGTCCTCTTTCATGCTGAATCTTAAGGTCGTAGCTCATGTCCAAGGCACCAAAGCCCGCTATAAAGTCAATAATCGATACCTAAAACTTGAATTGTACTACTTCTTACTGGCTATTACATCAACTTAGAAGCTTCATCTGTGTTCTACTATGGTGCTTTTAGTGTCTCCGCATACCGCAGCACGCGACATAGCTTTGCAGACGATAAGTACAACCGTTTCAGAGAAAAGAGCGGCAAATGTGACAATCTGGCTTTAAGTCGATTCAATAACAAATGACGAAAACGGACGGATTTCTCAGGTTTTTACTCCATGTGAACACTTTTCACACTCTCCCGTGCAACTCGGCTGCTAGTCCTCCTTTCATGCAGAATCTTAAGGTCCTAGCTCATGTCCAAGGCACCAAAGCCAGCTAAAAAGTCAATAATCGATACCTAAAACTTGAATTGTACTACTTCTTACTGGCTATTACATCAACTTAGAAGCTTCATCTGTGTTCTACTATGGTGCCTTTAGTGTCTCCGCATACCGCAGCACGCGACATAGCTTTGCAGACGATAGGTACAACCGTTTCAGAGAGAAGAGCGGCAAATGTGACGATCTGGCTTTAAGTCGATTCGATAACAAATGACGAAAACGGACGGATTTCTCAGGTTTTTACTCCATGTGAACACTTTTCACACTCTCCCGTGCAACTCGGCTGCTAGTCCTCCTTTCATGCAGATTCTTAAGGTCCTAGCTCATGCCCAAGGCACCAAAGCCAGCTAAAAAGTCCATAATCGATACCTAAAACTTGAATTGTACTACTTCTTACTGTCTATTACATTAAATTAGATGTTTCATCTGTGTTTTACTATGGTGGTTTTAGTGTCTCCGCATACCGCTGCACGCGACATAGCTTTGCAGACGATATGTACAGCCATTTCAGAGAGAAGAGCGGCCAAGGTGGCGATCTGGCTTTAAGTCGATTCGATAACAAATGACGAAAACGGACGGATTTCTAAGGTTTTTACTACATATGAACACTTTTCACATTCTCCCGTTCAACGCGGCTGCTAGTCCTCCTTTCATGCAGAATCTTAAGGTCATAGCTCATGTCCAAGGCACCAAAGCCAGCTAAAAAGTCCATACTCGATACCTAAAACTTGAATTGTACTACTTCTTACTTTCTATTACATTAAATTAGATGCTTCATCTGTGTTTTACTATGGTGGCTTTAGTGTCTCCGCATACCGCAGCACACGTCATAGCTTTGCAGACGATAAGTACAGCCATTTCAGAGAGATGTGCGGCCAATGTGACGATCTGGCTTTAAGTCGATTCGATAACAAATGACGAAAACGGACGGATTTTTCGGGTTTTTACTGCATATGAACACTTTTCACATTCTCCCGTGTAACTCAACTTCTAGTCCTCCTTTCATGCAGAATCTTAAGGTCCTAGCTCATGTCCAAGGCACCAAAGCCAGCTAAAAAGTCAATAATCAGTAACTAAACCTTGAATTGTACTACTTCTTACTGCCTATTACATCATCTTAGAAGCTTCATCTGTGTTCTACTATGGTGCTTTTAGTGTCTCCACATACCGCAACACGCGACATAGCTTTGCAGACGATAAGTACAACCGTTTCAGAGAAAAGAGCGGCTAATGTGACGATCTGGCTTTATGTCGATTCGATAACAAATGACAACAACGGACGGATTTCTCAGGTTTTTATTACATATAAACACTTTTCACACTCTCCCGTGCAACTCGGCTGCTAGTTCTCCTTTCATGCAGAATCTTAAGGTCCTAGCTCATGTCCAAGTCACCAAAGCCAGCTAAAAAGTCAATAATCAATACCTAAAACTTGAATTGTACTACTTCTTACTGGCTATTACATCAACTTAGAAGCTTCATCTGTGTTCTACTATGGTGCTTTTAGGGTCTCCGCATACCGCAGCACGCGACATAGCTTTGCAGACGATAAGGACAACCGTTTCAGAGAGAAGAGCGGCAAATCTGACGATCTGGCTTTAAGTCGATTCGATAACAAATGACGAAAACGGACGGATTTCTCAGGTTTTTTCTACATATGAACACTTTTCACATTGTTCCGTGCAACTCGGCTGCTAGTCCTCCTTTCATGCAGATTCTTAAGGTCCTAGCTCATGTCCAAGGCACCAAAGCCAGCAAAAAGTCAATAATCGATACCTAAAACTTGAATTGTACTACTTCTTAGTGGCTATTACGTCAACTTAGAATCTTCATCTGTGTTCTACTGTGGTGCTTTTAGTGTCTCCGCATACCGCAGCACGCGACATAGCTCTGCAGACGATAAGTACAACCGTTTCAGAGAGAAGAGCGGCCAATGTGACGATCTGGCTTTAAGTCGATTCGATAACAAATGACGAAATCGGACGGATTTCACAGGTGTTTACTACATATGAACACTTTTCACATTCTCCTGTGCAACTCGGCTGCTAGTCCTCCTTTCATGCAGATTCTTAAGGTCCTAGCTCATGTCCAAAATCACCAAAGCCAGCTAAAAAGTAAATAATCAATACCTAAAACTTGAATTGTACTACTTCTTACTGGCTATTACATCAACTTAGAAGCTTCATCTGTGTTCCACTATGGTGATTTTAGTGTCTCCGCATAGCGCAGCACGCGACATAGCATTGCAGACGATAAGTACAACCGTTTCTGAGAGAACAGCGGCCAATGTGACAATCTGGCTTTAAGTCGATTCGATAACAAATGACGAAAACGGACGGATTTCTCGGGTTTTTACTACATATGAACACTTTAAAAATTCTCCCGTGCAACTTGGCTGCTAGTCCTCCTTTCATGCAGAATATTAAGGTCCTAGCTCATGTCCAAGGCATCAAAGCCAGCTAAAAAGTCAATAATCGATAACTAAAACTTGAATTGTACTACTTCTTACTGGCTATTACATCAACTTAGAAGCTTCATCTGTGTTCCACTATGGTGATTTTAGTGTCCCCGCACGCCGCAGCACGCGACATAGCTTTGCAGACGATAAGTACAACCGTTTCAGAGAGAAGAGCGGCCAATGTGACGATCTGGCTTTAAGTCGATTCGATAACAAATGACGAAAACGAACGGATTTCTCAGGTTTTTACTACATATGAACACTCTACACATTCTCCCGTGCAACTCGTCTGCTAGTCCTCCTGCATGTAAAATCTTAAGTTCCTAGCTCATGTCCAAGGCACCAAACAAGGGTAAAAAGTCAATAACCGATTCCTAACACTTGAATGGTACTATTTCTTACTGGCTATTACATCATCTTAGAAGCTACATCTGTGTTCTACTATGGTGCTTTTAGTGTCTCCGCAAACCGCAGCATGCGACATAGCTTTGCAGACGATAAGTACAACCGTTTCAGAGAGAAGAGTGGCCAATGTGACGATCTGGCTTTAAGTCGATTCGATAACAAATGACGAAAACGGACGGATTTCTCAGGTTTTTACTACATATGAACACTTTTCACATTCTCCCGTGCAACTCGGCTGCTAGTCCTCCTTTCATGCAGAATCTTAAGGTCCTAGCTCATGACCAAGGCACCAAGGGCATCTAAAAAGTCAATAATCGATACCTAAAACTTGAATTGTACTACTTCTTACTGGCTATTACATCATCATAGAAGCTTCATCTGTGTTCTACTATGGTGCTTTTAGTGTCTCCGCATACCGCAGCACGCGACATAGCTTTGCAGACGATAAGTACAACCGTTTCAGAGAGAAGAGCGGCCAATGTGACGATCTGGCGAGTCGATAACAAATGACGAAAACGGACGGATTTTTCAGGTTTTTACTACATATGAACACTTTTCACATTCTCCCGTGCAACTCGGCTGCTAGTCCTCCTTTCATGAAGAATCTTAAGGTCCTAGCTCATGTCCAAGGCACCAAATCCATCTAAGAAGTCAATAATCGATACCTTAAACTTGAATTGTACTACTTCTTACTGGCTATTACATCAACTTAGAAGCTTCATCTGTGTTCTACTATGGTGCTTTTAGTGTCTCCGCATACCGCAGCACGCGACATAGCTTTGAAGACGATAAGTACAACCGTTTCCGAGAGAAGAGCGGCCAATGTGACGATCTGGCTTTAAGTCGATTCGATAACAAATGACGAAAACGGACGGATTTCTCAAGTTTGTACTACATATGAACACTTTTCACATTCTCCCATGCACCTCGGCTGCTACTCCTCCTTTCATGCAGATTCTTATGGTCCAAGCTCATCTCCAAGACACCAAAGCAAGCTAAAAGTCAATAATCGATACCTAAAACTTGAATTGTACTACTTCTTACTGGCTATTACATCAACTTAGAAGCTTCATCTGTGTTCTACTATGGTGCCTTTAGTGTCTCCGCATAGCGCAGCACACGACATAGCATTGCAGACGATAAGTACAACCGTTTCAGAGACAAGAGCAGCCAATAAGACAATCTGGCTTTAAGTCGAGTCGATAACAAATGACGAAAACGGACCGATTTCTTAGGTTTTTACTACATATGAACACTTTTCAATTTCTCCCGTGCAACTCGGCTGCTAGTCCTCCTTTCATGCTGAATCTTAAGGTCCTAGCTCATGTCCAAGGCATCAAAGCCAGCTAAAAAGTCAATAATCGATACCTAAAACTTGAATTGTACTAGTTCTTACTGGCTATTACATCTACATAGAAGCTTCATCTGTGTTCCAATATGGTGCTTTTAGTGTCTCCGCATACCGCAGCACGCGACATAGCATTGCAGACGATAAGTACAACCGTTTCAGAGAGGAGAGCGGCCAATGTGACGATCTGGCTTTAAGTCGATTCGATAACAAATGACGAAAACGGACAGATTTCTCAGGTTTTTACTACATATGAACACTTTTCACATTCTCCCGTGCAACTCGGCTGCTAGTCCTCCTTTCATGCAGAATCTTAAGGTAATAGCTCATGTCCAAGGCACCAAAGCCAGCTAAAAAGTCAATAATCAGAAGCTAAAACTTGAATTGTGATACATCTTACTGGCTATTACATCAACTTAGAAGCTTCATCGGTGTTCTACTATGGTGCTTTTAGTGTCTCCGCATACCGCAGCATGCGACATAGCTTTGCAGACGATTAGTACAACCGTTTCGGAGGGAAGAGCGGCCAATGTGACGATCTGGCTTGAAGTCGATTCGATAACAAATGACGAAAACGGACGGATTTCTCAGGTTTTTACTACATATGAACACTTTTCACATTCTCCTGGGCAACTCGGCTGCTAGTCCTCCTTTCATGCAGAATCTTAAGGTCCTAGCTCATGTCCAAGGCACCAAATCCATCTAAGAAGTCAATAATCGATACCTTAAAGTTGAAGTGTACTACTTCTTACTGGCTATTACATCAACTTAGAAGCTACATCTGTGTTCCAATATGGTGCTTTTAGTGTCTCCGCATACCGCAGCAAGCGACATAGCTTTGCAGACGATAAGTACAACCGTTTCAGAGAGAAGGGCGGCCAATGTGACAATCAGGCTTTAAGTCGATTCGATAACAAATGACGAAAACGAACGGATTTCTCAGGTTTTTACTACATATGAACACTTTATACATTCTCCCGTGCAACTCGGCTGCTAGTCCTCCTGCATGTAAAATCTTAAGGTCCTAGCTCACGTCCAAGGCATCAAAGCAAGCTAAAAAGTCAATAATCAATACCTAAAACTTGAATTGTACTACTTCTTACTGGCTATTACCTCAAATTAGAAGCTTCATCTGTGTTCTACTGTGGTGGTTTTAGTGTCTCCGCCTACCGCAGCATACGACATAGCTTTGCAGACGATAAGTACAACCGTTTCAGAGAGAAGAGCGGCCAATGTGACGATCTGGCTTTAAGTCGATTCGATAACAAATGACGAAAACGAACGGATTTCTCAGGTTTTTACTACATATGAACACTCTACACATTCTCCCGTGCAACTCGTCTGCTAGTCCTCCTGCATGTAAAATCTTAAGTTCCTAGCTTTTGTCCAAGGCACCAAACAAGGGTAAAAAGTCAATAACCGATTCCTAAAACTTGAATGGTACTATTTCTTACTGGCTATTACATCATCTTAGAAGCTTCATCGGTGTTCTACTATGGTGCTTTTAGTGTCTCCGCATACCGCAGCATGCGACATAGCTTTGCAGACGATAAGTACAACCGTTTCGGAGGGAAGAGCGGCCAATGTGACGATCTGGCTTTAAGTCGATTCGATAACAAATGACGAAAACGGACGGATTTCTCGGGTTTTTACTACATATGAACACTTTTCACATTCTCCCGTGCAACTCGGCTGCTAGTCCTCCTTTCATGCAGAATCTTAAGGTAATAGCTCATGTCCAAGGCACCAAAGCCAACTAAGAAGTAAAAAATCGATACCTAAAACTTGAATTGTACTACTTCTTACTGGCTATTACATCAACTTAGAAGCTTCATCTGTGTTCTAGTATGGTGATTTTAGTGTCCCCGCATACCGCAGCACGCGACATAGCTTTACAGACGATAAGTACAACCGTTTCAGAGAGAAGAGCGGCCAATGTGACGATTTGGCTTTAAGTCGATTCGATAACAAATGACCAAAACGGACGGATTTCTCAGGTTTTTACTACATATGAACACTTTTCACATTCTCCTGTGCAACTCGGCTGCTAGTCCTCCGTTCATGCAGAACCTTAAGTTCCTAGCCCATGTCCAAGGCTCCAAAGCCAGCTAAAAAGTCAATAATCAGTAGCTAAAACTTGAATTGTACTACATCTTACTGGCTATTACATCAACTTAGAAGCTTCATCTGTGTTCCAATATGGTGCTTTTAGTGTCTCCGCATACCGCAGCACGCGACATAGCTTTGCAGACGATAAGTACAACCGTTTCAGAGAGAAGAGCGGCCAATGTGACAATCAGGTTTTAAGTCGATTCGATAACAAATGACGAAAACGAACGGATTTCTCAGGTTTTTACTACATATGAACACTTTGCACATTCTCCCGTGCAACTCGGCTGCTAGTCCTCCTTTCATGCAGAATCTTAAGGTCCTAGCTCATATCCAAGGCACCAAATCCATCTAAGAAGTCAATTATCGATACCTTAAACTTGAAGTGTACTACTTCTTACTGGCTATTACATCAACTTAGAAGCTTCATCTGTGTTCTACTATGGTGCTTTTAGTGTCTCCGCATACCGGAGCAAGAGACATAGCTTTGCAGACGATAATTAGGACCATTTCAGAGAGAAGAGCGGCCAATGTGATGATCTGGCTTTAAGTCGAGTCGATAACAAATTACGAAAACGGACCGATTTCTCAGGTTTTTACTACATATGAACACTTTTCAATTTCTCCCGTGCAACTCGGCTGCTAGTCCTCCTTTCATGCAGAATCTTAAGGTCCTAGCTCATGTCCAAGGCACCAAAGCCAGCTAAAAAGTCAATAATCAGAAGCTAAAACTTGAATTGTACTACATCTTACTGGCTATTACATCAACTTAGAAGCTTCATCGGTGTTCTAATATGGTGCTTTTAGTGTCTCCGCATACCGCAGCATGCGACATAGCTTTGCAGACGATAAGTACAACCGTTTCGGAGGGAAGAGCGGCCAATGTGACGATCTGGCTTTAAGTCGATTCGATAACAAATGACGAAAACGGACGGATTTCTCAGGTTTTTAATACATATGAACACTTTTCAAATCCTCCCGTGCAACTCGAATGCTAGTCCTCCTTTCATGCAGAATCTTAAGGTCCTAGCTGATGTCCAAGGCGTCAAAGCCAGCTAAAAAGTCAATAATCGATACCTAAAACTTGAATTGTACTACTTCTTACTGGCTATTACATTAACTTAGAAGCTTCATCTGTGTTCTACTATGGTGCTTTTAGTGTCTCCGAATACCGCAGTACGCGACATAGCTTTGCAGAGGAGAAGTACAACCGTTTCAGAGAGCAGAGCGGCCAATGTGACGATTTGGCTTTAAGTCGATTCGATAAAAATGACGAAAACGGACGGATTTCTCAGGTTTTTACTCTATTTGAACACTTTTCACATTCTCCCGTGCAACTCGGCTGCTAGTCCTCCTTTCATGTAGAATCTTAAGGTCCTAGCTCATGTCCAAGGCACCAAAGCCAGCTAAAAAGTCAATAATCGATACCTAAAACTTGAATTGTACTACTTCTTGCTGGCTATTACATCAACTTAGAAGCTTCATCTGTGTTCTACTATGGTGCTTTTAGTGTCTCCGCATAGCGCAGCATGCGACATAGCATTGCAGACGATAAGTACAACCGTTTCAGAGAGAAGAGCGGCCAATGTGACAATCTGGCTTTAAGTCGATTCGATAACAAATGACGAAAACGGACGGATTCCTCAGGTTTTTACTACATATGAAAACTTTCAAATTCTCCCGTGCAACTCGGCTGCTAGTCCTCCTTTCATGGAGAATCTTAAGGTCCTAGCTCATGTCCAAGGCATCAAAGCCAGCTAAAAAGTCAATATTCGATACCTAAATCTTGAATTGTACTACTTCTTACTGGCTATTACATCAACTTAGAAGCTTCATCTGTGTTCCACTATGGTGATTTTAGTGTCCCCGCATGCCGCAGCACGCGACATAGCTTTGCAGACGATAAGTACAACCGTTTCAGAGAGAAGAGCGACCAATGTGACGATCTGGCTTTAAGTCGATTCGATAACAAATGACGAAAACGGACGGATTTCTCAGGTTTTTACTACATATAAACATTTTTCACATTCTCCTGTGTAACTCGGCTGCTAGTCCTCCTTTCATGCAGAATCTTAAGGTCCTAGCTCATGTCCAAGGCTCCAAAGCCAGCTAAAAAGCAAATAATCAGTAGCTAAAACTTGAATTGTATTACATCTTACTGGCTATTACATCAACTTAGAAGCTTCATCTGTGTTCTACTATGGTGCTTTTAGTGTCTCCGCATACCGCAGCATGCGACATAGCTTTGCAGACGATAAGTACAACCGTTTCGGAGGGAAGAGCGGCCAATGTGACGATCTGGCTTTAAGTCGATTCGATAACACATGACGAAAACGGACGGATTTCTCAGGTTTTTACTACATATGAACACTTTTCACATTCTCCTGGGCAACTCGGCTGCTAGTCCTCCTTTCATGCAGAATCTTAAGGTCCTAGCTCATGTCCAAGGCACCAAAGCCAGCTAAAAAGTCAATAATCAGTAACTAAAACTTGAATTGTACTACTTCTTACTGGCTATTACATCAACTTGGAAGTGTCATCTGTGTTCCACTATGGTGCTTTTAGTGTCTCTGCATACCGCAGCACGCGACATAGCTCTGCAGACGATAAATACAGCCATTTCAGAGAGAAGAGCGGCCAATGTGACGATCTGGCTTTAAGTCGATTCGATAACAAATGACGAAAACGAACGGATTTCTCAGGTTTTTACTACATATGAACACTTTACACATTCTCCCGTGCAACTCGGCTGCTAGTCCTCCTGCATGTAAAATCTTATGTTCCTAGCTCATGTCCAAGGCACCAAACAAGGGTAAAAAGTCAATAACCGATTAATAAAACTAGAATTGTACTGTTTCTTACTGGCTATTACATCATCTTAGAAGCTACATCTGTGTTCTACTATGGGGCTTTTAGTGTCTCCGAATACCGCCGTACGCGACATAGCTTTGCAGACGATAAGTACAACCGTTTCAGAGAGCAGAGCGGCCAATGTGACGATTTGGCTTTAAGTCGATTCGATAAAAATGACTAAAACGGACGGATTTCTCAGGTTTTTACTCTATTTGAACACTTTTCACATTCTCCCGTGCAACTCGGCTGCTAGTCCTCCTTTAATGCAGATTCTTAAGGTCCTAGCACATGTCCAAGGCACCAAAGACAGCTAAAAAGTCAATAATCAATACCTAAAACTTGAATTGTACTACTTCTTACTGGCTATTACATCAAATTAGAAGCTTCATCTGTGTTCCACTATGGTGCTTTTAGTGTCTCCGCATACCGCAGCACGAACCATAGCTTTGCAGACGATAAGTACAACCGTTTCAGAGAGAAGAGCGGCCAATGTGACGATCTGGCTTTAAGTCGATTCGATAACAAATGACGAAAACGGACGGATTTCTCAGGTTTTTACTACATATGAACACTTTTCACATTCTCCCGTGCAACTCGGTTGCTAGTCCTCCTTTCATGCAGAATCTTAAGGTCCTAGCTCATGTCCAAGGCACCAAATCCATCTAAGAAGTCAATAATCGATACCATAAACTTGAATTGTACTACTTCTTACTGGCTATTACATCAACTTAGAAGCTTCATCTGTGTTCTACTATGGTGCTTTTAGTGTCTCCGCATACCGCAGCACGCGACATAGCTTTGAAGACGATAAGTACAACCGTTTCCGAGAGAAGAGCGGCCAATGTGACGATCTGGCTTTAAGTCGATTCGATAACAAATGACGAAAACGGACGGATTTCTCAGGTTGGTTTTTACTACATATGAACACTTTTCACATTCTCCCGTGCAACGCCTCTGCTAGTCCTCCTTTCATGCAGAATCTTAAGGTCCTAGCTCATGTCCAAGGCACCAAAGCCAGCTAAAAAGTCAATAATCAATACCTAAAACTTGAATTGTACTACTTCTTACTGGCTATTACATCAAATTAGAAGCTTCATCTGTGTTCTACTGTGGTGGTTTTAGTGTCTCCGCATACCGCAGCATACGACATAGCTTTGCAGACGATAAGTACAACCGTTTCAGAGAGAAGAGCGGCCAATGTGACGATCTGGCTTTAAGTCGATTCGATAACAAATGACGAAAATAGACGGATTTCTCAGGTTTTTACTACATATGAACACTTTACACATTCTCCTGTGCAACTCGGCTGCTAGTCCTCCTTTCATGCAGAATCTTAAGGTCCTAGCTCATATCCAAGGCACCAAATCCATCTAAGAAGTCAATAATCGATACCTTAATCTTGAAGTGTACTACTTCTTACTGGCTATTACATCAATTTAGAAGCTTCATCTGTGTTCTACTATGGTGCTTTTAGTGTCTCCGCATACCGGAGCAAGAGACATAGCTTTGCAGACGATAATTAGGACCATTTCAGAGAGAAGAGCGGCCAATGTGATGATCTGGCTTTAAGTCGAGTCGATAACAAATGACGAAAACGGACCGATTTCTCAGGTTTTTACTACATATGAACACTTTTCAAATTCTCCCGTGCAACTCGGCTGCTAGTCCTCCTTTCATGCAGAATCTTAAGGTCCTAGCTCATGTCCAAGGCACCAAAGCCAGCTAAAAAGTCAATAATCGATACCTAAAACTTGAATTGTACTACTTCTCACTTGCTATTACATCATCATAGAAGCTTCATCTGTGTTCTACTATGGTGCTTTTAGTGTCTCCGCATACCGCAGCACGCGACATAGCTTTGCAGACGATAAGTACAACCGTTTCAGAGAGAAGAGCGGCCAATGTGACGATCTGGCTTTAAGTCGATTCGATAACAAATGACGAAAACGGACGGATTTCTCAGGTTTTTACTACATAAGAACACTTTTCACATTGTCCCGTGCAACTCGGCTGCTAGTCCTCATTTTGATGCAGAATCTTAAGGTCCTAGCTCATGTCCAAGGCACCAAAGCCAGCTAAAAAGTCAATAATCGATACCTAATGCTTGAATTGTACTACTTCTTACTGGCTATTACATCAACTTAGAAGCTTCATCTGTGTTCTACTATGGCGCTTTTAGAGTCTCCGCATACCGCAGCACGCGACATAGCTTTGCAGACGATAAGTACAACCGTTTCAGAGAGAAGAGCGGCCAATGTGACGATCTGGCTTTAAGTCGATTCGATAACAAATGACGAAAACGGACAGATTTCTCAGGTTTTTACTACATATGAACACTTTTCACATTCTCCCGTGCAACTCGGCTGCTAGTCCTCCTTTCATGCAGAATCTTAAGGTAATAGCACATGTCCAAGGCACCAAAGCCAGCTAAAAAGTCAATAATCAGAAGCTAAAACTTGAATTGTACCACATCTTACTGGCTATTACATCAACTTAGAAGCTTCATCGGTGTTCTAATATGGTGCTTTTAGTGTCTCCGCATACCGCAGCATGCGACATAGCTTTGCAGACGATAAGTACAACCGTTTCGGAGGGAAGAGCGGCCAATGTGACGATCTGGCTTTAAGTCGATTCGATAACAAATGACGAAAACGGACGGATTTCTCAGGTTTTTACTACATATGAACACTTTTCACATTCTCCCGTGCAACTCGGCTGCTAGTCCTCCTTTCATGGAGAATCTTAAGGTCCTAGCTCTTGTCCAAGGCATCAAAGCCAGCTAAAAAGTCAATATTCGATACCTAAAACTTGAATTATACTACTTCTTACTGGCTATTACATTAACTTAGAAGCTTCATCTGTGTTCCACTATGGTGATTTTAGTGTCCCCGCATGCCGCAGCACGCGACATAGCTTTGCAGACGATAAGTACAACCGTTTCAAAGAGAAGAGCGGCCAATGTGACGATCTGGCTTTAAGTCGATTCGATAACAAATGACGAAAACGGACGGATTTCTCAGGTTTTTACTACATATAAACATTTTTCACATTCTCCTGTGTAACTCGGCTGCTAGTCCTCCTTTCATGCTGAATCTTAAGGTCCTAGCTCATGTCCAAGGCTCCAAAGCCAGCTAAAAAGCAAATAATCAGTAGCTAAAACTTGAATTGTACTACATCTTACTGGCTATTACATCAACTTAGAAGCTTCATCTGTGTTCTACTGTGGTGCTTTTAGTGTCTCCGCATACTGCAGCATGCGACATAGCTTTGCAGACGATAAGTACAACCGTCTCAGAGAGAAGAGCGGCCAATGTGACGATCTGGCTTTAAGTCGATTCGATAACAAATGACGAAAACGAACGGATTTCTCAGGTTTTTACTACATATGAACACTTTACACATTCTCCCGTGCAACTCGGCTGCTAGTCCTCCTGCATGTAAAATCTTAATTTCCTAGTTAATGTCCAAGGCACCAAAGACAGCTAAAAAGTCAATAATCAATACCTAAAACTTGAATTGTACTACTTCTTACTGGCTATAACATCAAATTAGAAGCTTCATCTGTGTTCTACTGTGGTGGTTTTAGTGTCTCCGCTTACCGCAGCATACGACATAGCTTCGCAGACGATAAGTACAACCGTTTCAGAGAGAAGAGCGGCCAATGTGACGATCTGGCTTTAAGTCGATTCGATAACAAATGACGAAAATGGACGGATTTCTCAGGTTTTTACTACATATGAACACTTTTCACATTCTCCCGTGGAACTCGGCTGCTAGTCCTCCTTTCATGCAGAATCATAAGGTAATAGCTCATGTACAAGGCTCCAAAGCCAGCTAAGAAGTCAATAATCGATACCTTAAACTTGAATTGTACTACTTCTTACTGGCTATTACATCAACTTAGAAGCTTCATCTGTGTTCTACTATGGTGCTTTTAGTGTCTCCGCATACCGCAGCACGCGACATAGCTTTGAAGACGATAAGTACAACCGTTTCCGAGAGAAGAGCGGCCAATGTGACGATCTGGCTTTAAGTCGATTCGATAACAAATGACGAAAACGGACGGATTTCTCAGGTTGGTTTTTACTACATATGAACACTTTTAACATTCTCCCGTGCAACTCGGCTGCTGGTCCTCCTTTCATGCAGAATCTTAAGGTCCTAGCTCATGTCCAAGGCACCAAAGCCAGCTAAAAAGTCAAATATCAATACCTAAAACTTGAATTGTACTACTTCTTACTGGCTATTACAGCAAATTAGAAGCTTCATCTGTGTTCTACTGTGGTGGTTTTAGTGTCTCCGGTTACCGCAGCATACGACATAGCTTTGCAGACGATAAGTACAACCGTTTCAGAGAGAAGAGCGGCCAATGTGACGATCTGGCTTTAAGTCGATTCGATAACAAATGACGAAAATGGACGGATTTCTCAGGTTTTTACTACATATGAACACTTTACACATTCTCCTGTGCAACTCGGCTGCTAGTCCTCCTTTCATGCAGAATCTTAAGGTCCTAGCTCATATCCAAGGCACCAAATCCATCTAAGAAGTCAATAATCGATACCTTAAACTTGAAGTGTACTACTTCTTACTGGCTATTACATCAATTTAGAAGCTTCATCTGTGTTCTACTATGGTGCTTTTAGTGTCTCCGCATACCGGAGCAAGAGACATAGCTTTGCAGACGATAATTAGGACCATTTCAGAGAGGAGAGCGGCCAATGTGACGATCTGGCTTTAAGTCGATTCGATAACAAATGACGAAAACGGACAGATTTCTCAGGTTTTTACTACATATGAACACTTTTCACATTCTCCCGTGCAACTCGGCTGCTAGTCCTCCTTTCATGCAGAATCTTAAGGTAATAGCTCATGTCCAAGGCACCAAAGCCAGCTAAAAAGTCAATAATCAGAAGCTAAAACTTGAATTGTACTACATCTTACTGGCTATTACATCAACTTAGAAGCTTCATCGGTGTTCTAATATGGTGCTTTTAGTGTCTCCGCAGACCGCAGCATGCGACATAGCTTTGCAGACGATAAGTACAACCGTTTCGGAGGGAAGAGCGGCCATTGTGACGATCTGGCTTTAAGTCGATTCGATAACAAATGACGAAAACGGACGGATTTCTCAGGTTTTTACTACATATGAACACTTTTCAAATTCTCCCGTGCAACTCGGATGCTAGTCCTTCTTTCATGCATAATCTTAAGGTCCTAGCTGATGTGCAAGGCGTCAAAGCCAGCTAAAAAGTCAATAATCGATACCTAAAACTTAAATTGTACTACTTCTTACTGGCTATTACATCAAGTTAGAAGCTTCATCTGTGTTCCACTATGGTGCTTTTAGTGTCTCCGCATAGCGCAGCACGCGACATAGCATTGCAGACGATAAGTACAACCGTTTCTGAGAGAAGAGCGGCCAATGTGACAATCTGGCTTTAAGTCGATTCGATAACAAATGACGAAAACGGACGGATTTCTCGGGTTTTTACTACATATGAACACTTTTCAAATTCTCCCGTGCAACTTGGCTGCTAGTCCTCCTTTCATACAGAATATTAAGGTCCTAGCTCTTGTCCAAGGCATCAAAGCCAGCTAAAAAGTCAGTAATCGATAACTAAAACTTGAATTGTACTACTTCTTACTGGCTATTACATCAACTTAGAAGCTTCATCTGTGTTCCACTATGGTGCTTTTAGTGTCTCCGCATAGCGCAGCACGTGATATAGCATTGCAGACGATAAGTACAACCGTTTCAGAGAGAAGAGCGGCCAATGTGACGATCTGGCTTTAAGTCGATTTGATAACAAATGACGAAAACGGATGGATTTCTCAGGTTTTTACTACATATGAACACTCTACACATTCTCCCGTGCAACTCGTCTGCTAGTCCTCCTGCATGTAAAATCTTAAGTTCCTAGCTCATGTCCAAGGCACCAAACAAGGGTAAAAAGTCAATAACGGATTCCTAACACTTGAATGGTACTATTTCTTACTGGCTATTACATCATCTTAGAAGCTACATCTGTGTTCTACTATGGTGCTTTTAGTGTCTCCGAATACCGCAGTACGCGACATAGCTTTGCAGACGAGAAGTACAACCGTTTCAGAGAGCAGAGCGGCCAATGTGACGATTTGGCTTTAAGTCGATTCGATAAAAATGACTAAAACGGACGGATTTCTCAGGTTTTTACTCTATTTGAACACTTTTCACATTCTCCCGTGCAATTCGGCTGCTAGTCCTCCTTTATTGCAGATTCTTAAGGTCCTAGCTCATGCCCAAGGCACCAAAGACAGCTAAAAGGTCAATAACCGATACCTAAAACTTGAATTGTACTACTACTTACTGGCTATTACATCAACTTAGAAGCTTTATCTGTGTTCTACTATGGTGCTTTTAGAGTCTCCGCATACCGCAGCACGCGACATAGCTTTGCAGACGATAAGTACAACCGTTTCAGAGAGAAGAGCGGCCAATGTGACGATCTGGGTTTAAGTCGATTCGATAACAAATGACGAAGACGGACGGATTTCTCAGGTTTTTACTACATATGAACACTTTTCACGTTCTCCCGTGCAACTCGGCTGGTAGTCCTCCTTCTATGCAGAATCTTAAGGTCCTAGCTCATGTCCAAGGCATCAAAGCCAGCGAAAAAGTCAATAATCAATACCTAAAACTTGAATTGTACTACTTCTTACTGGCTATTACATCAAATTAGAAGCTTCATCTGTGTTCTACTATGGTGGTTTTAGTGTCTCCGCCTACCGCAGCATACGACATAGCTTTGCAGACGATAAGTACAACCGTTTCAGAGAGAAGAGCGGCCAATGTGACGATCTGGCTTTAAGTCGATTCGATAACAAATGACGAAAACGGACGGATTTCTCAGGTTTTTACTACATATGGACACTTTTCACATTCTCCCGTGCAACTCGGCTGCTAGTCGTCCTTTCATGCAGAATCTTAAGGTAATAGCTCATGTCCAAGGCACCAAAGCCAGCTAAAAAGTCATTAATCGATACCTAAAACTTGAATTGTACTACTTCTTACTGGCTATTACATCATCATAGTAGCTTCATCTGTGTTCTACTATGATGCTTTTAGTGTCTCCGCATACCGCAGCACGAACCATAGCTTTGCAGACGATAAGTACAACCGTTTCAGAGAGAAGAGCGGCCAATGTGACGATCTGGCTTTAAGTCGATTCGATAACAAATGACGAAAACGGACGGATTTCTGAGGTTTTTACTACGTATGAACACTTTTCACATTCTCCCGTGCAACTCGTTTGCTAGTCCTCCTTTCATGCAGAATCTTAAGGTCCTAGCTCATGTCCAAGGCACCAAATCCATCTAAGAAGTCAATAATCGATACCTTAAACTTGAATTGTACTACTTCTTACTGGCTATTACATCAACTTAGAAGCTTCATCTGTGTTCTACTATGGTGCTTTTAGTTTCTCCGCTTACCGCAGCACGCGACACAGCTTTGCAGACGATAAGTACAACCGTTTCAGAGAGAAGAGCGGCCAATGTGACAATCAGGCTTTAAGTCGATTCGATAACAAATGACGAAAACTGACGGATTTCTCAGGTTTTTACTACATATGAACACTTTTCAAATTCCCCCGTGCAACTCGGCTGCTAGTCCTCCTATCATGCAGAATCTTAAGGTCCTAGCTCATGTCCAAGGCAGCAAAGCCAGCTAAAAATCAATAATCGATACCTAAAACTTGAATTGTACTACTTCTTACTGGCTATTACATCAAATTAGAAGCTTCATCTGTGTTCCACTATGGTGCTTTTAGTGTCTCCGCATACCGCAGCACGCGACATAGCTTTGCAGACGATAAGTACAACCGTTTCAGAGAGAAGAGCGGCCAATGTGACAATCTGGCTTTAAGTCGATTCGATAACAAATGACGTGTTTTTACTACATATGAACACTTTTCACATTCTCCTGGGCAACTCGACTGCTACTCCAACTTTCATGCAGAATCTTAAGGTCCTACCTCCTGTCCAAGGCACCAAAGCCAGCTAAAAAGTCAATAATCAGTAACTAAAACTTGAATTATACTACTTCTTACTGGCTATTACATCAACTTGGAAGTGTCATCTGTGTTCTACTATGGTGCTTTTAGTGTCTCTGCATACCGCAGCACGCGACGTAGCTCTGCAGACGATAAGTACAACCGTTTCAGAGGGAAGAGCGGCCAATGTGACGATTTGGCTTTAAGTCGATTCGATAAAAATGACGAAAACGAACGGATTTCTCAGGTTTTTACTACATATGAACACTTTACACATTCCCCCGTGCAACTCGGCTGCTAGTCCTCCTGCATGTAAAATCTTAAGTTCCTAGCTCATGTCCAAGGCACCAAACAAGGGTAAAATGTCAATAACCGATTAATAAAACTAGAATTGTACTGTTTCTTACTGGCTATTACATCATCTTAGAAGCTACATCTGTGTTCTACTATGGGGCTTTTAGTGTCTCCGAATACCGCCGTACGCGACATAGCTTTGCAGACGATAAGTACAACCGTTTCAGAGAGCAGAGCGGCCAATGTGACGATTTGGCTTTAAGTCGATTCGATAAAAATGACGAAAACGGACGGATTTCTCAGGTTTTTACTCTATTTGAACACTTTTCACATTCTCCCGTGCAACGCGGCTGCTAGTCCTCCTTTCATGCCGAATCTTAAGGTCCTACCTCTCGTCCAAGGCATCAAAGCCACATAAAAATTCAATAATCGATACCTAATACTTGAATTGGACTACTTCTTTCTGGCTATTACATCAACTTAGAACCTTCATCTGTGTTCTACTACGGTGCTTTTAGTTTCTCCGCATACCGCAGCACGCGACATAGTTTTGCAGACGATAAGTACAACCGTTTCAGAGAGAAGAGCGGCCAATGTGACGATCTGGCTTTAAGTCGATTGGATAACAAATGACGAAAACGGACGGATTTCTGAGGTTTTTACTACATATGAACACTTTTCACATTCTCCCGTGCAACTCGGCTGCTAGTCCTTCTTTCATGCAGAATCTTAATGTCCTAGATCATGTCCAAGGCCCCAAAGCCAGCTAAAGAGTCAATAATCAATAACTAAAACTTGAATTGTACTACTTCTTACTGGCTATTACATCAACTTAGAAGCTTCATCTGTTTCTACTAAGGTGCTTTTCGTGTCTCCGCATATCGCAGCACGCGACATAGCTTTGCAGACGATAAGTACAACGGTTTCAGAGAGAAGAGCGGCAAATGTGACGATCTGGCTTTAAGTCGATTCGATAACAAATGACGCAAACGGACGGATTTCTCAGGTTTTTACTAGATATGAACACTTTTCACATTCTCCCGTGCAACTCGGCTGCTAGTCCTCCTTTCATGCAGAATCTTAAGGTCATAGCTCATGTCCAAGGCACCAAAGCCAGCTAAAAAGTCAATAACGATATCTAAAACTTGAATTGTACTATTTCTTACTGGCTATTACATCATCTTAGAAGCTTCATCTGTGTTCTACTATGGTGCGTTTAGTGTCTCCGAATACCGCAGTACGCGACATAGCTTTGCAGACGATAAGTACAACCGTTCAGAGAGAAGAGCGGCCAATGTGACGATCTGGCTTTAAGTCGATTCGATAACAAATGACGAAAACGGACGGATTTCTCAGGTTTTTACTACATATGAACACTTTTCACATTCTCCCGTGCAACTCGGCTGCTAGTCCTCCTTTCATGCAGAATCTTAAGGTCCTGGCTCATGTCCAAGTCACCAAAGCCAGCTAAAAAGTCAATAATCGATACCTAAAACTTGAATTGGACTAATTCTTACTGGCTATTACATCAACTTAGATGCTTCATCTGTGTTCTACTATGGTGATTTTAGTGTCTCCGCATACCGCAGCACGCGACATAGCTTTGCAGACGATAAGTACAACCGTTTTAGAGAGAAGGGCGGCCAATGTGACGATCTGGCTTTAAGTCGATTCGATAACAAATGACGAAAACGGTCGGATTTCTCAGGTTTTTACTACGTATGAACACTTTTCACATTCTCCCGTGCTACTCTGCTGCTAGTCCTCCTTTTATGCAGAATCTTAAGGTCCTAGCTCATGTCCAAGGCACCAAAGCCAGCTAAAAAGTCAATAATCGATACCTAAAACTTGAATTGGACTATTTCTTACTGGCTATTACATCAACTTAGAACCTTCATCTATCTTCTACTACGGTGCTTTTAGTTTCTCCGCATACCGCAGCACGCGACATAGTTTTGCAGACGATAAGTACAACCGTTTCAGAGAGAAGAGCGGCCAATGTGACGATCTGGCTTTAAGTCGATTCGATAACAAATGTCGCAAACGGACGGATTTCTCAGGTTTTTACTAGATATGAACACTTTTCACATTTTCCCGTGCAACTCGGCTGCTAGTCCTCCTTTTATGCAGAATCTTAAGGTCATAGCCCATGTCCAAGGCACCAAAGCCAGCAAAAAAGTCAAAAACGATATCTAAAACTTGAATTGTACTATTTCTTACTGGCTATTACATCATCTTAGAAGCTTCATCTTTGTTCTACTATGGTGCGTTTAGTGTCTCCGAATACCGCAGTACGCGACATTGCTTTGTAGACGATAAGTACAACCGTTTCAGAGAGAAGAGCGGCCAATGTGACGATCTGGCTTTAAGTCGATTCGATAACAAATGACGAAAACGGACCGATTTCTCAGGTTTTTACTACATATGAACACTTTTCACATTCTCCTGTTCACCTCGGCTGCTAGTCCTCTTTTCATGCAGAATCTTAAAGTCGTAGCTCATGTCCAAGGGACCAAAGCCAGCTAAAAAGTCAATAATCGATACCTAAAACTTGAATTGTACTACTTCTTACTGGCTATTACATCGACTTAGAAGCTTCATCTGTGTTCTACTATGGTGCTTTTAGTGTTTCCGCATACCGCAGCACGCGACATAGCTTTGCTGACGATATGTACAAATTTTTCAGAGAGAAGAGCGGCCAATGTGACGATCTGGCTTGAAATCGATTCGATAACAAATGACGAAAACGGACGGATTTCTCAGCTTTTTACTACATATGAACACTTTTCACATTCTCCCGTTCACCTCGGCTGCTAGTCCTCCTTTCATGCAGAATCTTAAAGTCGTAGCTCATGTCCAAGGGACCAAAGCCAGCTAAAAAGTCAATAATCGATACCTAAAACTTGAATTGTACTACTTCTTACTGGCTATTACATCAACTTAGCAGCTTCATCTGTGTTCTACTATGGTGCTTTTAGTGTCTCCGCATACCGCAGCACTCGACATAGCTTTGCAGACGATAAGTACAAGCGTTTCAGAGATAAGAGCGGCCAATGTGACGATCTGGCTTTAAGTCGATTCGATAACAAATGACGAAAACGGACGGATGTCTCAGGTTTTTACTACATATGAACACTTTTCACATCCTCCCGTGCAACTCGGCTGCTAGTCCTCCTTTCAGGCAGAACGTTAAGGTCCTAGCTCATTTCCAAGGCACCAAAGCCAGCTAAAAAGTCAATAATCGATACCTAAAACTTGAATTGTACTACTTCTTACTGGCTATTACATCAACTTAGAAGCTTCATCTGTGTTCTACTATGGTGCTTTTAGTGTCTCCGCATAACGCAGCACGCGACATAGCTTTGCAGACGATAAGTACAACCGTTTCAGAGAGAAGAGCGGCCAATGTGACGATCTGGCTTTAAGTCGATTCGATAACAAATGACGAAAACGGACCGATATCTCAGGTTTTTACTACATATGAACACTATTCACATTCTCCCGTGCAACAGGGCTGCTAGTCCTCCTTTGATGCAGAATCTCAAGGTCCAAGCTCATGTCCAAGGCACCAAAGCCAGCTAAAAAGTCAATAATCAGTAACTAAAACTTGAATTGTACTACTTCTTACTGGCTATTACATCAACTTAGAAGCTTCATCTGTGTTCTACTATGGAGATTTTAGTGTCTACGCATACCGCAGCACGCGACATAGCATTGCAGACGATAAGTACAACCGTTTCAGAGAGAAGAGCGGCCAATGTGACGATCGGGATTTAAGTCGATTCGATAACAAATGACGAAAACGGACGGATTTCTCAGGTTTTTACTACATATGAACACTTTTCACATTCTCCCATGCAATTCGGCTGCTAGTCCTCCTTTCGTGCAGAATCTTAAGCTAATAGCTCATGTCCAAGGCACCAAAGCCAACTAAGAAGTCAATAATCGATACCTAATACTTGAATTGTACTACTTCTTACTGGCTATTACATCAACTTAGAAGCTTCATCTGTGTTCTACTATGGTGATTTTAGTGTCCCCGCATACCGCAGCACGCGACATAGCTTTGCAGACGATAAGTACAACCGTTTCAGAGAGAAGAGCGGCCAATGTTACGATTTGGCTTTAAGTCGATTCGATAACAAATGACGAAAACGGACGGATTTCTCAGGTTTTTACTACATATGAACACATTTCACATTCTCCTGTGCAACTCTGCTGCTAGTCCTCCTTTCATGCAGAATCTTAAAGTCCTAGCTCATGTCCAAGGCTCCAAAGCCAGTTAAAAAGTCAATAATCAGTAGCTAAAACTTGAATTGTACTACATCTTACTGGCTATTACATCAACTTGGAAGTGTCATCTGTGTTCTACTATGGTGCTTTTAGTGTCTCTGCATACCGCAGCACGCGACATAGCTCTGCAGACGATAAGTACAACCGTTTCAGAGAGAAGAGCGGCCAATGCGACGATCTGGCTCTAAGTCGATTCGATAACAAATGTCGAAAACGAACGGATTTCTCAGGTTTTTACTACATATGAACACTTTACACATTCTCCCGTGCAACTCGGCTGCTAGTCCTCCTGCATGTAAAATCTTAAGTTCCTAGCTCATGTCCAAAGCACCAAACAAGGGTAAAAAGTCAATAACCGGTTCCTAAAACTTGAATTGTACTACTTCTTACTGGCTATTACATCAACTTGGAAGTGTCATCTGTGTTCTACTATGGTGCTTTTAGTGTCTCTGCATACCGCAGCACGCGACGTAGCTCTGCAGATGATAAGTACAACCGTTTCAGAGAGAAGAGCGGCCAATGTGACGATTTGGCTTTAAGTCGATTCGATAAAAATAACGAAAACGGACGGATTTCTCAGGTTTTTACTCTATTTGAACACTTTTCACATGCTCCCGTGCAACTCGGCTGCTAGTCCTCCTTTCATGCAGAATCTTAAGGTCCTAGCTCATGTCCAAGGCACCTAAGCCAGCTAAAAATTCAATAATCAATACCTAAAACTTGAATTGTACTACTTCTTACTGGCTATTACATCAACTTAGAAGCTTCATCTGTGTTCTACTATGGAGATTTTAGTGTCTCCGCATACCGCAGCACGCGACATAGCATTGCAGACGATAAGTACAACCGTTTCAGAGAGAAGAGCGGCCAATGTGACGATCGGGCTTTAAGTCGATTCGATAACAAATGACGAAAACGGACGGATTTCTCAGGTTTTTACTACATATGAACACTTTTCACATTCTCCCGTGCAACTCGGCTGCTAGTCCTATTTTCATGCAGAATCTTAAGGTAATAGCTCATGTCCAAGGCACCAAAGCCAACTAAGAAGTCAATAATCGATACCTAAAACTTGAATTCTACTACTTTTTAGTGGCTATTACATCAACTTAGAAGCTTCATCTGTGTTCTAGAATGGTGATTTTAGTGTCCCCGCATACCGCAGCACGCGACATAGCTTTGCAGACGATAAGTACAACCGTTTCAGAGAGAAGAGTGGCCAGTGTGACGATCTGCATTTAAGTCGATTCGATAACAAATGACAAAAACGGACGGATTTCTCACGTTTTTACTACATATGAACACTTTTCACATTCTCCCGTGTAACTCGGCTGCTAGTCCTCCTTTCATGCAGAATCGTAAGGTCCTAGTTCATGTCTAAGGCACCAAAGCCAGCTAAAAAGTCAATAATCAGTACATAAAATTTGAATTTTACTACTTCTTACTGGCTATTACATCAACTTGGAAGTATCATCTGTGTTCTACAATGGTGCTTTTAGTGTCTCGGCATACCGCAGCACGCGACATAGCTCTGCAGACGGTAAGTACAACCGTTTCAGAGAGAAGAGCGGCAATGTGACCATCTGGCTTTAAGTCGATTCGATAACAAATGACGAAAACGAACGGATTTCTCAGGTTTTTACTACATATGAACACTTTACACATTCTCCCGTCCAACTCGGCTGCTAGTCCTCCTTTCATGCAGAATCTTAAGGTGCCAGCTCATGTCCAAGTCATTAAACAAGGGTAAAAAGTCAATAACCGATTCCTAAAACTTGAATTGTACTATTTCTTACTGCCTATTACATCATCTTAGAAGCTTCATCTGTGTTCTACTATGGTGCTTTTAGTGTCTCCGAATACCGCAGTACGCGACATAGCTTTGCAGACGATAAGTACAACCGTTTCAGAGAGAAGAGCGGCCAATGTGACAATTTGGCTTTAAGTCGATTCGATAACAAATGACGAAAACGAACGGATTTCTCAGGTTTTTACTCTATATGAACACTTTTCACATTCTCCCGTGCAATTAGGCTGCTAGTCCTCCTTTCATGCAGAATCTTAAGGTCCTAGCTCATGTCCAAGGCACCAAAGCCATCTTAAAAGTCAATAATCAGTACCTAAAACTTGAATTTTACTACTTCTTACTGGCTATTACACCAACTTGGAAGTATCATCTGTGTTCTACTATGGTGCTTTTAGTGTCTCTGCATACCGCAGCACGCGACATAGCTCTGCAGACGGTAAGTACAACCGTTTCAGAGAGAAGAGCGGCCAATGTGACCATCTGGCTTTAAGTCGATTCGATAACAAATGACGAAAACGAACGATTATCTCAGGTTTTTACTACATATGAACACTTATCACATTCTCCCGTGCAACTCGGCTGCTAGTCCTCCTTTCATGTAGAATCTTAAGGTCCTAGCTCATGTCCAAGGCACCAAAGCCAGCTAAAAATTAAATAATCGATACCTAAAACTTGAATTGTACTACTTCTTCCTGGCTATTACATCAACTTAGAAGCTTCATCTGTGTTCTACTATGGAGATTTTAGTGTTTCCGCATACCGCAGCACGCGACATAGCTTTGCAGACGATAAGTACAACCGTTTTAGAGAGAAGAGCGGCCAATGTTACGATCTGGCTTTAAGTCGATTCGATAACAAATGACGAAAACGGACGGATTTCTCAGGTTTTTACTACATATGAACGCTTTTCACATTCTCCCGTGCAACTCTGCTGCTAGTCTTCCTTTTATGCAGAATCTTAAGGTCCTAGCTCATGTCCAAGGCACCAAAGCCAGCTAAAAAGTCAATAATCGATACCTAAAACTTGAATTGGACTACTTCTTACTGGCTATTACATCAACTTAGAACCTTCATCAATGTTCTACTACGGTGCTTTTAGTTTCTCCGCATACCGCAGCACGCGACACAGCTTTGCAGACGATAAGTACAACCGTTTTAGAGAGAAGAGCGGCCAATGTTACGATCTGGCTTTAAGTCGATTCGATAACAAATGACGAATACGGACGGATGTCTCAGGTTTTTACTACATATGAACACTTTTCACATTCTCCCGTGCAACTCGGCTGCTAGTCCTCCTTTTATGCAGAATCTTAACGTCCTAGCTAATGTTCAAGGCACCAAAGCCAGCTAAAAAGTCAATAATCGATACCTAAAACTTGAATTGGACTACTTCTTACTGGCTATTACATCAACTTAGAACCTTCATCTATGTTCTACTATGGTGCTTTTAGTTTCTCCGCAAACCGCAGCACGCGACATAGTTTTGCAGACGATAAGTACAACCGTTTCAGAGAGAAGAGCGGCCAATGTGACGACCTGGCTTTAAGTCGATTGGATAAAAAAATGACGAAAACGGACGGATTTCTAAGGTTTTTACTACATATGAACACTTTTCACATTCTCCCGGGCAACTCGGCTGCTAGTCCTTCTTTCATGCAGAATCTTAAGGTCCTAGTTCATGTCCAAGGCCCCAAAGCCAGCTAAAAAGTCAATAACCAATATCTAAAATTTGAATTGTACTACCTCTTACTGGCTATTACATCAACTTAGAAGCTTCATCTGTGTTCTGCTATGGTGCGTTTAGTGTCTCCGAATACCGCAGTACGCGACATAGCTTTGCAGACGATAAGTACAACCGTTTCAGAGAGCAGAGCGGCCAATGTGACGATTTGGCTTTAAGTCGATTCGAAAACAAATGACGAAAACGGACGGATTTCTCAGGTTTTTACTACATATAAACACTTTTCACATTCTCCCGTGCAACTCGGCTGCTAGTCCTCCTTTCATGCAGAATCGTAAGGTCCTAGCTCTTGTCCAAGGCACCAAAGCCAGCTAAAAAGTCAATAATCAATATCTAAAACTTGAATTGTACTACTTCTTACTGGCTATTACATCAACTTAGAAGCTTCATCTGTGTTCTACTATGGTGTTTTTAGTGTCTCCGAATACCGCAGTACGTGACACAGCTTTGCAGACGATAAGTACAACCGTTTTAGAGAGAAGAGCGGCTAATGTTACGATCTGGCTTTAAGTCGATTCGATAACAAATGACGAAAACGGACGGATGTCTCAGGTTTTTACTACATATAAACACTTTTCACATTCTCCCGTGCAACTCGGCTGCTAGTCCTCCTTTCATGCAGAATCGTAAGGTCCTAGCTCTTGTCCAAGGCACCAAAGCCAGCTAAAAAGTCAATAATCAATATCTAAAACTTGAATTGTACTACTTCTTACTGGCTATTACATCAACTTAGAAGCTTCATCTGTGTTCTACTATGGTGCTTTTAGTGTCTCCGCATATCGCAGCACGCGACATAGCTTTGCAGACGATAAGTACAACGGTGTCAGAGAGAAGAGCGGCCAATGTGACGATCTGGCTTTAAGTCGATTCGATAACAAATGACGCAAACGGACGGATTTCTCAGGTTTTTACTAGATATGAACACTTTTCACATTCTCCCGTGCAACTCGAGTGCTAGTCCTCCTCTCATGCAGAATCTCAAGGTCATAGCTCATGTCCAAGGCACCAAAGCCAGCTAAAAAGTCAAAAACGATATCTAAAACTTGAATTGTACTATTTCTTACTGGCTATTACATCATCTTAGAAGCTTCATCTGTGTTTTACTATGGTGCGTTTAGTGTCTCCGAATACCGCAGTACGCGACATTGCTTTGCAGACGATAAGTACAAACGTTTCAGAGAGCAGAGCACCCAATGTGCCGATTTGGCTTTAAGTCGATTCGATAACAAATGACGAAAACGGACGGATTTCTCGGGTTTTTACTACATATAAACACTTTTCACATTCTCCCGTGCAACTCGGCTGCTAGTCCTCCTTTCATGCCGAATCTCAAGGTCATAGCTCATGTCCAAGGCACCAAAGCCAGCTAAAAAGTCAATAATCGATACCTAAAACTTGAATTGTACTATTTCTTACTGGCTGTTACATCAACTTAGAAGCTTCATCTTTGTTCTACTATGGTGATTTTAGTGTCTCCACATACCGCAGCACGCGACATAGCTCTGCAGACGATAAGTACAACCGTTTAAGAGAGAAGAGCGGCCAATGTGTCCATCTGGCTTTAAGTCGATTCGATAACAAATGACGAAAACGGACGGATGTCTCAGGTTTTTACTACATATGAACACTTTTCACATTCTCCCGTGCAACTCGGCTGCTAGTCCTTCTTTCATGCAGAATCTTAAGGTCCTAGATCATGTCCAAGGCACCAAAGCCAGCTAAAAAGTCAATAATCAATATCTATAACATGAATTGTACTACTTCTTACTGGCTATTACATCAACTTAGAAGCTTCATCTGTGTTCTACTATGGTGCTTTTAGTGTCTCCGCATACCGCAGCACGCGACATAGCTTTGCAGACGATAAGTACAACGGATTCGGAGAGAAGAACGGCAAATGTGACGATCTGGCTTTAAGTCGATTCGATAACAAATGACGAAAACGGACGGATTTCTGAGGTTTTTACTACATATGAACACTTTTCACATTCTCCCGTGCAACTCGAGTGCTAGTCCTCCTTTCATGCAGAATCTTAAGGTCATAGCTCATGTCCAAGGCACCAAAGCCAGCTAAAAAGTCAATAACTATACCTAAAACTTGAATTGTACTATTTCTTACTGGCTATTATATCATCTTAGGAGCTTCATCTGTGTTCTACTATGGTGCGTTTAGTGTCTCCGAATACCGCAGTACGCGACATTGCTTTGCAGACGATAAGTACAAACGTTTCAGAGAGCAGAGCGCCCAATGTGCCGATTTGGCTTTAAGTCGATTCGATAACAAATGACGAAAACGGACGGATTTCTCAGGTTTTTACTACATATAAACACTTTTCACATTCTCCCGTGCAACTCGGCTGCTAGTCCTCCTTTCATGCCGAATCTCAAGGTCATAGCTCATGTCCAAGGCACCAAAGCCAGCTAAAAAGTCAATAATCGATACCTAAAACTTGAATTGTACTATTTCTTATTGGCTGTTACATCAACTTAGAAGCTTCATCTTTGTTCTACTATGGTGATTTTAGTGTCTCCACATACCGCAGCACGCGACATAGCTCTGCAGACGATAAGTACAACCGTTTAAGAGAGAAGAGCGGCCAATGTGTCCATCTGGCTTTAAGTCGATTCGATAACAAATGACGAAAACGGACGGATGTCTCAGGTTTTTACTACATATGAACACTTTTCACATTCTCCCGTGCAACTCGGCTGCTAGTCCTCCTTTTATGCAGAATCTTAAGGTCCTAGCTCATGTGCAAGCACCAAAGCCAGCTACAAAGTCAATAATCGATTCCTAAAACTTGAATTGGACTACTTCTTACTGGCTATTACATCAACTTAGAACCTTCATCTGTGTTCTACTACGGTGCTTTTAGTTTCTCCGCATACCGCAGCACGCGACATAGTTTTGCAGACGATAAGTACAACCGTTTCAGAGAGAAGAGCGGCCAATGTGACGATCTGGCTTTAAGTCGATTCGATAACAAATGACGAAAACGGACGGATTTCTGAGGTTTTTACTACATATGAACACTTTTCACATTCTCCCGTGCAACTCGGCTGCTAGTCCTTCTTTCATGCAGAATCTTAAGGTCCTAGATCATGTCCAAGGCCCCAAAGCCAGCTAAAGAGTCAATAATCAATAACTAAAACTTGAATTGTACTACTTCTTACTGGCTATTACATCAACTTAGAAGCTTCATCTGTGTTCTACTATGGTGCTTTTAGTGTCTCCGCATATCGCAGCACGCGACATAGCTTTGCAGACGATAAGTACAACGGTTTCAGAGAGAAGAGCGGCAAATGTGACGATCTGGCTTTAAGTCGATTCGATAACAAATGACGCAAACGGACGGATTTCTCAGGTTTTTACTACATATGAACACTTTTCACATTCTCCCGTGCAACTCGGCTGCTAGTCCTCCTTTCATGCAGAATCTTAAGGTCATAGCTCATGTCCAAGGCACCAAAGCCAGCTAAAAAGTCAATAACGATATCTAAAACTTGAATTGTACTATTTCTTACTGGCTATTACATCATCTTAGAAGCTTCATCTGTGTTCTACTATGGTGCGTTTAGTGTCTCCGAATACCGCAGTACGCGACATAGCTTTGCAGACGATAAGTACAACCGTTCAGAGAGAAGAGCGGCCAATGTGACGATCTGGCTTTAAGTCGATTCGATAACAAATGACGAAAACGGACGGATTTCTCAGGTTTTTACTACATATGAACACTTTTCACATTCTCCCGTGCAACTCGGCTGCTAGTCCTCCTTTCATGCAGAATCTTAAGGTCCTGGCTCATGTCCAAGTCACCAAAGCCAGCTAAAAAGTCAATAATCGATACCTAAAACTTGAATTGGACTAATTCTTACTGGCTATTACATCAACTTACATGCTTCATCTGTGTTCTACTATGGTGATTTTAGTGTCTCCGCATACCGCAGCACGCGACATAGCTTTGCAGACGATAAGTACAACCGTTTTAGAGAGAAGGGCGGCCAATGTGACGATCTGGCTTTAAGTCGATTCGATAACAAATGACGAAAACGGACGGATTTCTCAGGTTTTTACTACGTATGAACACTTTTCACATTCTCCCGTGCAACTCTGCTGCTAGTCCTCCTTTTATGCAGAATCTTAAGGTCCTAGCTCATGTCCAAGGCCCCAAAGCCAGCTAAAAAGTCAATAACCAATATCTAAAATTTGAATTGTACTACCTCTTACTGGCTATTACATCAACTTAGAAGCTTCATCTGTGTTCTGCTATGGTGCGTTTAGTGTCTCCGAATACCGCAGTACGCGACATAGCTTTGCAGACGATAAGTACAACCGTTTCAGAGAGCAGAGCGGCCAATGTGACGATTTGGCTTTAAGTCGATTCGAAAACAAATGACGAAAACGGACGGATTTCTCAGGTTTTTACTACATATAAACACTTTTCACATTCTCCCGTGCAACTCGGCTGCTAGTCCTCCTTTCATGCAGAATCGTAAGGTCCTAGCTCTTGTCCAAGGCACCAAAGCCAGCTAAAAAGTCAATAATCAATATCTAAAACTTGAATTGTACTACTTCTTACTGGCTATTACATCAACTTAGAAGCTTCATCTGTGTTCTACTATGGTGTTTTTAGTGTCTCCGAATACCGCAGTACGTGACACAGCTTTGCAGACGATAAGTACAACCGTTTTAGAGAGAAGAGCGGCTAATGTTACGATCTGGCTTTAAGTCGATTCGATAACAAATGACGAAAACGGACGGATGTCTCAGGTTTTTACTACATATAAACACTTTTCACATTCTCCCGTGCAACTCGGCTGCTAGTCCTCCTTTCATGCAGAATCGTAAGGTCCTAGCTCTTGTCCAAGGCACCAAAGCCAGCTAAAAAGTCAATAATCAATATCTAAAACTTGAATTGTACTACTTCTTACTGGCTATTACATCAACTTAGAAGCTTCATCTGTGTTCTACTATGGTGCTTTTAGTGTCTCCGCATATCGCAGCACGCGACATAGCTTTGCAGACGATAAGTACAACGGTGTCAGAGAGAAGAGCGGCCAATGTGACGATCTGGCTTTAAGTCGATTCGATAACAAATGACGCAAACGGACGGATTTCTCAGGTTTTTACTAGATATGAACACTTTTCACATTCTCCCGTGCAACTCGAGTGCTAGTCCTCCTCTCATGCAGAATCTCAAGGTCATAGCTCATGTCCAAGGCACCAAAGCCAGCTAAAAAGTCAAAAACGATATCTAAAACTTGAATTGTACTATTTCTTACTGGCTATTACATCATCTTAGAAGCTTCATCTGTGTTTTACTATGGTGCGTTTAGTGTCTCCGAATACCGCAGTACGCGACATTGCTTTGCAGACGATAAGTACAAACGTTTCAGAGAGCAGAGCACCCAATGTGCCGATTTGGCTTTAAGTCGATTCGATAACAAATGACGAAAACGGACGGATTTCTCGGGTTTTTACTACATATAAACACTTTTCACATTCTCCCGTGCAACTCGGCTGCTAGTCCTCCTTTCATGCCGAATCTCAAGGTCATAGCTCATGTCCAAGGCACCAAAGCCAGCTAAAAAGTCAATAATCGATACCTAAAACTTGAATTGTACTATTTCTTACTGGCTGTTACATCAACTTAGAAGCTTCATCTTTGTTCTACTATGGTGATTTTAGTGTCTCCACATACCGCAGCACGCGACATAGCTCTGCAGACGATAAGTACAACCGTTTAAGAGAGAAGAGCGGCCAATGTGTCCATCTGGCTTTAAGTCGATTCGATAACAAATGACGAAAACGGACGGATGTCTCAGGTTTTTACTACATATGAACACTTTTCACATTCTCCCGTGCAACTCGGCTGCTAGTCCTTCTTTCATGCAGAATCTTAAGGTCCTAGATCATGTCCAAGGCACCAAAGCCAGCTAAAAAGTCAATAATCAATATCTATAACATGAATTGTACTACTTCTTACTGGCTATTACATCAACTTAGAAGCTTCATCTGTGTTCTACTATGGTGCTTTTAGTGTCTCCGCATACCGCAGCACGCGACATAGCTTTGCAGACGATAAGTACAACGGATTCGGAGAGAAGAACGGCAAATGTGACGATCTGGCTTTAAGTCGATTCGATAACAAATGACGAAAACGGACGGATTTCTGAGGTTTTTACTACATATGAACACTTTTCACATTCTCCCGTGCAACTCGAGTGCTAGTCCTCCTTTCATGCAGAATCTTAAGGTCATAGCTCATGTCCAAGGCACCAAAGCCAGCTAAAAAGTCAATAACTATACCTAAAACTTGAATTGTACTATTTCTTACTGGCTATTATATCATCTTAGGAGCTTCATCTGTGTTCTACTATGGTGCGTTTAGTGTCTCCGAATACCGCAGTACGCGACATTGCTTTGCAGACGATAAGTACAAACGTTTCAGAGAGCAGAGCGCCCAATGTGCCGATTTGGCTTTAAGTCGATTCGATAACAAATGACGAAAACGGACGGATTTCTCAGGTTTTTACTACATATAAACACTTTTCACATTCTCCCGTGCAACTCGGCTGCTAGTCCTCCTTTCATGCCGAATCTCAAGGTCATAGCTCATGTCCAAGGCACCAAAGCCAGCTAAAAAGTCAATAATCGATACCTAAAACTTGAATTGTACTATTTCTTATTGGCTGTTACATCAACTTAGAAGCTTCATCTTTGTTCTACTATGGTGATTTTAGTGTCTCCACATACCGCAGCACGCGACATAGCTCTGCAGACGATAAGTACAACCGTTTAAGAGAGAAGAGCGGCCAATGTGTCCATCTGGCTTTAAGTCGATTCGATAACAAATGACGAAAACGGACGGATGTCTCAGGTTTTTACTACATATGAACACTTTTCACATTCTCCCGTGCAACTCGGCTGCTAGTCCTCCTTTTATGCAGAATCTTAAGGTCCTAGCTCATGTGCAAGCACCAAAGCCAGCTACAAAGTCAATAATCGATTCCTAAAACTTGAATTGGACTACTTCTTACTGGCTATTACATCAACTTAGAACCTTCATCTGTGTTCTACTACGGTGCTTTTAGTTTCTCCGCATACCGCAGCACGCGACATAGTTTTGCAGACGATAAGTACAACCGTTTCAGAGAGAAGAGCGGCCAATGTGACGATCTGGCTTTAAGTCGATTCGATAACAAATGACGAAAACGGACGGATTTCTGAGGTTTTTACTACATATGAACACTTTTCACATTCTCCCGTGCAACTCGGCTGCTAGTCCTTCTTTCATGCAGAATCTTAAGGTCCTAGATCATGTCCAAGGCCCCAAAGCCAGCTAAAGAGTCAATAATCAATAACTAAAACTTGAATTGTACTACTTCTTACTGGCTATTACATCAACTTAGAAGCTTCATCTGTGTTCTACTATGGTGCTTTTAGTGTCTCCGCATATCGCAGCACGCGACATAGCTTTGCAGACGATAAGTACAACGGTTTCAGAGAGAAGAGCGGCAAATGTGACGATCTGGCTTTAAGTCGATTCGATAACAAATGACGCAAACGGACGGATTTCTCAGGTTTTTACTACATATGAACACTTTTCACATTCTCCCGTGCAACTCGGCTGCTAGTCCTCCTTTCATGCAGAATCTTAAGGTCATAGCTCATGTCCAAGGCACCAAAGCCAGCTAAAAAGTCAATAACGATATCTAAAACTTGAATTGTACTATTTCTTACTGGCTATTACATCATCTTAGAAGCTTCATCTGTGTTCTACTATGGTGCGTTTAGTGTCTCCGAATACCGCAGTACGCGACATAGCTTTGCAGACGATAAGTACAACCGTTCAGAGAGAAGAGCGGCCAATGTGACGATCTGGCTTTAAGTCGATTCGATAACAAATGACGAAAACGGACGGATTTCTCAGGTTTTTACTACATATGAACACTTTTCACATTCTCCCGTGCAACTCGGCTGCTAGTCCTCCTTTCATGCAGAATCTTAAGGTCCTGGCTCATGTCCAAGTCACCAAAGCCAGCTAAAAAGTCAATAATCGATACCTAAAACTTGAATTGGACTAATTCTTACTGGCTATTACATCAACTTACATGCTTCATCTGTGTTCTACTATGGTGATTTTAGTGTCTCCGCATACCGCAGCACGCGACATAGCTTTGCAGACGATAAGTACAACCGTTTTAGAGAGAAGGGCGGCCAATGTGACGATCTGGCTTTAAGTCGATTCGATAACAAATGACGAAAACGGACGGATTTCTCAGGTTTTTACTACGTATGAACACTTTTCACATTCTCCCGTGCAACTCTGCTGCTAGTCCTCCTTTTATGCAGAATCTTAAGGTCCTAGCTCATGTCCAAGGCACCAAAGCCAGCTAAAAAGTCAATAATCGATACCTAAAACTTGAATTGGACTATTTCTTACTGGCTATTACATCAACTTAGAACCTTCATCTATCTTCTACTACGGTGCTTTTAGTTTCTCCGCATACCGCAGCACGCGACATAGTTTTGCAGACGATAAGTACAACCGTTTCAGAGAGAAGAGCGGCCAATGTGACGATCTGGCTTTAAGTCGATTGGATACAAAAATGACGAAAACGGACGGATTTCTAAGGTTTTTACTACATATGAACACTTTTCACATTCTCCCGGGCAACTCGGCTGCTAGTCCTTCTTTCATGCAGAATCTTAAGGTCCTAGTTCATGTCCAAGGCACCAAAGCCAGCTAAAAAGTCAATAATCGATACCTAAAACTTGAATTGGACTACTTCTTACTGGCTATTACATCAACTTAGAACCTTCATCTATGTTCTACTACGGTGCTTTTAGTTTCTCAGCATATCGCAGCACGCGACATAGCTTTGCAGACGATAAGTACAACGGTTTCAGAGAGAAGAGCGGCCAATGTGACGATCTGGCTTTAAGTCGATTCGATAACAAATGTCGCAAACGGACGGATTTCTCAGGTTTTTACTAGATATGAACACTTTTCACATTCTCCCGTGCAACTCGGCTGCTAGTCCTCCTTTCATGCAGAATCTTAAGGTCATAGCCCATGTCCAAGGCACCAAAGCCAGCTAAAAAGTCAAAAACGATATCTAAAACTTGAATTGTACTATTTCTTACTGGCTATTACATCATCTTAGAAGCTTCATCTTTGTTCTACTATGGTGCGTTTAGTGTCTCCGAATACCGCAGTACGCGACATAGCTTTGTAGACGATAAGTACAACCGTTTCAGAGAGAAGAGCGGCCAATGTGACGATCTGGCTTTAAGTCGATTCGATAACAAATGACGAAAACGGACCGATTTCTCAGGTTTTTACTACATATGAACACTTTTCACATTCTCCCGTTCACCTCGGCTGCTAGTCCTCCTTTCATGCAGAATCTTAAAGTCGTAGCTCATGTCCAAGGGACCAAAGCCAGCTAAAAAGTCAATAATCGATACCTAAAACTTGAATTTTACTACTTCTTACTGGCTATTACATCGAATTAGAAGCTTCATCTGTGTTCTACTATGGTGCTTTTAGTGTTTCCGCATACCGCAGCACGCGACATAGCTTTGCTGACGATATGTACAAATTTTTGAGAGAGAAGAGCGGCCAATGTGACGATCTGGCTTGAAATCGATTCGATAACAAATGACGAAAACGGACGGATTTCTCAGCTTTTTACTACATATGAACACTTTTCACATTCTCCCGTTCACCTCGGCTGCTAGTCCTCCTTTCATGCAGAATCTTAAAGTCGTAGCTCATGTCCAAGGGACCAAACCCAGCTAAAAAGTCAATAATCGATACCTAAAACTTGAATTGTACTACTTCTTAATGGCTATTACATCAACTTAGCAGCTTCATCTGTGTTCTACTATGGTGCTTTTAGTGTCTCCGCATACCGCAGCACGCGACATAGCTTTGCAGACGATAAGTACAAGCGTTTCAGAGATAAGAGCGGCCAATGTGACGATCTGGCTTTAAGTCGATTCGATAACAAATGACGAAAACGGACGGATGTCTCAGGTTTTTACTACATATGAACACTTTTCACATTCTCCCGTGCAACTCGGCTGCTAGTCCTCCTTTCATGCAGAATCTTAAGGTAATAGCTCATGTCCAAGGCACCAAAGCCAACTAAGAAGTCAATAATCGATACCTAAAACTTGAATTCTACTACTTTTTAGTGGCTATTACATCAACTTAGAAGCTTCATCTGTGTTCTAGAATGGTGATTTTAGTGTCCCCGCATACCGCAGCACGCGACATAGCTTTGCAGACGATAAGTACAACCGTTTCAGAGAGAAGAGTGGCCAGTGTGACGATCTGCATTTAAGTCGATTCGATAACAAATGACAAAAACGGACGGATTTCTCAGGTTTTTACTACATATGAACACTTTTCACATTCTCCCGTGTAACTCGGCTGCTAGTCCTCCTTTCAAGCAGAATCTTAAGGTCCTAGTTCATGTCTAAGGCACCAAAGCCAGCTAAAAAGTCAATAATCAGTACATAAAATTTGAATTTTACTACTTCTTACTGGCTATTACATCAACTTGGAAGTATCATCTCTGTTCTACAATGGTGCTTTTAGTGTCTCTGCATACCGCAGCACGCGACATAGCTCTGCAGACGGTAAGTACAACCGTTTCAGAGAGAAGAGCGGCAATGTGACCATCTGGCTTTAAGTCGATTCGATAACAAATGACGAAAACGAACGGATTTCTCAGGTTTTTACTACATATGAACACTTTACACATTCTCCCGTCCAACTCGGCTGCTAGTCCTCCTTTCATGCAGAATCTTAAGGTGCCAGCTCATGTCCAAGTCACCAAACAAGGGTAAAAAGTCAATAACCGATTCCTAAAACTTGAATTATACTATTTCTTACTGCCTATTACATCATCTTAGAAGCTTCATCTGTGTTCTACTATGGTGCTTTTAGTGTCTCCGAATACCGCAGTACGCGATATAGCTTTGCAGATGATAAGTACAACCGTTTCAGAGAGAAGAGGGGCCAATGTGACGATTTGGCTTTAAGTCGATTCGATAACAAATGACGAAAACGAACGGATTTCTCAGGTTTTTACTCTATATGAACACTTTTCACATTCTCCCGTGCAATTAGGCTGCTAGTCCTCCTTTCATGCAGAATCTTAAGGTCCTAGCTCATGTCCAAGGCACCAAAGCCAGCTAAAAATTAAATAATCGATACCTAAAACTTGAATTGTACTTCTTCTTACTGGCTATTACATCATCTTAGAAGCTTCATCTGTGTTCTACTATGGTGCTTTTAGTGTCTCCGAATACCTCAGTACGCGACATAGCTTTGCAGACGATAAGTACAACCGATTTAGAGAGAAGAGCGGCCAATGTTACGATCTGGCTTTAAGTCGATTCGATAACAAATGACGAAAACGGACGGATGTCTCAGGTTTTTACTACATATGAACACTTTTCACATTCTCCCGTGCAACTCGGCTGCTAGTCCTCCTTTTATGCAGAATCTTAACGTCCTAGCTAATGTTCAAGGCACCAAAGCCAGCTAAAAAGTCAATAATCGATACCTAAAACTTGAATTGGACTACTTCTTACTGGCTATTACATCAACTTAGAACCTTCATCTATGTTCTACTACGGTGCTTTTAGTTTCTCCGCATACCGCAGCACGCGACATAGTTTTGCAGACGATAAGTACAACCGTTTCAGAGAGAAGAGCGGCCAATGTGACGACCTGGCTTTAAGTCGATTGGATAAAAAAATGACGAAAACGGACGGATTTCTAAGGTTTTTACTACATATGAACACTTTTCACATTCTCCCGGGCAACTCGGCTGCTAGTCCTTCTTTCATGCAGAATCTTAAGGTCCTAGTTCATGTCCAAGGCACCAAAGCCAGCTAAAAAGTCAATAACCAATATCTAAAATTTGAATTGTACTACTTCTTACTGGCTATTACATCAACTTAGAAGCTTCATCTGTGTTCTACTATGGTGCGTTTAGTGTCTCCGAATACCGCAGTACGCGACATAGCTTTGCAGACGATAAGTACAACCGTTTCAGAGAGCAGAGCGGCCAATGTGACGATTTGGCTTTAAGTCGATTCGATAACAAATGACGAAAACGGACGGATTTCTCAGGTTTTTACTACATATAAACACTTTTCACATTCTCCCGTGCAACTCGTCTGCTAGTCCTCCTTTCATGCAGAATCGTAAGGTCCTAGCTCTTGTGCAAGGCACCAAAGCCAGCTAAAAAGTCAATAATCGATACCTAAAACTTGAATTGTACTAGTTCTTACTGGCTATTACATCAACTTAGAAGCTTTATCTGTGTTCTACTATGGTGTTTTTAGTGTCTCCGAATACCGCAGTACGTGACATAGCTTTGCAGACGATAAGTTCAACCGTTTCAGAGAGAAGAGCGGCCAATGTGACCATCTGGCTTTAAGTCGATTCGATAACAAATGACGAAAACGGACGGATTTCTGAGGTTTTTACTACATATGAACACTTTTCACATTCTCCCGTGCAACTCGGCTGCTAGTCCTCCTTTCATGCAGAATCTTGAGGTCCTAGCTCATGTCCAAGTCACCAAAGCCATCTAAAAAGTCAATAATCGATACCTAAAACTTGAATTGGACTACTTCTTACTGGCTATTACATCAACTTAGATGCTTCGTCTATGTTCTACTACAGTGCTTTTAGTTTCTCCGCATACCGCAGCACGCGACACAGCTTTGCAGACGATAAGTACAACCGTTTTAGGGAGAAGAGCGGCTAATGTTACGATCTGGCTTTAAGTCGATTCGATAACAAATGACGAAAACGGACGGATGTCTCAGGTTTTTACTACATGTAAACACTGTTCACATTCTCCCGTGCAACTCGGCTGCTAGTCCTCCTTTCATGCAGAATCGTAAGGTCCTAGCTCTTGTCCAAGGCACCAAAGCCAGCTAAAAAGTCAATAATCAATATCTAAAACTTGAATTGTACTACTTCTTACTGGCTATTACATCAACTTAGAAGCTTCATCTGTGTTCTACTATGGTGCTTTTAGTGTCTCCGCATATCGCAGCACGCGACATAGCTTTGCAGACGATAAGTACAACGGTTTCAGAGAGAAGAGCGGCCAATGTGACGATCTGGCTTTAAGTCGATTCGATAACAAATGACGCAAACGGACGGATTTCTCAGGTTTTTACTAGATATGAACACTTTTCACATTCTCCCGTGCAACTCGGCTGCTAGTCCTCCTTTCATGCAGAAACTTAAGGTCATAGACCATGTCCAAGGCACCAAAGCCAGCTAAAAAGTCAAAAACGATATCTAAAACTTGAATTGTACTATTTCTTACTGGCTGTTACATCAACTTAGAAGCTTCATCTTTGTTCTACTATGGTGATTTTAGTGTCTCCACATACCGCAGCACGCGACATAGCTCTGCAGACGATAAGTACAACCGTTTAAGAGAGAAGAGCGGCCAATGTGTCCATCTGGCTTTAAGTCGATTCGATAACAAATGACGAAAACGGACGGATGTCTCAGGTTTTTACTACATATGAACACTTTTCACATTCTCCCGTGCAACTCGGCTGCTAGTCCTTCTTTCATGCAGAATCTTAAGGTCCTAGATCATGTCCAAGGCACCAAAGCCAGATAAAAAGTCAATAATCAATATCTAAAACATGAATTGTACTACTTCTTACTGGCTATTACATCAACTTAGAAGTTTCATCTGTGTTCTACTAGTGTGCTTTTAGTGTCTCCGCATACCGCAGCACGCGACATAGCTTTGCAGACGATAAGTACAACGGATTCAGAGAGAAGAACGGCAAATGTGACGATCTGGCTTGAAGTCGATTCGATAACAAATGACGAAAACGGACGGATTTCTCAGGTTTTTACTACATATGAACACTTTTCACATTCTCCCGTGCAACTCGGCTGCTAGTCCTCCTTTCATGCAGAATCTTAAGGTCCTGGCTCATGTCCAAGTCACCAAAGCCAGCTAAAAAGTCAATAATCGATACCTAAAACTTGAATTGGAGTAATTCTTACTGGCTATTACATCAACTTAGATGCTTCATCTGTGTTCTACTATGGTGATGTTAGTGTCTCCGCATACCGCAGCACGCGACATAGCTTTGCAGACGATAAGTACAACCGTTTTAGAGAGAAGGGCGGCCAATGTGACGATCTGGCTTTAAGTCGATTCGATAACAAATGACGAAAACGGACGCATTTCTCAGGTTTTTACTACATATGAACACTTTTCACATTCTCCCGTGCAACTCTGCTGCTAGTCCTCCTTTTATGCAGAATCTTAAGGTCCTAGCTCATGTCCAAGGCACCAAAGCCAGCTAAAAAGTCAATAATCGATACCTAAAACTTGAATTGGACTATTTCTTACTGGCTATTACATCAACTTAGAACCTTCATCTATCTTCTACTACGGTGCTTTTAGTTTCTCCGCATACCGCAGCACGCGACATAGTTTTGCAGACGATAAGTACAACCGTTTCAGAGAGAAGAGCGGCCAATGTGACGATCTGGCTTTAAGTCGATTGGATAAAAAAATGACGAAAACGGACGGATTTCTAAGGTTTTTACTACATATGAACACTTTTCACATTCTCCCGGGCAACTCGGCTGCTAGTCCTTCTTTCATGCAGAATCTTAAGGTCCTAGTTCATGTCCAAGGCACCAAAGCCAGCTAAAAAGTCAATAATCGATACCTAAAACTTGAATTGGACTACTTCTTACTGGCTATTACATCAACTTAGAACCTTCATCTATGTTCTACTACGGTGCTTTTAGTTTCTCCGCATACCGCAACACGCGACATAGTTTTGCAGAAGATAAGTACTACCGTTTCAGAGAGCAGAGCGGCCAATGTGACGATTTGGCTTTAAGTCGATTCGATAACAAATGACGAAAACGGACGGATTTCTCAGGTTTTTACTACATATAAACACTTTTCACATTCTCCCGTGCAACTCGGCCGCTAGTCCTCCTTTCATGCAGAATCGTAAGGTCCTAGCTCTTGTCCAAGGCACCAAAGCCAGCTAAAAAGTCAATAATCAATATCTAAAACTTGAATTGTACTTTTTCTTACTGGCTGTTACATCAACTTAGAAGCTTCATCTTTGTTCTACTATGGTGATTTTAGTGTCTCCACATACCGCAGCACGCGACATAGCTCTGCAGACGATAAGTACAACCGTTTAAGAGAGAAGAGCGGCCAATGTGTCCATCTGGCTTTAAGTCGATTCGATAACAAATGACGAAAACGGACGGATGTCTCAGGTTTTTACTACATATGAACACTTTTCACATTCTCCCGTGCAACTCGGCTGCTAGTCCTCCTTTTATGCAGAATCTTAAGGTCCTAGCTCATTTCCAAGCACCAAAGCCAGCTACAAAGTCAATAATCGATTCCTAAAACTTGAATTGGACTACTTCTTACTGGCTATTACATCAACTTAGAACCTTCATCTGTGTTCTACTACGGTGCTTTTAGTTTCTCCGCATACCGCAGCACGCGACATAGTTTTGCAGACGATAAGTACAACCGTTTCAGAGAGAAGAGCGGCCAATGTGACGATCTGGCTTTAAGTCGATTCGATAACAAATGACGAAAACGGACGGATTTCTCAGGTTTTTACTACATATAAACACTTTTCACATTCTCCCGTGCAACTCGGCCGCTAGTCCTCCTTTCATGCAGAATCGTAAGGTCCTAGCTCTTGTCCAAGGCACCAAAGCCAGCTAAAAAGTCAATAATCAATATCTAAAACTTGAATTGTACTTTTTCTTACTGGCTGTTACATCAACTTAGAAGCTTCATCTTTGTTCTACTATGGTGATTTTAGTGTCTCCACATACCGCAGCACGCGACATAGCTCTGCAGACGATAAGTACAACCGTTTAAGAGAGAAGAGCGGCCAATGTGTCCATCTGGCTTTAAGTCGATTCGATAACAAATGACGAAAACGGACGGATGTCTCAGGTTTTTACTACATATGAACACTTTTCACATTCTCCCGTGCAACTCGGCTGCTAGTCCTTCTTTCATGCAGAATCTTAAGGTCCTAGATCATGTCCAAGGCACCAAAGCCAGATAAAAAGTCAATAATCAATATCTAAAACATGAATTGTACTACTTCTTACTGGCTATTACATCAACTTAGAAGTTTCATCTGTGTTCTACTAGTGTGCTTTTAGTGTCTCCGCATACCGCAGCACGCGACATAGCTTTGCAGACGATAAGTACAACGGATTCAGAGAGAAGAACGGCAAATGTGACGATCTGGCTTGAAGTCGATTCGATAACAAATGACGAAAACGGACGGATTTCTCAGGTTTTTACTACATATGAACACTTTTCACATTCTCCCGTGCAACTCGGCTGCTAGTCCTCCTTTCATGCAGAATCTTAAGGTCCTGGCTCATGTCCAAGTCACCAAAGCCAGCTAAAAAGTCAATAATCGATACCTAAAACTTGAATTGGAGTAATTCTTACTGGCTATTACATCAACTTAGATGCTTCATCTGTGTTCTACTATGGTGATTTTAGTGTCTCCGCATACCGCAGCACGCGACATAGCTTTGCAGACGATAAGTACAACCGTTTTAGAGAGAAGGGCGGCCAATGTGACGATCTGGCTTTAAGTCGATTCGATAACAAATGACGAAAACGGACGCATTTCTCAGGTTTTTACTACATATGAACACTTTTCACATTCTCCCGTGCAACTCTGCTGCTAGTCCTCCTTTTATGCAGAATCTTAAGGTCCTAGCTCATGTCCAAGGCACCAAAGCCAGCTAAAAAGTCAATAATCGATACCTAAAACTTGAATTGGACTATTTCTTACTGGCTATTACATCAACTTAGAACCTTCATCTATCTTCTACTACGGTGCTTTTAGTTTCTCCGCATACCGCAGCACGCGACATAGTTTTGCAGAAGATAAGTACTACCGTTTCAGAGAGCAGAGCGGCCAATGTGACGATTTGGCTTTAAGTCGATTCGATAACAAATGACGAAAACGGACGGATTTCTCAGGTTTTTACTACATATAAACACTTTTCACATTCTCCCGTGCAACTCGGCCGCTAGTCCTCCTTTCATGCAGAATCGTAAGGTCCTAGCTCTTGTCCAAGGCACCAAAGCCAGCTAAAAAGTCAATAATCAATATCTAAAACTTGAATTGTACTTTTTCTTACTGGCTGTTACATCAACTTAGAAGCTTCATCTTTGTTCTACTATGGTGATTTTAGTGTCTCCACATACCGCAGCACGCGACATAGCTCTGCAGACGATAAGTACAACCGTTTAAGAGAGAAGAGCGGCCAATGTGTCCATCTGGCTTTAAGTCGATTCGATAACAAATGACGAAAACGGACGGATGTCTCAGGTTTTTACTACATATGAACACTTTTCACATTCTCCCGTGCAACTCGGCTGCTAGTCCTCCTTTTATGCAGAATCTTAAGGTCCTAGCTCATTTCCAAGCACCAAAGCCAGCTACAAAGTCAATAATCGATTCCTAAAACTTGAATTGGACTACTTCTTACTGGCTATTACATCAACTTAGAACCTTCATCTGTGTTCTACTACGGTGCTTTTAGTTTCTCCGCATACCGCAGCACGCGACATAGTTTTGCAGACGATAAGTACAACCGTTTCAGAGAGAAGAGCGGCCAATGTGACGATCTGGCTTTAAGTCGATTGGATAACAAATGACGAAAACGGACGGATTTCTCAGGTTTTTACTACATATGAACACTTTTCACATTCTCCCGTGCAACTCGGCTGCTAGTCCTTCTTTCATGCAGAATCTTAAGGTCCTAGATCATGTCCAAGGCCCCAAAGCCAGCTAAAGAGTCAATAATCAATAACTAAAACTTGAATTGTACTACTTCTTACTGGCTATTACATCAACTTAGAAGCTTCATCTGTGTTCTTCTATGGTGCTTTTAGTGTCTCCGCATATCGCAGCACGCGACATAGCTTTGCAGACGATAAGTACAACGGTTTCAGAGAGAAGAGCGGCAAATGTGACGATCTGGCTTTAAGTCGATTCGATAACAAATGACGCAAACGGACGGATTTCTCAGGTTTTTACTAGATATGAACACTTTTCACATTCTCCCGTGCAACTCGGCTGCTAGTCCTCCTTTCATGCAGAATCTTAAGGTCATAGCTCATGTCCAAGGCACCAAAGCCAGCTAAAAAGTCAATAACGGTATCTAAAACTTGAATTGTACTATTTCTTACTGGCTATTACATCATCTTAGAAGCTTCATCTGTGTTCTACTATGGTGCGTTTAGTGTCTCCGAATACCGCAGTACGCGACATAGCTTTGCAGACGATAAGTACAAGCGTTTCAGAGAGAAGAGCGGCCAATGTGACGATCTGGCTTACAGTCGATTCGATAACAAATGACGAAAACGGACGAATTTCTCCGGTTTTTACTACATATAAACACTTTTCACATTCTCCCGTGCAACTCGGCTGCTACTCCTCCTTTCATGCAGAATCTTAAGGTCCTAGCTCATGTACAAGGCACCAAAGCCAGCTAAGAAGTCAATAATCGATACCTAAAACTTGAATTGTACTACTTCTTACTGGCTATTACATCAACTTAGAAGCTTCATCTGTGTTCTACTATGGTTCTATTAGTGTCTCCGCATAGCGCAGCACGCGACATAGCTTTGCAGACGATAAATACAACCGTTTCAGAGAGAAGAGCGGCCAATGTGACGATCTGGCTTTAAGTCGATTCGATAACAAATGACGAAAACGGACGGATTTCTCAGGTTTTTACTACATATGAACACTTTTCACATTCTCCCGTGCAACTCGGCTGCTAGTCCTTCTTTCATGCAGAATCTTAAGGTCCTTGCTCATTTCCAAGGCACCAAAGCCAGCTAAAAGGTCAATATTCAATACCTAAATCTTGAATTGGACTACTTCTTACTGGCTATTGCATCAACTTAGTAGCTTCATCTGTGTTCTACTATGGTGATTTTAGTGTCTCCGCATACCGCAGCACGCGACATAACTTTTCAGACGACAAGTACAAGCGTTTCAGAGAGAAGAGCGGCCAATGTGACGATCTGGCTTTAAGTCGATTCGATAACAAATGACGAAAACGGACGAATTTCTCAGGTTTTTACTACATGTGAACACTTTTCACATTCTCCCGTGCAACTCGGCTGCTACTCCTCCTTTCATGCAGAATCCTAAGGTCCTAGCTCATGTCCAAGGCACGAAAGCAAGCTAAAACGGCAATAATCGATACCTAAAACTTGAATTGTACTACTTCTTACTGGCTATTACATAAACTTAGAACCTTCATCTATGTTCTACTACGGTGCTTTTAGTTTCTCCGCATACCGCAGCACGCGACATAGTTTTGCAGAAGATAAGTACAACCGTTTCAGAGAGCAGAGCGGCCAATGTGACGATTTGGCTTTAAGTCGATTCGATAACAAATGACGAAAACGGACGGATTTCTCAGGTTTTTACTACATATGAACACTTTTCACATTCTCCCGTGCAACTCGGCTGCTAGTCCTTCTTTCATGCAGAATCGTAAGGTCCTAGCTCTTGTCCAAGGCACCAAAGCCAGCTAAAAAGTCAATAATCAATATCTAAAACTTGAATTGTACTACTTCTTACTGGCTATTACATCAACTTAGAAGCTTCATCTGTGTTCTACTATGGTGCTTCTAGTGTCTCAGCATATCGCAGCACGCGACATAGCTTTGCAGACGATAAGTACAACGGTTTCAGAGAGAAGAGCGGCCAATGTGACGATCTGGCTTTAAGTAGATTCGATAACAAATGTCGCAAACGGACGGATTTCTCAGGTTTTTACTAGATATGAACACTTTTCACATTCTCCCGTGCAACTCGGCTGCTAGTCCTCCTTTCATGCAGAATCTTAAGGTCATAGCCCATGTCCAAGGCACCAAAGCCAGCTAAAAAGTCAAAAACGATATCTAAAACTTGAATTGTACTATTTCTTACTGGCTATTACATCATCTTAGAAGCTTCATCTGTGTTCTACTATGGTGCGTTTAGTGTCTCCGAATACCGCAGTACGCGACATAGCTTTGTAGACGATAAGTACAACCGTTTCAGAGAGAAGAGCGGCCAATGTGACGATCTGGCTTTAAGTCGATTCGATAACAAATGACGAAAACGGACCGATTTCTCAGGTTTTTACTACATATGAACACTTTTCACATTCTCCCGTTCACCTCGGCTGCTAGTCCTCCTTTCATGCAGAATCTTAAAGTCGTAGCTCATGTCCAAGGGACCAAAGCCAGCTAAAAAGTCAATAATCGATACCTAAAACTTGAATTGTACTACTTCTTACTGGCTATTACATCGACTTAGAAGCTTCATCTGTGTTCTACTATGGTGCTTTTAGTGTTTCCGCATACCGCAGCACGCGACATAGCTTTGCTGACGATATGTACATATTTTTCAGAGAGAAGAGCGGCCAATGTGACGATCTGGCTTGAAACCGATTCGATAACAAATGACGAAAACGGACGGATTTCTCAGCTTTTTACTACATATGAACACTTTTCACATTCTCCCGTTCACCTCGGCTGCTAGTCCTCCTTTCATGCAGAATCTTAAAGTCGTAGCTCATGTCCAAGGGACCAAAGCCAGCTAAAAAGTCAATAATCGATACCTAAAACTTGAATTGTACTACTTCTTACTGGCTATTACATCAACTTAGCAGCTTCATCTGTGTTCTACTATGGTGCTTTTAGTGTCTCCGCATACCGCAGCGCTCGACATAGTTTTGCAGACGATAAGTACAAGCGTTTCAGAGATAAGAGCGGCCAATGTGACGATCTGGCTTTAAGTCGATTCGATAACAAATGACGAAAACGGACGGATGTCTCATGTTTTTACTACATATGAACACTTTTCACATTCTCCCGTGCAACTCGGCTGCTAGTCCTCCTTTCAGGCAGAACGTTAAGGTCCTAGCTCATTTCCAAGGCACCAAAGCCAGCTAAAAAGTCAATAATCGGTACCTAAAACTTGAATTGTACTACTTCTTACTGGCTATTACATCAACTTAGAAGCTTCATCTGTGTTCTACTATGGTGCTTTTAGTGTCTCCGCATAACGCAGCACGCGACATAGCTTTGCAGTCGATAAGTACAACAGTTTCAGAGAGAAGAGCGGCCAATGTGACGATCTGGCTTTAAGTCGATTCGATAACAAATGACGAAAACGGACCGATTTCTCAGGTTTTTACTACATATGAACACTATTCACATTCTCCCGTGCAACAGGGCTGCTAGTCCTCCTTTCATGCAGAATCTTAAGGTCCTAGCTCATGTCCAAGGCACCAAAGCCAGCTAAAAAGTCAATAATCGATACCTAAAACTTGAATTGTACTACTTCTTCCTGGCTATTACATCAACTTAGAAGCTTCATCTGTGTTCTACTATGGTGCTTTTACTGTCTCCGCATACCGCAGCACGCGAGTTAGCTTTGCAGACGAGAAGTACAACCGTTTCAGAGAGAAGAGCGGCCAATGTGACGATCTGGCTTTAAGTCGATTCGATATCAAATGACGAAAACGGACGGATTTCTCAGGCTTTTACTACATATGAACACTTTTCACATTCTCCCGTGCAACTCGGCTGCTACTCCTCCTTCATGCAAAATATAAATTTCCTAGCTCATGTCCAAGGCACCAAAGAAGGGTAAAAAGTCAATAACCGATACCTAAAACTTTATTTCTACTACTTCTTACTAGCTATTACATCAACTTAGAAGCTTCATCTGTGTTCTACTATGGTGCTTTTAGTGTGTCCGCATACCGCAGCACGCGACATAGCTTTGCAGACGATAAGTACAACCGTTTTAGAGAGAAGAGCGGCCAATGTGACGATCTGGCTTTAAGTCGGTTCCATAACAAATGACGTAAACGGACCGATTTCTCAGGTTTTTACTACATATGAAAACTTTTCACATTCTCCCGTGCAACTCGGCTGCTAGTCCTCCTTTCATGCAGAATCTTAAGGTCCTAGCTCATGTCCAAGGCACCAAAGCCAGCTAAAAAGTCAATATTCAATACCTAAAACTTGAATTGTACTACTTCTTACTGGCTATTACATCAACTTAGAAGCTTCATCTGTGTTCTACTAAGAAGATTTTCTTGTCTCCGCATACCGCAGCACGCGACATAGCTTTGCAGACTATAAATGTAACAGTTTCAGACAGAAAAGCGGGCAATGTGACGATCAGGCTTTAAGTCAATTCGATAACAAATGACGAAAACGGACGGATTTCTCAGGTTTTTACTATATATGAACACTTTTCACATTCTCCCGTGCATCTCGGCTGCTAGTCCTCCTTTCATGCAGAATCTTAAGGTCCTAGCTCATGTCCAAGTCACCAAAGCCAGCTAAAATGTCAATAATCGATACCTAAAACTTCAATTGGACTACTTCTTACTGGCTATTACATCAACTTAGATGCTTCATCTGTGTTCTACTATGGTGATTTTAGTGTCTCCGCATACCGCAGCACGCGACATAGCTTTGCAGACGATAAGTACAACCGTTTCAGAGAGAAGAGCGGCCAATGTGGCGATCTGACTATAAGTCGATTCGATAACAAATGACGAAAACGGACGGATTTCTCAGGTTTTTACTACATGCGAACACTTTTCACATTCTCCCGTGCAACTCGGCTGCTAGTCCTTTTTTCATGCAGAATCTCAAGGTCCTAGCTCATGTCCAAGGCACCAAGGCAGCTAAAAGGTCAATAATCAATACTTAAAATTTGAATTTTACTACTTCTTACTGGCTATTACATCAACTTAGAAGCTTCATCTGTGTTCTACTATGGTGCTTTTAGTGTCTCCGCATACCGCAGCAGGCGACATAGCTTTGCAGACGATAAGTACAACCGTTTCAGAGAGAAGAGCGGTCAATGTGACGATCTGGCTTTAAGACGATTCGATAACAAATGACGAAAACGGACGGATTTCTTGGGGTTTTACTACATATGAACACTTTTCACATTCTCCCGTGCAACTCGGCAGCTAGTCCTCCTTTCATGCATAATCTTAAGGTCCTAACTCGTGTCCAAGTCACCAAAGCCAGCTAAAAAGTCAATAACCGATACCTAAAACTTGAATTGTACTACTTCTTACTGGCTATTACATCAACTTAGAAGCTTCATCTGTGTTCTACTATGGTGCTTTTAGTGTCTCCGCATACCGCAGCACGCGACATAGCTTTGTAGACGATAAGTACAACCGTTTCAGAGAGAAGAGCGGCCAATGTGACGATCTGGCTTTAAGTCGATTCGATAACAAATGACGAAAACGGACGGATTTCTCAGGTTTTTATTACATATGAACACTTTTCACATTCTACCGTGCAACTCGGTTACTAGTCCTCCTTTCATATAGAACCTTAAGGTCCTAGCTCATGTCCAAGTCACCAAAGCCAGCTAAAAAGTCAATAATCGATACCTAAATCTTGAATTGGACTACTTCTTACTGGCTATTACATCAACGTAGATGCTTCATCTGTGTTCTACTATGGTGATTTTTGTGTCTCCGCATACCGCAGCACGCGAAATAGCTTTGCAGACGATAAGTACAACGGTTTCAGAGAGAAGAACGGCAAATGTGACGATCTGGCTTTAAGTCGATTCGATAACAAATGACGAAAACGGACGCATTTCTGAGGTTTTTACAACAGATGAACACTTATCACATTCTCCCGTGCAACTCTAGTGCTAGTCCTCCTTTCATGCAGAATCTTAAGGTCATAGCTCATGTCCAAGGCACCAAAGAAAGCTAAAAAGTCAATAACTATACCTAAAACTTGAATTGTACTATTTCTTACTGGCTATTATATCATCTTAGAAGCTTCATCTGTGTTCTACTATGGTGCGTTTAGTGTCTCCGAATACCGCAGTACGCGACATAGCTTTGCAGACGATAAGAACAAACGTTTCAGAGAGCAGAGCGGCCAATGTGCCGATTTGGCTTTAAGTCGATTCGATAACAAATGACGAAAACGGACGGATTTCTCAGGTTTTTACTAGATATGAACACTTTTCACATTTTCCCGTGCAACTCGGCTGCTAGTCCTACTTTCATGCTGAATCTTAAGGTCCTAGCTTATGTCCAAGGCACCAAAGCCAGCTAAAAAGTCAATAATCGATACCTAAAACTTGAATTGTACTACTTCTTACTGGCTATTACATCAACTTAGAAGCTTCATCTGTGTTCTACTATGATGATTTCAGTGTCTCCGCATACCGCAGCACGCGACATAACTTTGCAGACAATAAGTACAACCGTTTCAGAGAGAAGAGTGGCCAATGTGACGATCTGGCTTTAAGTCGATTCGATAACAAATGACGAAAACGGACGGATTTCTCAGGTTTTTACTACATACGAACACTTTTCACATTCTCCCGTGCAACTCGGCTGCTAGTCCTCCTTTCATGCAGAATTTTAAGGTCCTGGCTCATGTCCAAGGCACCAAAGCCAGCTAAAAAGTCAAATACCGATACCTAAAATTTGAATTGTACTACTTCTTACTGGCTATTACATCATCTTAAAAGCTTCATCTGTGTTCTACTATGGTGTTTTTAGTGTCTCCGAATATCGCAGTACGCGTCATAGCTTTGCAGACGATAAGTACAACCGTTTCAGAGAGAAGAGCGGCCAATGTGACGATCTGGCTTTAAGTCGATTCGATAACAAATGACGAAAACGGACGGATTTCTGAGGTTTTTACTACATATGAACACTTTTCACATTCTCCCGTGCAACTCGGCTGCTAGTCCTCCTTTCATGCCGAATCTCAAGGTCCTAGCTCATGTCCAAGGCACCAAAGCCATCTAAAAAGTCAATAATCGATACCTAAAACTTGAATTGTACTATTTCTTACTGGCTATTACATCAACTTAGAAGCTTCATCTGTGTTCTACAATGGTGATTTTAGTGTCTCCACATACCGCAGCACGCGACATAGCTCTGCAGACGATAAGTACAACCGTTTAAGAGAGAAGAGCGGCCAATGTGTCCATCTGGCTTTAAGTCGATTCGATAACAAATGACGAAAACGGACGGATATCTCAGGTTTTTCCTACATATGAACACTTTTCACATTCTCCCGTGCAACTCGGCTGCTAGTCCTCCTCTCATGCAGAATCTTAAGGTCCTAGCTCATGTCCAAGGCACCGAAGCCAGCTAAAAAGTCAATAATCGATACCTAAAACATGAATTGTACTACTTCTTACTGGCTATTGCATCAACTTAGAAGCTTCATCTGTGTTCTACTATGGTGATTTTAGCGTCCCTGCATACCGCAGCACGCGACATAGCTTTTCAGACGATAAGTACAACCGTTTCAGAGAGAAGAGCGGCCAATGTGACGATCTGGCTATAAGTCGATTCGATATCAAATGACGAAAACGGACCGATTTCTCAGGTTTTTACTACATATGAACCGCTTTCACATTCTCCCGTGCAACTCGGCTGCTAGTCCTAATTTCATGCAGAATCTTAAGGTTCTAGCTCATGTCCAAGGCACCGAAGCCAGCTAAAAATCAATAATCGATACCTAAAACTTGAATTCTACTACTTCTTACTGGCTATTACATCAACTTAAAAGCTTCATCTGTGTTCTACTATGGTGATTTTAGTGTCTCCGCATACCGCAGCACGCGACATAGCTTTGCAGACGATAAGTACAACCGTTTTAGAGAGAAGAGCGGCCAATGTTACGATCTGGCTTTAAGTCGATTCGATAACAAATGACGAAAACGGACGGATGTCTCAGGTTTTTACTACATATGAACACTTTTCACATTCTCCCGTGCAACTCGGCTGCTAGTCCTCCTTTTATGCAGAATCTTAAGGTCCTAGCTCATGTCCAAGGCACCAAAGCCAGCTACAAAGTCAATAATCGATTCCTAAAACTTGAATTGGACTACTTCTTACTGGCTATTACGTCAACTTAGAACCTTCATCTGTGTTCTACTACGGTGCTTTTAGTTTCTCCGCATACCGCAGCACGCGACATAGTTTTGCAGACGATAAGTACAACCGTTTCAGAGAGAAGAGCGGCCAATGTGACGATCTGGCTTTAAGTCGATTGGATAACAAATGACGAAAACGGACGGATTTCTCAGGTTTTTACTACATATGAACACTTTTCACATTCTCCCATGCAACTCGGCTGCTAGTCCTTCTTTCATGCAGAATCTTAAGGTCCTAGATCATGTCCAAGGCCCCAAAGCCAGCTAAAGAGTCAATAATCAATATCTAAAACGTGAATTGTACTACTTCTTACTGGCTATTACATCAACTGAGAAGCTTCATCTGTGTTCTACTATGGTGCTTTTAGTGTCTCCGCATATCGCAGCACGCGACATAGCTTTGCAGACGATAAGTACAACGGTTTCAGAGAGAAGAGCGGCAAATGTGACGATCTGGCTTTAAGTCGATTCGATAACAAATGACGAAAACGGACGGATTTCTCAGGTTTTTACTACATATGAACACTTTTCACATTCTCCCGTGCAACTCGGCTGCTAGTCCTCCTTTCATGCAGAATCTTAAGGTCCTAGCTCATGTCCAAGTCACCAAAGCCAGCTAAAAAGTCAATAATCGATACCTAAAACTTGAATTGGACTACTTCTTACTGGTTATTACATCAACTTAGATGCTTCATCTGTGTTCTACTATGGTGATTTTAGTGTCTCCGCATACCGCAGCACGCGACATAGCTTTGCAGACGATAAGTACAACCGTTTTAGAGAGAAGTGCGGCCAATGTTACGATCTGGCTTTAAGTCGATTCGATAACAAATGACGAAAACGGACGGATTTCTCAGGTTTTTACTACATATGAACACTTTTCACATTCTCCCGTGCAACTCGGCTGCTAGTCCTCCTTTTATGCAGAATCTTAAGGTCCTAGCTCATGTCCAAAGCACCAAAGCCAGCTAAAAAGTCAATAATCGATACCTAAAACTTGAATTGGACTACTTCTAACTGTCTATTACATCAACTTAGAACCTTCATCAATGTTCTACTACGGTGCTTTTAGTTTCTCCGCATACCGCAGCACGCGACACAGCTTTGCAGACGATAAGTACAACCGTTTTAGAGAGAAGAGCGGCCAATGTTACGATCTGGCTTTAAGTCGATTCGATAACAAATGACGAAAACGGACGGATGTCTCAGGTTTTTACTACATATGAACACTTTTCACATTCTCCCGTGCAACTCGGCTGCTAGTCCTCCTTTCATGCAGAATCTTAAGGTCCTAGCTCATGTCCAAGGCACCAAAGCCAGCTAAAAAGTCAATAATCGATACCTAACATCTTACTGGCTATTACATCAACTTAGAAGCTTCATCTGTGTTCTACTACGGTGCTTTTAGTTTCTCCGCATACCGCAGCACGCGACACAGCTTTGCAGACGATAAGTACAACCGTTTCAGAGAGAAGAGCGGCCAATGCGACGATCTGGCTTTAAGTCGATTGGATAAAAAAATGACGAAAACGGACGAATTTCTAAGGTTTTTACTACATATGAACACTTTTCACATTCTCCCGGGCAACGCGGCTGCTAGTCCTTCTTTCATGCAGAATCTTAAGGTCCTAGATCATGTCCATGGCACCAAAGCCAGCTAAAAAGTCAATAATCAATATCTAAAACTTGAATTGTACTACTTCTTACTGGCTATTACATCAACTTAGAAGCTTCATCTGTGTTCTACTATGGTGAGTTTAGTGTCTCCGAATACCGCAGTACGCGACATAGCTTTGCAGACGATAAGTACAACCGTTTCAGAGAGCAGAGCGGCCAATGTGACGATTTGGCTTTAAGTCGATTCGATAACAAATGACGAAAACGGACGGATTTCTCAGGTTTTTACTACATATAAACACTTTTCACATTCACCCGTGCAACTCGGCTGCTAGTCCTCCTTTCATGCAGAATCGTAAGGTCCTAGATCTTGTCCAAGGCACCAAAGCCAGCTAAAAAGTCAATAATCGATACCTAAAACTTGAATTGTACTAGTTCTTACTGGCTATTACATCAACTTAGAAGCTTTATCTGTGTTCTACTATGGTGTTTTTAGTGTCTCCGAATACCGCAGTACGTGACATAGCTTTGCAGACGATAAGTACAACCGTTTCAGAGAGAACAGCGGCCAATGTGACGATCTGGCTTTAAGTCGATTCGATAACAAATGACGAAAACGGACGGATTTCTCAGGTTTTTACTACATATGAACACTTTTCACATTCTCCCGTGCAACTCGGCTGCTTGTCCTCCTTTCATGCAGAATCTTAAGGTCCTAGCTCATGTCCAAGTCACCAAAGCCAGCAAAAAAGTCAATAATCGATACCTAAAACTTGAATTGGACTACTTCTTACTGGCTATTACATCAACTTAGAACCTTCATCTATGTTCTACTACGGTGCTTTTAGTTTCTCCGCATACCGCAGCACGCGACATAGTTTTGCAGACGATAAGTACAACCGTTTCAGAGAGAAGAGCGGCCAATGTGACGATCTGGCTCTAACTCGATTGGATAAAAAAATGACGAAAACGGACGGATTTCTCAGGTTTTTACTACATATGAACACTTTTCACATTCTCCCGGGCAACTCGGCTGCTAGTCCTTCTTTCATGCAGAATCTTAAGGTCCTAGATCATGTCCAAGGCACCAAAGCCAGCTAAAAAGTCAATAATCAATTTCTAAAACTTGAATTGCACTACTTCTTACTGGCTATTACATCAACTTAGAAGCTTCATCTGGGTTCTACTATGGTGCTTTTAGTGTCTCCGCATATCGCAGCACGCGACATAGCTTTGCAGACGATAAGTACAACGGTTTCAGAGAGAAGAGCGGCCAATGTGACGATCTGGCTTTAAGTCGATTCGATAACAAATGATGAAAACGGACGGATTTCTCAGGTTGGTTTTTACTACATATGAACACTTTTCACATTCTCCCGTGCAACTCGGCTGCTAGTCCTTCTTTCATGCTGAATCTTAAGGTCCTAGCTTATGTCCAAGGCACCAAAGCCAGCTAAAAAGTCAATAATCGATACCTAAAACTTGAATTGTACTACTTCTTACTGGCTATTACATCAACTTAGAAGCTTTATCTGTGTTCTACTATGATGATTTTCGTGTCTCCGCATACCGCAGCACGCGACATAACTTTGCAGACAATAAGTACAACCGTTTCAGTGAGAAGAGTGGCCAAATTGACGATCTGGCTTTAAGTCGATTCGATAACAAATGACGAAAACGGACGGATTTCTCAGGTTTTTACTACATATGAACACTTTTCACATTCTCCCGTGCAACTCGGCTGCTAGTCCTCCTTTCATGCAGAATTTTAAGGTCCTGGCTCATGTCCAAGGCACCAAAGCCAGCTAAAAAGTCAAATACCGATACCTAAAATTTGAATTGTACTACTTCTTACTGGCTATTACATCATCTTAAAAGCTTCATCTGTGTTCTACTATGGTGTTTTTAGTGTCTCCGAATATCGCAGTACGCGTCATAGCTTTGCAGGCGATAAGTACAACCGTTTCAGAGAGAAGAGCGGCCAATGTGACGATCTGGCTTTAAGTCGATTCGATAACAAATGACGAAAACGGACGGATTTCTGAGGTTTTTACTACATATGAACACTTTTCACATTCTCCCGTGCAACTCGGCTGCTAGTCCTCCTTTCATGCCGAATCTCAAGGTCCTAGCTCATGTCCAAGGCACCAAAGCCAGCTAAAAAGTCAATAATCGATACCTAAAACTTGAATTGTACTATTTCTTACTATCTATTACATCAACTTAGAAGCTTCATCTGTGTTCTACAATGGTGATTTTAGTGTCTCCACATACCGCAGCACGCGACATAGCTCTGCAGACGATAAGTACAACCGTTTAAGAGAGAAGAGCGGCCAATGTGTCCATCTGGCTTTAAGTCGATTCGATAACAAATGACGAAAACGGACGGATTTCTCAGGTTTTTATTGCATATGAACACTTTTCACATTCTCCCGTGCAACTCGGCTGCTAGTCCTCCTCTCATGCAGAATCTTAAGGTCCTAGCTCATGTCCAAGGCACCGAAGCCAGCTAAAAAGTCAATAATCGATACATAAAACATGAATTGTACTACTTCTTACTGGCTATTGCATCAACTTAGAAGCTTCATCTGTGTTCTACTATGGTGATTTTAGCGTCCCTGCATACCGCAGCACGCGACATAGCTTTTCAGACGATAAGTACAACCGTTTCAGAGAGAAGAGCGGCCAATGTGACGATCTGGCTATAAGTCGATTCGATATCAAATGACGAAAACGGACCGATTTCTCAGGTTTTTACTACATATGAACCGCTTTCACATTCTCCCGTGTAACTCGGCTGCTAGTCCTAATTTCATGCAGAATCTTAAGGTCCTAGCTCATGTCCAAGGCACCGAAGCCAGCTAAAAATCAATAATCGATACCTAAAACTTGAATTCTACTACTTCTTACTGGCTATTACATCAACTTAAAAGCTTCATCTGTGTTCTACTATGGTGATTTTAGTGTCTCCGCATACCGCAGCACGCGACATAGCTTTGCAGACGATAAGTACATCTGTTTCAGAGAGAAGAGCGGCCAATGTTACGATCTGGCTTTAAGTCGATTCGATAACAAATGACGTAAACGGACGGATTTCTCAGGTTTTTACTACATATGAAGAGTTTTCACATTCTCCCGTGCAACTCGGCTGCTAGTCCTCCTTTCATGCAGAATCTTAAAGTCCTAGCTCATGTCCAAGGCATCAAAGCCAGCTACAAAGTCAGTAATCGATAACTAACACTTCAATTGTACTACTTTTTACTGGCTATTACATCAACTTAGAAGCTTGATCTGTGTTCTACTATGGTGCTTTTAGTGTCTCCGCATACCGCAGCACGCGACATAGCTTTGCAGACGATAAGTACAACCGTTTCAGAGAGAAGAGCGGTCAATGTGACGATCTGGCTTTAAGACGATTCGATAACAAATGACGAAAACGGACGGATTTCTTGGGTTTTTACTACATATGAACACTTTTCACATTCTCCCGTGCAACTCGGCAGCTAGCCCTTTGATGCAGAATCTTAAGGTCCAAGCTCATGTCCAAGGCACCAAAGCCATCTAAAAAGTCAATAACCGATACCTAAAACTTGAATTGTACTACTTCTTACTGGCTATTACATCAACTTAGAAGCTTCATCTGTGTTCTGCTATGGTGCTTTTAGTGTCTCCGCATACCGCAGCACGCGACATAGCTTTGTAGACGATAAGTATAAATGACGAAATCGGACGGATTTCTCAGGTTTTTACTACATGCGAACACTTTTCACATTCTCCCGTGCAACTCGGCTGCTAGTCCTCCTTTCATGAAGAATCTTAAGGTCCTAGCTCATGTCCAAGGCATCAAAGCCAGCTACAAAGTCAGTAATCGATAACTAAAACTTCAATTGTACTACTTCTTACTGGCTATTACATCAACTTAGAAGCTTCATCTGTGTTCTACTATGGTGCTTTTAGTGTCTCCGCATACCGCAGCACGCGACATAGATTTGCAGACGATAAGTACAACCGTTTTAGAGAGAAGAGCGGTCTATGTGACGATCTGGCTTTAAGACGATTCGATAACAAATGACGAAAACGGACGGATTTCTTGGGTTTTTACTACATATGAACACTTCTCACATTCTCCCGTGCAACTCGGCAGCTAGTCCTCCTTTCATGCAGAATCTTAAGGTCCTAGCTCATGTCCAAGGCACCAAAGCCAGCTAAAAAGTCAATAACCGATACCTAAAACTTGAATTGTACTACTTCTTACTGGCTATTACATCAACTTAGAAGCTTCATCTGTGTTCTACTATGGTGCTTTTAGTGTCTCCGCATACCGCAGCACGCGACATAGCTTTGTAGACGATAAGTACAACCGTTTCAGAGAGAAGAGCGGCCAATGTGACGATCTGGCTTTAAGTCGATTCGATAACAAATGACGAAAACGGACGGATTTCTCAGGTTTTTATTACATATGAACACTTTTCACATTCTCCCGTGCAACTCGGCTGCTAGTCCTCCTTTCATGTAGAATCTTAAGGTCCTAGCTCATGTCCAAGGCACCAAAGCCACATAAAAGGTCTATATTCAATACCTAAAACTTGAATTGTACTACTTCTTACTGGCTATTACATCAACTTAGAAGCTTGATCTGTGTTGTACTATGGTGCTTTTAGTGTCTCAGCATACCGCAGCACGCGACATAGCTTTGCAGACGATAAGTACAACCGTTTCAGAGAGTAGAGCGGCCAATGTGACGATCTGGCTTTAAGTCGATTCGATAACAAATGAAGAAAACGGACGGATTTCTCAGGTTTTTACTACATGCGAACACTTTTCACATTCTCCCGTGCAACTCTGCTGCTATTCCTCCATTCACGCAGAATCTCAAGGTCGTAGCTCATGCCCAAGGCACCAAAGCCAGCTAAAAAGTCAATAATCGATACCTAAAACTTGAATTGTACTACTTCTTACTGGCTATTACATCAACTTAGAAGCTTCATCTGTGTTCTACTATGGTGCTTTTAGTGTCTCCGCATACCGCAGCACGCGACATAGCTTTGTAGACGATAAGTACAACCGTTTCAGAGAGAAGAGCGGCCAATGTGACGATCTGGCTTTAAGTCGACTGGATAACAAATGACGAAAACGGACGGATTTCTCAGGTTTTTATTACATATGAACACTTTTCACATTCTCCCGTGCAACTCGGTTTCTAGTCCTCCTTTCATGCAGAATCTTAAGGTCCTAGCTCATGTCCAAGTCACCAAGGCCAGCTAAAAAGTCAATAATCGATACCTAAAACTTGAACTGTACTACTTCTTACTGGCTATTACATCAACTTAGAAGCATCATCTGTGTTCTACTACGGTGCTTTTAGTTTCTCCGCATACCGCAGCACGCGACATAGTTTTGCAGACGATAAGCACAACCTTTTCAGAGAGAAGAGCGGCCAATGTGACGATCTGGCTTTAAGTCGATTCGATAACAAATGACGAAAACGGACGGATTTCTGAGGTTTTTACTACATGCGAACACTTTTCACATTCTCCCGTGCAACTCTGCTGCTAGTCCTCCTTTCACGCAGAATCTCAAGGTCCTAGCTCATGTCCAAAGCACCAAAGCCAGCTAAAAGTCAATAATCGATACCTAACTTCTTACTGGCTATTACATCAACTTAGAAGCTTCATCTGTGTTCTACTACGGTGCTTTTAGTTTCTCCGCATACCGCAGCACGCGACACAGCTTTGCAGACGATAAGTACAACCGTTTCAGAGAGAAGAGCGGCCAATGTGACGATCTGGCTTTAAGTCGTTTCTATAACAAATGACGAAAACGGACGGATTTCTCAGGTTTTTACTACATATGAACACTTTTCACATTCTCCCGTGCAACTCGGCTGCTAGTCCTCCTTTCATGCAGAATCTTAAGGTCCTTGCTCATGTCCAAGGCACCAAAGCCAGCTAAAAAGTCAATAATCGATACCTAAAACTTGAATTCTACTTCTTCTTACTGGCTATTACATCAACTTAGAAGCTTCATCTGTGTTCTACTATGGTGCTTTTAGTGTCCCCGCATACCGCAGCACGCGACATAGCTTTGCAGACGATAAATACAACCGTTTCAGAGAGAAGAGCGGCCAATGTGACGATCTGGCTTTAAGTCGATTCGATAACAAATGACGAAAACGGACGGATTTCTCAGGTTTTAACTACATATGAAAACTTTTCACATTCTCTCGTGCAACTCGGCTGCTAGTCCTCCTTTCATGCAGAATCTTAAGGTCCTAGCTCATGTCCAAGGCACCAAAGCCAGCTAAAAGGTCAATATTCATTACCTAAAACTTGAATTGTACTACTTCTTACTGGCTATTACATCATCTTAGGAGCTTCATCTGTGTTCTACTATGGTGCTTTTAGTGTCTCCGAATACCGCAGCATGCGACATAGCTTTGCAGACGATACGTACAACAGTTTCAGAGAGAAGAGCGGCCAATGTGACGATCTGGCTTTAAGTCGATTCGATAGCAAATGACGAAAACGGACGGATTTCTCAGGTTTTTACTACATCTGAACACTTTTCACATTCTCCCGTGCAACTCGGCTGCTAGTCCTCCTTTCATGCAGAATGTTAAGGTCCTAGCTCATGTCCAAGGCACCAAAGCCTGCTAAAAAGTTAATAATCGATGCCTAAAACTTGAATTGTACTACTTCTTACTGGCTAATACATCATCTTAGAAGCTTCATCTGTGATCTACTATGGTGCTTTTAGTTTCTCCGCATACCGCAGCACGCGACATAGTTTTGCAGACGATAAGCACAACCGTTTCAGAGAGAAGAGCGGCCAATGTGACGATCTGGCTTTAAGTCGATTCGATAACAAATGACGAAAACGGACGGATTTCTCAGGTTTTTACTACATGCGAACACTTTTCACATTCTCCCGTGCAACTCTGCTGCTAGTCCTCCATTCACGCAGAATCACAAGGTCGTAGCTCATGTCCAAGGCACCAAAGCCAGCTAAAAAGTCAATAATCGATACCTAAAACTTGAATTGTACTACTTCTTACTGGCTATTACATCAACTTAGAAGTTTCATCTGTGTTCTACTATGATGATTTTCGTGTCTCCGCATACCGCAGCACGTGACATAGCTTTGCAGACGATAAGTACAACCGTTTCACGGAGAAGAGTGGCCAATGTTACGATCTGGCTTTAAGTTGATTCGATAACAAATGACGAAAACGGACGGATTTCTCAGGTTTTTACTACATTTGAACACTTTTCACATTCTCCCCTGCAACTCGGCGGAGAGTCCTCCTCTCATGCAGAATCTTAAGGTCCTAGCTCATGTCCAAGGCACCAAAGCCAGCTAAAAAGTCAGTAACCGATACCTAAAACTTGAATTGTACTACTTCTTACTGGCTATTACATCAACTTAGAAGCTTCATCTGTGTTCTACTATGGTGCTTTTAGTGTCTCCGCATACCGCAGCACGCGACATAGCTTTGTAGACGATAAGTACAACCGTTTCAGAGAGAAGAGCGGCCAATGTGACGATCTGGCTTTAAGTCGATTCGATAACAAATGACGAAAACGGACGGATTTCTCAGGATTTTACTACATATGAACACTTTTCACATTCTCCCGTGCAACTCGGCTGCAAGTCCTCCTTTCATGTAGAATCTTAAGGTCCTTGCTCATGTCCAAGGCACCAAAGCCAGCTAAAAAGTCAATAATCGATACCTAAAACTTGAATTCTACTTCTTCTTACTGGCTACTACATCAACTTAGAAGCTTCATCTCAGTTCTACTATGGTGCTTTTAGTTTCTCCACATACCGCAGCACGCGACATAGCTTTGCAGAAGATAAGTACAACCGTTTCAGAGAGAAGAGCGGCCAATGTGAAGATCTGGCTTTAAGTCGATTCGATAACAAATGACGAAAACGGACGGATTTCTCAGGTTTTTACTACATATGAACACTTTTCACATTCTCCCGTGCAACTCGGCTGATAGTCCTCCTTTCATGCAGAATCTTAAGGTCCTAGCTCATGTCCAAGGCACCAAAGACAGCCAAAAAGTCAATAATTGATACCTAAAACTTGAACTGTACTACTTCTTACTGACTATTGCATCAACTTAGAAGCTTCATCTGTGTTCTACTACGGTGCTTTCAGTTTCTCCGCATACCGCAGCACGCGACATAGTTTTGCAGACGATAAGCACAACCGTTTCAGAGAGAAGAGCGGCCAATGTGACGATCTGGCTTTAAGTCGATTCGATAACAAATGACGAAAACGGACGGATTTCTCAGGTTTTTACTACATGCGAACACTTTTCACATTCTCCCGTGCAATTCTGCTGCTAGTCCTCCTTTCACGCAGAATCTCAAGGTCCTAGCTCATGTCCAAAGCACCAAAGCCAGCTAAAAAGTCAATAATCGATACCTATCTTCTTACTGGCTATTACATCAACTTAGAAGCTTCATCTGTGTTCTACTACGGTGCTTTTAGTTTCTCCGCATACCGCAGCACGCGACACAGCTTTGCAGACGATAAATACAACCGTTTCAGATAGAAGAGCGGCCAATGTGACGATCTGGCTTTAAGTCGATTCGATAACAAATGACGAAAACGGACGGATTTCTCAGGTTTTTACTACATATGAACACTTTTCACATTCTCCCGTGCAACTCGGCTGCTAGTCCTCCTTTCATGCAGAATCTTAAGGTCCTAGCTCATGTCCAAGCCACCAAAGCCAGCTAAAAGGTCAATATTCAATACCTAAAACTTGAACTTTACTACATCGTACTGGCTATTGCATCAACTTAGAAGCTTCATCTGTGTTCTACTATGGTGCTTTTAGTGTCTCCGCATACCGCAGCACGCGACATAGCTTTGCAGACGATAAATACAACCGTTTCAAAGAGAAGAGCGGCCAATGTGACGATCTGGCTTTAAGTCGATTCGATAACAAATGACGAAAACGGACGGATTTCTCAGGTTTTTACTACATATGAACACTTTTCACATTCTTCCGTGCAACTCGGCTGTTAGTCCTACTTTCATGCAGAATCTTAAGGTCCTTGGTCATGTCCAAGGCACCAAAGCCAGCTAAAAGTTCAATATTCAATACCTAAATCTTGAATTGGACTACTTCTTACTGGCTATTGCATCAACTTAGTAGCTTCATCTGTGTTCTACTATGGTGATTTTAGTGTCTCCGCATACCGCAGCACGCGACATAGCTTTTCAGACGATAAGTACAAGCGTTTCAGAGAGAAGAGCGGCCAATGTGACGATCTGGCTTTAAGTCGATTCGATAACAAATGACGAAAACGGACGGATTTCTCAGGTTTTTACTACATATGAACACTTTTCACATTCTCCCGTGCAACTCGGCTGATAGTCCTCCTTTCATGCAGAATCTTAAGGTCCTAGCTCATGTCCAAGGCACCAAAGACAGCCAAAAAGTCAATAATTGATACCTAAAACTTGAACTGTACTACTTCTTACTGACTATTGCATCAACTTAGAAGCTTCATCTGTGTTCTACTACGGTGCTTTCAGTTTCTCCGCATACCGCAGCACGCGACATAGTTTTGCAGACGATAAGCACAACCGTTTCAGAGAGAAGAGCGGCCAATGTGACGATCTGGCTTTAAGTCGATTCGATAACAAATGACGAAAACGGACGGATTTCTCAGGTTTTTACTACATGCGAACACTTTTCACATTCTCCCGTGCAACTCTGCTTCTAGTCCTCCTTTCACGCAGAATCTCAAGGTCCTAGCTCATGTCCATAGCACCAAAGCCAGCTAAAAAGTCAATAATCGATACCTATCTTCTTACTGGCTATTACATCAACTTAGAAGCTTCATCTGTGTTCTACTACGGTGCTTTTAGTTTCTCCGCATACCGCAGCACGCGACACAGCTTTGCAGACGATAAATACAACCGTTTCAGATAGAAGAGCGGCCAATGTGACGATCTGGCTTTAAGTCGATTCGATAACAAATGACGAAAACGGACGGATTTCTCAGGTTTTTACTACATATGAACGCTTTTCACATTCTCCCGTGCAACTCTGCTGCTAGTCTTCCTTTTATGCAGAATCCTAAGGTCCTAGCTCATGTCCAAGGCACCAAAGCAAGCTAAAACGGCAATAATCGATACCTAAAACTTGAATTGTACTACTTCTTACTGGCTATTACATCAACTTAGAAGCTTCATCTCTGTTCTACTATGGTGCTTTTAGTGTCTCCGCATACCGCAGCACGCGACATAGCTTTGTAGACGATAAGTACAACCGTGTCAGATAGAAGAGCGGCCAATGTGACAATCTGGCTTTAAGTCGATTCGATAACAAATGACGAAAACGGACGGATTTCTCAGGTTTTTATTGCATATGAACACTTTTCACATTCTCCCGTGCAACTCGGCTGCTAGTCCTCCTTTCATGCAGAATTTTAAGGTCCTAGCTCATGTCCAATGCACCAAAGCCAGCTAAAAAGTCAATAATCGATACCTCAAACTTGAACTGTACTACTTGTTACTGGCTATTACATCAACTTTGAAGCTTCATATGTGTTCTACTATGGTGCTTTTAGTGTCTCCGCATACCGCAGCACGCGACATAGCTTTGCAGACGATAAGTACAACCGTTTCAGAGAGAAGAGCGGCCAATGTGACGATTTGGCTTTAAGTCGATTCGATAACAAATGACGAAAACGGACGGATTTCTCAGGTTTTTACTACATATGAACACTTTTCACATTCTCCCGTGCAACTGGGCTGCTAGTCCTCCTTTTATGCAGAATCTTAAGGTCCTAGCTCATGTCCAAGGCACCAAAGCCAGCTAAAAAGTCAATAATCGACACCTAAAACTTGAATTGGACTACTTCTTACTGGCTATTACATCAACTTAGATGCTTCACCTGTGTTCTACTATGGTGCTTTTAGTTTCTCCGCATACCGCAGCACGCGACATAGTTTTGCAGACGATAAGCACAACCGTTTCAGAGAGAAGAGCGGCCAATGTGACGATCTGGCTTTAAGTCGATTCGATAACAAATGACGAAAACGGACGGATTTCTCAGGTTTTTACTACATGCGAACACTTTTCACATTCTCCCGTGCAACTCTGCTGCTAGTCCTCCTTTCATGGAGAATCTTAAGGTCCTAGCTCTTGTCCAAGGCATCAAAGCCAGCTAAAAAGTCAATATTCGATACCTAAAACTTGAATTATACTACTTCTTACTGGCTATTACATTAACTTAGAAGCTTCATCTGTGTTCCACTATGGTGATTTTAGTGTCCCCGCATGCCGCAGCACGCGACATAGCTTTGCAGACGATAAGTACAACCGTTTCAGAGAGAAGAGCGGCCAATGTGACGATCTGGCTTTAAGTCGATTCGATAACAAATGACGAAAACGGACGGATTTCTCAGGTTTTTACTACATATAAACATTTTTCACATTCTCCTGTGTAACTCGGCTGCTAGTCCTCCTTTCATGCAGAATCTTAAGGTCCTAGCTCATGTCCAAGGCTCCAAAGCCAGCTAAAAAGCAAATAATCAGTAGCTAAAACTTGAATTGTACTGCATCTTACTGGCTATTACATCAACTTAGAAGCTTCATCTGTGTTCTACTATGGTGCTTTTAGTGTCTCCGCATACCGCAGCACGCGACATAGCTTTGCAGACGACAAGTACAACCGTTTCAGAGAGAAGAGCGGCTAATGTGACGATCTGGCTTTAAGTCGATTCGATAACAAATGACGTAAACGGACGGATTTCTCAGGATTTTACTACATATGAGCACTTTTCACATTCTCCCGTGCAACTGGGCTGCTAGTCCTCCTTTTATGCAGAATCTTAAAGTCCTAGCTCATGTTCAAGGCACCAAAGCCAGCTAAAAAGTCAATAATCGATATCTAAAACTTGAATTGGACTACTTCTTACTGGCTATTACATCAACTTAGAAGCTTCATCTGTGTTCTACTATGGTGCTTTTAGTGTCTCGGCATACCGCAGCACGCGACATAGCTTTGCAGACGATAAGTACAACCGTTTCAGAGAGAAGAGCGGCCAATGTGACGATCTGGCTTTAACTCGATTCGATAACAAATGACGAAACCGGACGGATTTCTCAGGTTTTTACTACATATGAACACTTTTCACATTCTCCCGAGCAACGCGGCTGCTAGTCCTCCTTTCATGCAGAATGTTAAGGTCCTAGCTCATGTCCAAGGCACCAAAGCCAGCTAAAAAGTCAATAATCGATACCTAACTTCTTACTGGCTATTACATCAACTTAGAAGCTTCATCTGTGTTCTACTACGGTGCTTTTAGTTTCTCCGCATACCGCAGCACGCGACACAGCTTTGCAGACGATAAGTACAACCGTTTCAGAGAGAAGAGCGTCCAATGTGACGATCTGGCTTTAAGTCAATTCGATAACAAATGACGAAAACGGACGGATTTCTCAGGTTTTCACTACATATGAACACTTTTCACATTCTCCCGTGCAACTCGGCTGCTAGTCCTCCTTTCATGCAGAATCTTAAGGTCCTAGCTCATGTCCAAGGCACCAAAGCCAGCTAAAAGGTCAATATTCAATACCTAAAACTTGGACTGTACTACTTCGTACTGGCTATTGCATCAACTTAGAAGCTTGATCTGTGTTCTACTATGGTGCTTTTAGTGTCTCCGCATACCGCAGCACGCGACATAGCTTTGCAGACGATAAATACAACCGTTTCAGAGAGAAGAGCGGCCAATGTGACGATCTGGCTTTAAGTCGATTCGATAACAAATGACGAAAACGGACGGATTTCTCAGGTTTTTACTACATATGAACACTTTTCACATTCTCCCGTGCAACTCGGCTGCTAGTCCTCCTTTCATGCAGAATCTTAAGGTCCTAGCTCATGTCCAAGGCACCAAAGCCAGCTAAAAGGTCAATATTCATTACCTAAAACTTGAATTCTACTACTTCTTACTGGCTATTACGTCATCTTAGGAGCTTCATCTGTGTTCTACTATGGTGCATTTAGTGTCTCCGAATACCGTAGTACGCGACATAGCTTTGCAGACGATAAGTACAAGCGTTTCAGAGAGAAGAGCGGCCAATGTGACGATCTGGCTTACAGTCGATTCGATAACAAATGACGAAAACGGACGGATTTCTCAGGTTTTTATTGCATATGAACACTTTTCACATTCTCCCGTGCAACTCGGCTGCTAGTCCTCCTTTCATGCAGAATTTTAAGGTCCTAGCTCATGTCCAATGCACCAAAGCCAGCTAAAAAGTCAATAATCGATACCTCAAACTTGAACTGTACTACTTGTTACTGGCTATTACATCAACTTTGAAGCTTCATATGTGTTCTACTATGGTGCTTTTAGTGTCTCCGCATACCGCAGCACGCGACATAGCTTTGCAGACGATAAGTACAACCGTTTCAGAGAGAAGAGCAGCCAATGTGACGATTTGGCTTTAAGTCGATTCGATAACAAATGACGAAAACGGACGGATTTCTCAGGTTTTTACTACATATGAACACTTTTCACATTCTCCCGTGCAACTGGGCTGCTAGTCCTCCTTTTATGCAGAATCTTAAGGTCCTAGCTCATGTCCAAGGCACCAAAGCCAGCTAAAAAGTCAATAATCGACACCTAAAACTTGAATTGGACTACTTCTTACTGGCTATTACATCAACTTAGATGCTTCACCTGTGTTCTACTATGGTGCTTTTAGTTTCTCCGCATACCGCAGCACGCGACATAGTTTTGCAGACGATAAGCACAACCGTTTCAGAGAGAAGAGCGGCCAATGTGACGATCTGGCTTTAAGTCGATTCGATAACAAATGACGAAAACGGACGGATTTCTCAGGTTTTTACTACATGCGAACACTTTTCACATTCTCCCGTGCAACTCTGCTGCTAGTCCTCCTTTCATGGAGAATCTTAAGGTCCTAGCTCTTGTCCAAGGCATCAAAGCCAGCTAAAAAGTCAATATTCGATACCTAAAACTTGAATTATACTACTTCTTACTGGCTATTACATTAACTTAGAAGCTTCATCTGTGTTCCACTATGGTGATTTTAGTGTCCCCGCATGCCGCAGCACGCGACATAGCTTTGCAGACGATAAGTACAACCGTTTCAGAGAGAAGAGCGGCCAATGTGACGATCTGGCTTTAAGTCGATTCGATAACAAATGACGAAAACGGACGGATTTCTCAGGTTTTTACTACATATAAACATTTTTCACATTCTCCTGTGTAATTCGGCTGCTAGTCCTCCTTTCATGCAGAATCTTAAGGTCCTAGCTCATGTCCAAGGCTCCAAAGCCAGCTAAAAAGCAAATAATCAGTAGCTAAAACTTGAATTGTACTACATCTTACTGGCTATTACATCAACTTAGAAGCTTCATCTGTGTTCTACTATGGTGCTTTTAGTGTCTCCGCATACCGCTGCACGCGACATAGCTTTGCAGACGACAAGTACAACCGTTTCAGAGAGAAGAGCGGCCAATGTGACGATTTGGCTTTAAGTCGATTCGATAACAAATGACGAAAACGGACGGATTTCTCAGGTTTTTACTACATATGAACACTTTTCACATTCTCCCGTGCAACTGGGCTCCTAGTCCTCCTTTTATGCAGAATCTTAAAGTCCTAGCTCATGTCCAAGGCACCAAAGCAAGCTAAAACGGCAATAATTGATACCTAAAACTTGAATTGTACTACTTATTACTGGCTATTACATAAACTTAGAAGCTTCATCTGTGTTCTACTATGGTGCTTTTAGTGTCTCCGCATACCGCAGCACGCGACATAGCTTTGTAGACGATAAGTACAACCGTTTCAGATAGAAGAGCGGCAAATGTGACGATCTGGCTTTATGTCGATTCGATAACAAATGACGAAAACGGACGGATTTCTCAGGTTTTTATTGCATATGAACACTTTTCACATTCTCCCGTGCAACTCGGCTGCTAGTCCTCCTTTCATGCAGAATCACAAGGTCGTAGCTCATGTCCAAGGCACCAAAGCCAGCTAAAAAGTCAATAATCGATACCTAAAACTTGAATTGTACTACTTCTTACTGGCTATTACATCAACTTAGAAGTTTCATCTGTGTTCTACTATGATGATTTTCGTGTCTCCGCATACCGCAGCACGTGACATAGCTTTGCAGACGATAAGTACAACCGTTTCACGGAGAAGAGTGGCCAATGTTACGATCTGGCTTTAAGTTGATTCGATAACAAATGACGAAAACGGACGGATTTCTCAGGTTTTTACTACATTTGAACACTTTTCACATTCTCCCCTGCAACTCGGCGGAGAGTCCTCCTCTCATGCAGAATCTTAAGGTCCTAGCTCATGTCCAAGGCACCAAAGCCAGCTAAAAAGTCAGTAACCGATACCTAAAACTTGAATTGTACTACTTCTTACTGGCTATTACATCAACTTAGAAGCTTCATCTGTGTTCTACTATGGTGCTTTTAGTGTCTCCGCATACCGCAGCACGCGACATAGCTTTGTAGACGATAAGTACAACCGTTTCAGAGAGAAGAGCGGCCAATGTGACGATCTGGCTTTAAGTCGATTCGATAACAAATGACGAAAACGGACGGATTTCTCAGGATTTTACTACATATGAACACTTTTCACATTCTCCCGTGCAACTCGGCTGCAAGTCCTCCTTTCATGTAGAATCTTAAGGTCCTTGCTCATGTCCAAGGCACCAAAGCCAGCTAAAAAGTCAATAATCGATACCTAAAACTTGAATTCTACTTCTTCTTACTGGCTACTACATCAACTTAGAAGCTTCATCTCAGTTCTACTATGGTGCTTTTAGTTTCTCCACATACCGCAGCACGCGACATAGCTTTGCAGAAGATAAGTACAACCGTTTCAGAGAGAAGAGCGGCCAATGTGAAGATCTGGCTTTAAGTCGATTCGATAACAAATGACGAAAACGGACGGATTTCTCAGGTTTTTACTACATATGAACACTTTTCACATTCTCCCGTGCAACTCGGCTGATAGTCCTCCTTTCATGCAGAATCTTAAGGTCCTAGCTCATGTCCAAGGCACCAAAGACAGCCAAAAAGTCAATAATTGATACCTAAAACTTGAACTGTACTACTTCTTACTGACTATTGCATCAACTTAGAAGCTTCATCTGTGTTCTACTACGGTGCTTTCAGTTTCTCCGCATACCGCAGCACGCGACATAGTTTTGCAGACGATAAGCACAACCGTTTCAGAGAGAAGAGCGGCCAATGTGACGATCTGGCTTTAAGTCGATTCGATAACAAATGACGAAAACGGACGGATTTCTCAGGTTTTTACTACATGCGAACACTTTTCACATTCTCCCGTGCAATTCTGCTGCTAGTCCTCCTTTCACGCAGAATCTCAAGGTCCTAGCTCATGTCCAAAGCACCAAAGCCAGCTAAAAAGTCAATAATCGATACCTATCTTCTTACTGGCTATTACATCAACTTAGAAGCTTCATCTGTGTTCTACTACGGTGCTTTTAGTTTCTCCGCATACCGCAGCACGCGACACAGCTTTGCAGACGATAAATACAACCGTTTCAGATAGAAGAGCGGCCAATGTGACGATCTGGCTTTAAGTCGATTCGATAACAAATGACGAAAACGGACGGATTTCTCAGGTTTTTACTACATATGAACACTTTTCACATTCTCCCGTGCAACTCGGCTGCTAGTCCTCCTTTCATGCAGAATCTTAAGGTCCTAGCTCATGTCCAAGCCACCAAAGCCAGCTAAAAGGTCAATATTCAATACCTAAAACTTGAACTTTACTACATCGTACTGGCTATTGCATCAACTTAGAAGCTTCATCTGTGTTCTACTATGGTGCTTTTAGTGTCTCCGCATACCGCAGCACGCGACATAGCTTTGCAGACGATAAATACAACCGTTTCAAAGAGAAGAGCGGCCAATGTGACGATCTGGCTTTAAGTCGATTCGATAACAAATGACGAAAACGGACGGATTTCTCAGGTTTTTACTACATATGAACACTTTTCACATTCTTCCGTGCAACTCGGCTGTTAGTCCTACTTTCATGCAGAATCTTAAGGTCCTTGGTCATGTCCAAGGCACCAAAGCCAGCTAAAAGTTCAATATTCAATACCTAAATCTTGAATTGGACTACTTCTTACTGGCTATTGCATCAACTTAGTAGCTTCATCTGTGTTCTACTATGGTGATTTTAGTGTCTCCGCATACCGCAGCACGCGACATAGCTTTTCAGACGATAAGTACAAGCGTTTCAGAGAGAAGAGCGGCCAATGTGACGATCTGGCTTTAAGTCGATTCGATAACAAATGACGAAAACGGACGGATTTCTCAGGTTTTTACTACATATGAACACTTTTCACATTCTCCCGTGCAACTCGGCTGATAGTCCTCCTTTCATGCAGAATCTTAAGGTCCTAGCTCATGTCCAAGGCACCAAAGACAGCCAAAAAGTCAATAATTGATACCTAAAACTTGAACTGTACTACTTCTTACTGACTATTGCATCAACTTAGAAGCTTCATCTGTGTTCTACTACGGTGCTTTCAGTTTCTCCGCATACCGCAGCACGCGACATAGTTTTGCAGACGATAAGCACAACCGTTTCAGAGAGAAGAGCGGCCAATGTGACGATCTGGCTTTAAGTCGATTCGATAACAAATGACGAAAACGGACGGATTTCTCAGGTTTTTACTACATGCGAACACTTTTCACATTCTCCCGTGCAACTCTGCTTCTAGTCCTCCTTTCACGCAGAATCTCAAGGTCCTAGCTCATGTCCATAGCACCAAAGCCAGCTAAAAAGTCAATAATCGATACCTATCTTCTTACTGGCTATTACATCAACTTAGAAGCTTCATCTGTGTTCTACTACGGTGCTTTTAGTTTCTCCGCATACCGCAGCACGCGACACAGCTTTGCAGACGATAAATACAACCGTTTCAGATAGAAGAGCGGCCAATGTGACGATCTGGCTTTAAGTCGATTCGATAACAAATGACGAAAACGGACGGATTTCTCAGGTTTTTACTACATATGAACGCTTTTCACATTCTCCCGTGCAACTCTGCTGCTAGTCTTCCTTTTATGCAGAATCCTAAGGTCCTAGCTCATGTCCAAGGCACCAAAGCAAGCTAAAACGGCAATAATCGATACCTAAAACTTGAATTGTACTACTTCTTACTGGCTATTACATCAACTTAGAAGCTTCATCTCTGTTCTACTATGGTGCTTTTAGTGTCTCCGCATACCGCAGCACGCGACATAGCTTTGTAGACGATAAGTACAACCGTGTCAGATAGAAGAGCGGCCAATGTGACAATCTGGCTTTAAGTCGATTCGATAACAAATGACGAAAACGGACGGATTTCTCAGGTTTTTATTGCATATGAACACTTTTCACATTCTCCCGTGCAACTCGGCTTCTAGTCCTCCTTTCATGCAGAATTTTAAGGTCCTAGCTCATGTCCAATGCACCAAAGCCAGCTAAAAAGTCAATAATCGATACCTCAAACTTGAACTGTACTACTTGTTACTGGCTATTACATCAACTTTGAAGCTTCATATGTGTTCTACTATGGTGCTTTTAGTGTCTCCGCATACCGCAGCACGCGACATAGCTTTGCAGACGATAAGTACAACCGTTTCAGAGAGAAGAGCGGCCAATGTGACGATTTGGCTTTAAGTCGATTCGATAACAAATGACGAAAACGGACGGATTTCTCAGGTTTTTACTACATATGAACACTTTTCACATTCTCCCGTGCAACTGGGCTGCTAGTCCTCCTTTTATGCAGAATCTTAAGGTCCTAGCTCATGTCCAAGGCACCAAAGCCAGCTAAAAAGTCAATAATCGACACCTAAAACTTGAATTGGACTACTTCTTACTGGCTATTACATCAACTTAGATGCTTCACCTGTGTTCTACTATGGTGCTTTTAGTTTCTCCGCATACCGCAGCACGCGACATAGTTTTGCAGACGATAAGCACAACCGTTTCAGAGAGAAGAGCGGCCAATGTGACGATCTGGCTTTAAGTCGATTCGATAACAAATGACGAAAACGGACGGATTTCTCAGGTTTTTACTACATGCGAACACTTTTCACATTCTCCCGTGCAACTCTGCTGCTAGTCCTCCTTTCATGGAGAATCTTAAGGTCCTAGCTCTTGTCCAAGGCATCAAAGCCAGCTAAAAAGTCAATATTCGATACCTAAAACTTGAATTATACTACTTCTTACTGGCTATTACATTAACTTAGAAGCTTCATCTGTGTTCCACTATGGTGATTTTAGTGTCCCCGCATGCCGCAGCACGCGACATAGCTTTGCAGACGATAAGTACAACCGTTTCAGAGAGAAGAGCGGCCAATGTGACGATCTGGCTTTAAGTCGATTCGATAACAAATGACGAAAACGGACGGATTTCTCAGGTTTTTACTACATATAAACATTTTTCACATTCTCCTGTGTAACTCGGCTGCTAGTCCTCCTTTCATGCAGAATCTTAAGGTCCTAGCTCATGTCCAAGGCTCCAAAGCCAGCTAAAAAGCAAATAATCAGTAGCTAAAACTTGAATTGTACTGCATCTTACTGGCTATTACATCAACTTAGAAGCTTCATCTGTGTTCTACTATGGTGCTTTTAGTGTCTCCGCATACCGCAGCACGCGACATAGCTTTGCAGACGACAAGTACAACCGTTTCAGAGAGAAGAGCGGCTAATGTGACGATCTGGCTTTAAGTCGATTCGATAACAAATGACGTAAACGGACGGATTTCTCAGGATTTTACTACATATGAGCACTTTTCACATTCTCCCGTGCAACTGGGCTGCTAGTCCTCCTTTTATGCAGAATCTTAAAGTCCTAGCTCATGTTCAAGGCACCAAAGCCAGCTAAAAAGTCAATAATCGATATCTAAAACTTGAATTGGACTACTTCTTACTGGCTATTACATCAACTTAGAAGCTTCATCTGTGTTCTACTATGGTGCTTTTAGTGTCTCGGCATACCGCAGCACGCGACATAGCTTTGCAGACGATAAGTACAACCGTTTCAGAGAGAAGAGCGGCCAATGTGACGATCTGGCTTTAACTCGATTCGATAACAAATGACGAAACCGGACGGAATTTTCAGGTTTTTACTACATATGAACACTTTTCACATTCTCCCGAGCAACGCGGCTGCTAGTCCTCCTTTCATGCAGAATGTTAAGGTCCTAGCTCATGTCCAAGGCACCAAAGCCAGCTAAAAAGTCAATAATCGATACCTAACTTCTTACTGGCTATTACATCAACTTAGAAGCTTCATCTGTGTTCTACTACGGTGCTTTTAGTTTCTCCGCATACCGCAGCACGCGACACAGCTTTGCAGACGATAAGTACAACCGTTTCAGAGAGAAGAGCGTCCAATGTGACGATCTGGCTTTAAGTCAATTCGATAACAAATGACGAAAACGGACGGATTTCTCAGGTTTTCACTACATATGAACACTTTTCACATTCTCCCGTGCAACTCGGCTGCTAGTCCTCCTTTCATGCAGAATCTTAAGGTCCTAGCTCATGTCCAAGGCACCAAAGCCAGCTAAAAGGTCAATATTCAATACCTAAAACTTGGACTGTACTACTTCGTACTGGCTATTGCATCAACTTAGAAGCTTGATCTGTGTTCTACTATGGTGCTTTTAGTGTCTCCGCATACCGCAGCACGCGACATAGCTTTGCAGACGATAAATACAACCGTTTCAGAGAGAAGAGCGGCCAATGTGACGATCTGGCTTTAAGTCGATTCGATAACAAATGACGAAAACGGACGGATTTCTCAGGTTTTTACTACATATGAACACTTTTCACATTCTCCCGTGCAACTCGGCTGCTAGTCCTCCTTTCATGCAGAATCTTAAGGTCCTAGCTCATGTCCAAGGCACCAAAGCCAGCTAAAAGGTCAATATTCATTACCTAAAACTTGAATTCTACTACTTCTTACTGGCTATTACGTCATCTTAGGAGCTTCATCTGTGTTCTACTATGGTGCATTTAGTGTCTCCGAATACCGTAGTACGCGACATAGCTTTGCAGACGATAAGTACAAGCGTTTCAGAGAGAAGAGCGGCCAATGTGACGATCTGGCTTACAGTCGATTCGATAACAAATGACGAAAACGGACGGATTTCTCAGGTTTTTATTGCATATGAACACTTTTCACATTCTCCCGTGCAACTCGGCTGCTAGTCCTCCTTTCATGCAGAATTTTAAGGTCCTAGCTCATGTCCAATGCACCAAAGCCAGCTAAAAAGTCAATAATCGATACCTCAAACTTGAACTGTACTACTTGTTACTGGCTATTACATCAACTTTGAAGCTTCATATGTGTTCTACTATGGTGCTTTTAGTGTCTCCGCATACCGCAGCACGCGACATAGCTTTGCAGACGATAAGTACAACCGTTTCAGAGAGAAGAGCAGCCAATGTGACGATTTGGCTTTAAGTCGATTCGATAACAAATGACGAAAACGGACGGATTTCTCAGGTTTTTACTACATATGAACACTTTTCACATTCTCCCGTGCAACTGGGCTGCTAGTCCTCCTTTTATGCAGAATCTTAAGGTCCTAGCTCATGTCCAAGGCACCAAAGCCAGCTAAAAAGTCAATAATCGACACCTAAAACTTGAATTGGACTACTTCTTACTGGCTATTACATCAACTTAGATGCTTCACCTGTGTTCTACTATGGTGCTTTTAGTTTCTCCGCATACCGCAGCACGCGACATAGTTTTGCAGACGATAAGCACAACCGTTTCAGAGAGAAGAGCGGCCAATGTGACGATCTGGCTTTAAGTCGATTCGATAACAAATGACGAAAACGGACGGATTTCTCAGGTTTTTACTACATGCGAACACTTTTCACATTCTCCCGTGCAACTCTGCTGCTAGTCCTCCTTTCATGGAGAATCTTAAGGTCCTAGCTCTTGTCCAAGGCATCAAAGCCAGCTAAAAAGTCAATATTCGATACCTAAAACTTGAATTATACTACTTCTTACTGGCTATTACATTAACTTAGAAGCTTCATCTGTGTTCCACTATGGTGATTTTAGTGTCCCCGCATGCCGCAGCACGCGACATAGCTTTGCAGACGATAAGTACAACCGTTTCAGAGAGAAGAGCGGCCAATGTGACGATCTGGCTTTAAGTCGATTCGATAACAAATGACGAAAACGGACGGATTTCTCAGGTTTTTACTACATATAAACATTTTTCACATTCTCCTGTGTAATTCGGCTGCTAGTCCTCCTTTCATGCAGAATCTTAAGGTCCTAGCTCATGTCCAAGGCTCCAAAGCCAGCTAAAAAGCAAATAATCAGTAGCTAAAACTTGAATTGTACTACATCTTACTGGCTATTACATCAACTTAGAAGCTTCATCTGTGTTCTACTATGGTGCTTTTAGTGTCTCCGCATACCGCTGCACGCGACATAGCTTTGCAGACGACAAGTACATCCGTTTCAGAGAGAAGAGCGGCCAATGTGACGATTTGGCTTTAAGTCGATTCGATAACAAATGACGAAAACGGACGGATTTCTCAGGTTTTTACTACATATGAACACTTTTCACATTCTCCCGTGCAACTGGGCTCCTAGTCCTCCTTTTATGCAGAATCTTAAAGTCCTAGCTCATGTCCAAGGCACCAAAGCAAGCTAAAACGGCAATAATTGATACCTAAAACTTGAATTGTACTACTTATTACTGGCTATTACATAAACTTAGAAGCTTCATCTGTGTTCTACTATGGTGCTTTTAGTGTCTCCGCATACCGCAGCACGCGACATAGCTTTGTAGACGATAAGTACAACCGTTTCAGATAGAAGAGCGGCAAATGTGACGATCTGGCTTTATGTCGATTCGATAACAAATGACGAAAACGGACGGATTTCTCAGGTTTTTATTGCATATGAACACTTTTCACATTCTCCCGTGCAACTCGGCTGCTAGTCCTCCTTTCATGCAGAATGTTAAGGTCCTAGCTCATGTCCAATGCACCAAAGCCAGCTAAAAAGTAAATTATCGATACCTCAAACTTGAACTGTACTACTTGTTACTGGCTATTACATCAACTTTGAAGCTTCATATGTGTTCTACTATGGTGCTTTTAGTGTCTCCGCATACCGCAGCACGCGACATAGCTTTGCAGACGATAAGTACAACCGTTTCAGAGAAAAGAGCGGCCAATGTGACGATTTGGCTTTAAGTCAATTCGATAACAAATGACGAAAACGGACGGATTTCTCAGGTTTTTACTACATATGAACACTTTTCACATTCTCCCGTGCAACTGGGCTCCTAGTCCTCCTTTTATGCAGAATCTTAAGGTCCTAGCTCATGTCCAAGGCACCAAAGCCAGCTAAAAAGTCAATAATCGATACCTAAAACTTGAATTGGACTACTTCTTACTGGCTATTACATCAACTTAGATGCTTCATCTGTGTTCTACTATGGCGCTTTTAGTGTCTCAGCATACCGCAGCACGCGACATAGTTTTGCAGTCGATAAGTACAACCGTTTCAGAGAGAAGGGCGGCCAATGTGACGATATGGTTTTAAGTCGATTCGATAACAAATGACGAAAACGGACGGATTTCTCAGGTTTTTACTACATATGAACACTTTTCACATTCTCCCGAGCAACGCGGCTGCTAGTCCTCCTTTCATGCAGAATGTTAAGGTCCTAGCTCATGTCCAAGGCACCAAAGCCAGCTAAAAAGTCAATAATCGATACCTAACTTCTTACTGGCTATTACATCAACTTAGAAGCTTCATCTGTGTTCTACTACGGTGCTTTTAGTTTCTCCGCATACCGCAGCACGCGACACAGCTTTGCAGACGATAAGTACAACCGTTTCAGAGAGAAGAGCGGCCAATGTGACGATCTGGCTTTAAGTCAATTCGATAACAAATGACAAAAACGGACGGATTTCTCAGGTTTTTACTACATATGAACACTTTTCACATTCTCCCGTGCAACTCGGCTGCTAGTCCTCCTTTCATGCAGAATCTTAAGGTCCTAGCTCATGTCCAAGGCACCAAAGCCAGATAAAAGGTCATTATTCAATACCTAAAACTTGAACTGTACTACTTCTTACTGGCTATTACATCAACTTAGAAGCTTGATCTGTGTTCTACTATGGTGCTTTTAGTGTCTCCGCATACCGCAGCACGCGACATAGCTTTGCAGACGATAAATTCAACCGTTTCAGAGAGAAGAGCGGCCAATGTGACGATCTGGCTTTAAGTCGATTCGATAACAAATGACGAAAACGGACGGATTTCTCAGGTTTTTACTACATGCGAACACTTTTCACATTCTCCCGTGCAACTCTGCTGCTAGTCCTCCTTTCACGCAGAATCTCAAGGTCCTAGCTCATGTCCAAAGCACCAAAGCCAGCTAAAAAGTCAATAATCGATACCTAAAACTTGAATTGTACTACTTCTTACTGGCTATTACATCAACTTAGAAGCTTCATCTGTGTTCTACTATGATGATTTTCGTGTCTCCGCATACCGCAGCACGCGACATAGCTTTGCAGACGATAAGTACAACCGTTTCACGGAGAAGAGTGGCCAATGTGACGATCTGGCTTTAAGTCGATTCGATAACAAATGACGAAAACGGACGGATTTCTAAAGTTTTTACTACATATGAACACTTTTCACATTCTCCCATGCAACTCGGCTGCTAGTCCTCCTTTCATGCAGAACGTTAAGGTCCTAGCTCATGTCCAATGCACCAAAGCCAGCTAAAAAGTCAATAATCGGTACCTAAAACTTGAACTGTACTACTTGTTACTGGCTATTACATCAACTTTGAAGCTTCATATGTGTTCTACTATGGTGCTTTTAGTGTCTCCGCATACCGCAGCACGCGACATAGCTTTGCAGACGATAAGTACAACCGTTTCAGAGAGAAGAGCGGCCAATGTGACGATCTGGCTTTAAGTCGATTCGATAACAAATGACGAAAACGGACGTATTTCTCAGGATTTTACTACATATGAGCACTTTTCACATTCTCCCGTGCAACTGGGCTGCTAGTCCTCCTTTTATGCAGAATCTTAAAGTCCTAGCTCATGTCCAAGGCACCAAAGCCAGCTAAAAAGTCAATAATCGATATCTAAAACTTGAATTGGACTACTTCTTACTGGCTATTACATCAACTTAGAAGCTTCATCTGTGTTCTACTATGGTGCTTTTAGTGTCTCGGCATACCGCAGCACGCGACATAGCTTTGCAGACGATAAATACAACCGTTTAAGAGAGAAGAGCGGCCAATGTGACGATCTGGCTTTAACTCGATTCGATAACAAATGACGAAACCGGACGGATTTCTCAGGTTTTTACTACATATGAACACTTTTCACATTCTCCCGAGCAACGCGGCTGCTAGTCCTCCTTTCATGCAGAATGTTAAGGTCCTAGCTCATGTCCAAGGCACCAAAGCCAGCTAAAAAGTCAATAATCGATACCTATCTTCTTACTGGCTATTACATCAACTTAGAAGCTTCATCTGTGTTCTACTACGGTGCTTTTAGTTTCTCCGCATACCGCAGCACGCGACACAGCTTTGCAGACGATAAGTACAACCGTTTCAGAGAGAAGAGCGGCCAATGTGACGATCTGGCTTTAAGTCAATTCGATAACAAATGACGAAAACGGACGGATTTCTCAGGTTTTTACTACATATGAACACTTTTCACATTCTCCCGTGCAACTCGGCTGCTAGTCCTCCTTTCATGCAGAATCTTAAGGTCCTAGCTCATGTCCAAGGCACCAAAGCCAGCTAAAAGGTCAATATTCATTACCTAAAACTTGAATTCTACTACTTCTTACTGGCTATTACATCATCTTAGGAGCTTCATCTGTGTTCTACTATGGTGCATTTAGTGTCTCCGAATACCGTAGTACGCGACATAGCTTTGCAGACGATAAGTACAAGCGTTTCAGAGAGAAGAGCGGCCAATGTGACGATCTGGCTTACAGTCGATTCGATAACAAATGACGAAAACGGACGAATTTCTCCGGTTTTTACTACATATAAACACTTTTCACATTCTCCCGTGCAACTCGGCTGCTACTCCTCCTTTCATGCAGAATCTTAAGGTCCTAGCTCATGTACAAGGCACCAAAGCCAGCTAAGAAGTCAATAATCGATACCTAAAACTTGAATTGTACTACTTCTTACTGGCTATTACATCAACTTAGAAGCTTCATCTGTGTTCTACTATGGTTCTATTAGTGTCTCCGCATAGCGCAGCACGCGACATAGCTTTGCAGACGATAAATACAACCGTTTCAGAGAGAAGAGCGGCCAATGTGACGATCTGGCTTTAAGTCGATTCGATAACAAATGACGAAAACGGACGGATTTCTCAGGTTTTTACTACATATGAACACTTTTCACATTCTCCCGTGCAACTCGGCTGCTAGTCCTTCTTTCATGCAGAATCTTAAGGTCCTTGCTCATTTCCAAGGCACCAAAGCCAGCTAAAAGGTCAATATTCAATACCTAAATCTTGAATTGGACTACTTCTTACTGGCTATTGCATCAACTTAGTAGCTTCATCTGTGTTCTACTATGGTGATTTTAGTGTCTCCGCATACCGCAGCACGCGACATAACTTTTCAGACGACAAGTACAAGCGTTTCAGAGAGAAGAGCGGCCAATGTGACGATCTGGCTTTAAGTCGATTCGATAACAAATGACGAAAACGGACGAATTTCTCAGGTTTTTACTACATGTGAACACTTTTCACATTCTCCCGTGCAACTCGGCTGCTACTCCTCCTTTCATGCAGAATCCTAAGGTCCTAGCTCATGTCCAAGGCACGAAAGCAAGCTAAAACGGCAATAATCGATACCTAAAACTTGAATTGTACTACTTCTTACTGGCTATTACATAAACTTAGAAGCTTCATCTGTGTTCTACTATGGTGCTTTTAGTGTCTCCGCATACCGCAGCACGCGACATAGCTTTGTAGACGATAAGTACAACCGTTTCAGATAGAAGAGCGGCCAATGTGACGATCTGGCTTTAAGTCGATTAGATAACAAATGACGAAAACGGACGGATTTCTCAGGTTTTTATTGCATATGAACACTTTTCACATTCTCCCGTGCAACTCGGCTGCTAGTCCTCCTTTCATGCAGAATGTTAAGGTCCTAGCTCATGTCCAAGGCACCAAAGCCAGCTAAAAATTCAATAATCGATACCTAACTTCTTACTGGCTATTACATCAACTTAGAAGCTTCATCTGTGTTCTACTACGGTGCTTTTAGTTTCTCCGCATACCGCAGCACGCGACACAGCTTTGCAGACGATAAGTACAACCGTTTCAGAGAGAAGGGCGGCCAATGTGACGATCTGGCTTTAAGTCAATTCGATAACAAATGACGAAAACGGACGGATTTCTCAGGTTTTTACTACATATGAACACTTTTCACATTCTCCCGTGCAACTCGGCTGCTAGTCCTCCTTTCATGCAGAATCTTAAGGTCCTAGCTCATGTCCAAGGCACCAAAGCCAGCTAAAAGGTCATTATTCAATACCTAAAACTTGAACTGTACTACTTCTTACTGGCTATTACATCAACTTAGAAGCTTGATCTGTGTTCTACTATGGTGCTTTTAGTGTCTCCGCATACCGCAGCACGCGACATAGCTTTGCAGACGATAAATTCAACCGTTTCAGAGAGAAGAGCGGCCAATGTGACGATCTGGCTTTAAGTCGATTCGATAACAAATGACGAAAACGGACGGATTTCTCAGGTTTTTACTACATATGAGCACTTTTCACATTCTCCCGTGCAACTCGTCTGCTAGTCCTCCTTTAATGCAGAATCTTAAGGTCCTAGCTCATGTCGAAGGCACCAAAGCCAACTAAAAGGTCAATATTCATTACCTAAAACTTGAATTCTACTACTTCTTACTGGCTATTACTTCATCTTAGGAGCTTCATCTGTGTTCTACTATGGTGCATTTAGTGTCTCCGAATACCGTAGTACGCGACATAGCTTTGCAGACGATAAGTACAAGCGTTTCAGAGAGAAGAGCGGCCAATGTGAGGATCTGGCTTTAAGTCGATTCGATAACAAATGACGAAAACGGACGAATTTCTCAGGTTTTTACCACATATGAACACTTTTCACATTCTCCCGTGCAACTCGGCTGCTACTCCTCCTTTCATGCAGAACCCTGAGGTCCTAGCTCATGTCCAAGGCACCAAAGCAAGCTAAAACGGCAATAATCGATACCTAAAACTTGAATTGTACTACTTCTTACTGGCTATTACATCAACTTAGAAGCTACATCTGTGTTCTACTATGGTACTTTTAGTGTCTCCGCATACCGCAGCAAGCGACATAGCTTTGTAGACGATAAGTACAACCGTTTCAGATAGAAGAGCGGCCAATGTGACGATCTGGCTTTAAGTCGATTCGATAACAAATGACGAAAACGGACGGATTTCTCAGGATTTTATTGCATATGAACACTTTTCACATTCTCCCGTGCAACTCGGCTGCTAGTCCTCCTTTCATGCAGAATGTTAAGGTCCTAGCTCATGTCCAATGCACCAAAGCCAGCTAAAAAGTCAATAATCGATACCTCAAACTTGAACTGTACTACTTGTTACTGGCTATTACATCAACTTTGAAGCTTCATATGTGTTCTACTATGGTGCTTTTAGTGTCTCCGCATACCGCAGCACGCGACATAGCTTTGCAGACGATAAGTACAACCGTTTCAGATAGAAGAGCGGCCAATGTGACGATTTGGCTTTAAGTCGATTCGATAACAAATGACGAAAACGGACGGATTTCTCAGGTTTTTACTACATATGAACACTTTTCACATTCTCCCGTGCAACTGGGCTCCTAGTCCTCCTTTTATACAGAATCTTAAGGTCCTAGCTCATGTCCAAGGCACCAAAGCCAGCTAAAAAGTCAATAATCGATTCCTAAAACTTGAATTGGCTACTTCTTACTGGCTATTACATCAACTTAGATGCTTCATCTGTGTTCTACTATGGTGCTTTTAGTGTCTCAGCATACCGCAGCACGCGACATAGCTTTGCAGACGATAAGTACAACCGTTTCAGAGAGAAGAGCGGCCAATGTGACGATCTGGCTTTAACTCGATTCGATAACAAATGACGAAACCGGACGGATTTCTCAGGTTTTTACTACATATGAACACTTTTCACATTCTCCCGAGCAACGCGGCTGCTAGTCCTCCTTTCATGCAGAATGTTAAGGTCCTAGCTCATGTCCAAGGCACCAAAGCCAGCTAAAAAGTCAATAATCGATACCTAACTTCTTACTGGCTATTACATCAACTTAGAAGCTTCATCTGTGTTCTACTACGGTGCTTTTAGTTTCTCCGCATACCGCAGCACGCGACACAGCTTTGCAGACGATAAGTACAACCGTTTCAGAGAGAAGAGCGGCCAATGTGACGATCTGGCTTTAAGTCAATTCGATAACAAATGACGAAAACGGACGGATTTCTCAGGTTTTTACTACATATGAACACTTTTCACATTCTCCCGTGCAACTCGGCTGCTAGTCCTCCTTTCATGCAGAATCTTAAGGTCCTAGCTCATGTCCAAGGCACCAAAGCCAGTTAAAAGGTCAATATTCAATACCTAAAACTTGAACTGTACTACTTCTTACTGGCTATTACATCAACTTAGAAGCTTGATCTGTGTTCTACTATGGTGCTTTTAGTGTCTCCGCATACCGCAGCACGCGACATAGCTTTGCAGACGATAAGTACAACCGTTTTAGGGAGAAGAGCGGCTAATGTTACGATCTGGCTTTAAGTCGATTCGATAACAAATGACGAAAACGGACGGCTGTCTCAGGTTTTTACTACATGTAAACACTGTTCACATTCTCCCGTGCAACTCGGCTGCTAGTCCTCCTTTCATGCAGAATCCTAAGGTCCTAGCTCATGTCCAAGGCACGAAAGCAAGCTAAAACGGCAATAATCGATACCTAAAACTTGAATTGTACTACTTCTTACTGGCTATTACATAAACTTAGAAGCTTCATCTGTGTTCTACTATGGTGCTTTTAGTGTCTCCGCATACCGCAGCACGCGACATAGCTTTGTAGACGATAAGTACAACCGTTTCAGATAGAAGAGCGGCCAATGTGACGATCTGGCTTTAAGTCGATTAGATAACAAATGACGAAAACGGACGGATTTCTCAGGTTTTTATTGCATATGAACACTTTTCACATTCTCCCGTGCAACTCGGCTGCTAGTCCTCCTTTCATGCAGAATGTTAAGGTCCTAGCTCATGTCCAATGCACCAAAGCCAGCTAAAATGTAAATTATCGATACCTCAAACTTGAACTGTACTACTTGTTACTGGCTATTACATCAACTTTGAAGCTTCCAATGTGTTCTACTATGGTGCTTTTAGTGTCTCCGCATACCGCAGCACGCGACATAGCTTTGCAGACGATAAGTACAACCGTTTCAGAGAGAAGAGCGGCCAATGTGACGATTAGGCTTTAAGTCGATTCGATAACAAATGACGAAAACGGACGGATTTCTCAGGTTTTTACTACATATGAACACTTTTCACATTCTCCCGTGCAACTGGGCTCCTAGTCCTCCTTTTATGCAGAATCTTAAGGTCCTAGGTCATGTCCAAGGCACCAAAGCCAGCTAAAAAGTCAATAATCGATACCTAAAACTTGAATTGGACTACTTCTTACTGGCTATTACATCAACTTAGATGCTTCATCTGTGTTCTACTATGGTGCTTTTAGTGTCTCAGCATACCGCAGCACGCGACATAGCTTTGCAGACGATAAGTACAACCGTTTCAGAGAGAAGAGCGGCCAATGTGACGATCTGGCTTTAACTCGATTCGATAACAAATGACGAAACCGGACGGATTTCTCAGGTTTTTACTACATATGAACACTTTTCACATTCTCCCGAGCAACGCGGCTGCTAGTCCTCCTTTCATGCAGAATGTTAAGGTCCTAGCTCATGTCCAAGGCACCAAAGCCAGCTAAAAATTCAATAATCGATACCTAACTTCTTACTGGCTATTACATCAAATTAGAAGCTTCATCTGTGTTCTACTACGGTGCTTTTAGTTTCTCCGCATACCGCAGCACGCGACACAGCTTTGCAGACGATAAGTACAACCGTTTCAGAGAGAAGGGCGGCCAATGTGACGATCTGGCTTTAAGTCAATTCGATAACAAATGACGAAAACGGACGGATTTCTCAGGTTTTTACTACATATGAACACTTTTCACATTCTCCCGTGCAACTCGGCTGCTAGTCCTCCTTTCATGCAGAATCTTAAGGTCCTAGCTCATGTCCAAGGCACCAAAGCCAGCTAAAAGGTCATTATTCAATACCTAAAACTTGAACTGTACTACTTCTTACTGGCTATTACATCAACTTAGAAGCTTGATCTGTGTTCTACTATGGTGCTTTTAGTGTCTCCGCATACCGCAGCACGCGACATAGCTTTGCAGACGATAAATTCAACCGTTTCAGAGAGAAGAGCGGCCAATGTGACGATCTGGCTTTAAGTCGATTCGATAACAAATGACGAAAACGGACGGATTTCTCAGGTTTTTACTACATATGAGCACTTTTCACATTCTCCCGTGCAACTCGTCTGCTAGTCCTCCTTTAATGCAGAATCTTAAGGTCCTAGCTCATGTCGAAGGCACCAAAGCCAACTAAAAGGTCAATATTCATTACCTAAAACTTGAATTCTACTACTTCTTACTGGCTATTACTTCATCTTAGGAGCTTCATCTGTGTTCTACTATGGTGCATTTAGTGTCTCCGAATACCGTAGTACGCGACATAGCTTTGCAGACGATAAGTACAAGCGTTTCAGAGAGAAGAGCGGCCAATGTGAGGATCTGGCTTTAAGTCGATTCGATAACAAATGACGAAAACGGACGAATTTCTCAGGTTTTTACCACATATGAACACTTTTCACATTCTCCCGTGCAACTCGGCTGCTAGTCCTCCTTTCATGCAGAATGTTAAGGTCCTAGCTCATGTCCAATGCACCAAAGCCAGCTAAAAAGTCAATAATCGATACCTCAAACTTGAACTGTACTACTTGTTACTGGCTATTACATCAACTTTGAAGCTTCATATGTGTTCTACTATGGTGCTTTTAGTGTCTCCGCATACCGCAGCACGCGACATAGCTTTGCAGACGATAAGTACAACCGTTTCAGATAGAAGAGCGGCCAATATGACGATTTGGCTTTAAGTCGATTCGATAACAAATGACGAAAACGGACGGATTTCTCAGGTTTTTACTACATATGAACACTTTTCACATTCTCCCGTGCAACTGGGCTCCTAGTCCTCCTTTTATACAGAATCTTAAGGTCCTAGCTCATGTCCAAGGCACCAAAGCCAGCTAAAAAGTCAATAATCGATTCCTAAAACTTGAATTGGCTACTTCTTACTGGCTATTACATCAACTTAGATGCTTCATCTGTGTTCTACTATGGTGCTTTTAGTGTCTCAGCATACCGCAGCACGCGACATAGCTTTGCAGACGATAAGTACAACCGTTTCAGAGAGAAGAGCGGCCAATGTGACGATCTGGCTTTAACTCGATTCGATAACAAATGACGAAACCGGACGGATTTCTCAGGTTTTTACTACATATGAACACTTTTCACATTCTCCCGAGCAACGCGGCTGCTAGTCCTCCTTTCATGCAGAATGTTAAGGTCCTAGCTCATGTCCAAGGCACCAAAGCCAGCTAAAAAGTCAATAATCGATACCTAACTTCTTACTGGCTATTACATCAACTTAGAAGCTTCATCTGTGTTCTACTACGGTGCTTTTTGTTTCTCCGCATACCGCAGCACGCGACACAGCTTTGCAGACGATAAGTACAACCGTTTCAGAGAGAAGAGCGGCCAATGTGACGATCTGGCTTTAAGTCAATTCGATAACAAATGACGAAAACGGACGGATTTCTCAGGTTTTTACTACATATGAACACTTTTCACATTCTCCCGTGCAACTCGGCTGCTAGTCCTCCTTTCATGCAGAATCTTAAGGTCCTAGCTCATGTCCAAGGCACCAAAGCCAGTTAAAAGGTCAATATTCAATACCTAAAACTTGAACTGTACTACTTCTTACTGGCTATTACATCAACTTAGAAGCTTGATCTGTGTTCTACTATGGTGCTTTTAGTGTCTCCGCATACCGCAGCACGCGACATAGCTTTGCAGACGATAAATTCAACCGTTTCAGAGAGAAGAGCGGCCAATGTGACGATCTGGCTTTAAGTCGATTCGATAACAAATGACGAAAACGGACGGATTTCTCAGGTTTTTACTACATATGAGCACTTTTCACATTCTCCCATGCAACTCGGCTGCTAGTCCTCCTTTAATGCAGAATCTTAAGGTCCTAGCTCATGTCGAAGGCACCAAAGCCAGCTAAAAGGTCAATATTCATTACCTAAAACTTGAATTCTACTACTTCTTACTGGCTATTACTTCATCTTAGGAGCTTCATCTGTGTTCTACTATGGTGCATTTAGTGTCTCCGAATACCGTAGTACGCGACATAGCTTTGAAGACGATAAGTATAAGCGTTTAAGAGAGAAGAGCGGCCAATGTCACGATCTGGCTTTAAGTCGATTCGATAACAAATGACGAAAACGGACGGATTTCTAAGGTTTTTACTACATATGAACACTTTTCACAGTCTCCCGTGCAACTTGGCTGCTATTCCTCCTTTCATGCAGAATGTCAAGGTCCTAGCTCATATCCAAGGCACCAAAGCCAGCTAAAAGGTCAATATTCAATACCTAAAACTTGAATTGTACTACTTCTTACTGGCTATTACATACACTTAGAAGCTTCATCTGTGTTCTACTATGGTGCTTTTAGTGTCTCCGCATACCGCAGCACGCGACATAACCTTGCAGACGATAAGTACAACCGTTTCAGAGAGAAGAGCGGCCAATGTGACGATCTGGCTTTAAGTCGATTCAATAACAAATGACGAAAACGGACGGATGTCTCAGTTTTTACTACATGTGAACACTTTTCACATTCTCCCGTGCAACTAGGCTGCTATCCTTCTTTTAATGCGGAATCTTAAGGTCCTAGCTCATGTCCAAGGTACCAAAGCCAGCTAAAAAGTCAATAATCGATACCTAAAACTTGAATTGTACTACTTCTTACTGGCTATTACATCAACTTAGAAGCTTCATCTGTGTTCTACTACGGTGCTTTTAGTGTCTCAGCATACCGCAGCACGCTACATAGCTTTGCAGACGATAAGTACAACCGTTTCAGAGAGAAGAGCGGCCAGTGTGTCGATCTGGCTTTAAGTCGATTCGATAACAAATGACGAAAACGGACGGATTTCTCAGGTTTTTACTACATATGAACACTTTTCACATTCTCCCGTGCAACTCGGCTGCTAGTCCTCCTTTCATGCAGAATCTTAAGGTCCTATCTCATGTCCAAGGAACCAAAGCCAGCTAAAAAGTCAATAATCGGTTCCTAAAAGTTGAATTGTACTACTTCTTACTGGCTATTAGATCAACTTAGATGCTTCATCTGTGTTCTACTATGATGCTTTTAGTGTCCCCGCATACCGCAGCACGCGACATAGCTTTGCAGTCGATAAGTACAACCGTTTTAGACATAAATGCGGCCAATATGACGATCTGGCTTTAAGTGGATTCGATAACAAATGACGAAAACGGACGGATTTCTAGGTTTTTACTACATATGAACACTTTTCACCTTCTCCCGTACAACTCGGCTGATAGTCCTCCTTTCATGCAGAATCTTAAGGTCCTAGCTCATGTCCAAGGCACCAAAGCCAGCTAAAAAGTCAATAATCGATACCTAAAACTTCAATTGTACTACTTCTTACTGGCCATTACATCAACTTAGAAGCTTCATCTGTGTTCTACTATGGTGATTTTAGTGTCTCCGCATACCGCAGCACGCGACATAGCTTTGCAGACGCTAAGTACAACCGTTTCAGAGAGAAGAGCGGCCAATGTGACGATCTGGATTTAAGTCGATTCGATAACAAATGACGAAAACTGACGGATTTCTCAGGTTTTTACTACATATGAACGCTTTTCACATTCTCCCGTGCAACTGGGCTGCTAGTCCTCCTTTTATGCAGAATCGTAAAGTCCTAGCTCATGTCTAAGGCACCAAAGCCAGCTAAAAAGTCAATAATCGATACCTAAATCTTGAATTGGTCTACTTCTTACTGGCTATTACATCAACTTAGAAGCTTCATCTGTGTTCTACTATGGTGCTTTTCCTGTTTCCGCCTACGGCAACACGCGACATAGCTTTGCAGACGAAAAGTACAACCATTTCAGAGAGAAGAGCGGCCAATGTGACGATCTGGCTTTAAGTCGATTCGATAACAAATGACGAAAACGGACGGATTTCTCAGGTTTTTACTACATATGAACACTTTTCACATTCTCCCGTGCAACTCGGCTGCTAGTCCTCCTTTCATGCAGGATCTTAAGGTCCTAGCTCATGTCCAAGGCACGAAAGCCAGCTAAAAAGTCAATAATCTATACCTAAAACTTGAATTGGACTACTTCTTACTGGCTATTACATCAACTTAGAAGCTTCATCTGTGTTCTACTACGGTGCTTTTAGTTTCTCCGCATATCGCAGCACGCGACATAGTTTTGCAGTCGATAAGCACAACCGTTTCAGAGAGAAGAGCGGCCAATGTGACGATGTGGCTTTAAGTCGATTCGATAAAAAATGATGAAAACGGACGGATTTCTCAGGTTTTTACTACATATGAACACTTTTCACATTCTCCCGTGCAACTCGGCTGATAGTCCTCCTTTCATGCAGAATCTTAAGGTCCTTGCTCATGTCTAAGGCACGAAAGCCAGCTAAAAAGTCAATAATCGATACCTAAATCTTGAATTGGTCTACTTCTTACTGGCTATTACATCAACTTAGAAGCTTCATCTGTGTTCTACTATGGTGATTTTAGTGTCTCCGCATACCGCAGCACGCGACATAGCTTTGCAGACGATAAGTACAACCGTTTCAGAGAGAAGAGCGGCCAATGTGACGATCTGGCTTTAAGTCGATTGATAACAAATGACGAAAACGGACGGATGTCTCAGGTTCTTACTACATGTGAACACTTTTGACATTCTCCTGTGCAACTGGGCTGCTAGTCCTCCTTTTATGCAGAATCTTAAAGTCCTAGCTCATTTCCAAGGCACCAAAGCCAGTTAAAAAGTCAATAATCGATACGTAAATCTTGAATTGGACTACATCTTACCGGCTATTACGTCAACTTAGAAGCTTCGTCTGTGTTCTACTATGGTGCTTTTAGTGTCTCCGCACACCGCAGCATGCGACATAGCTTTGCAGACGATGAGTGCAACCTTTTCAGAGAGAAGTGCGGCCAATGTGACGATCTGGTTTTAAGTCGATTCGATAACAAATGACGAAAACGGACGGATTTCTCAGGTTTTGACTACATATGAACACTTTTCACATTCTCCCGTGCAACTCGGCTGCTAGTCCTCCTTCATGCAAAATCTTAAGTTCCTAGCTCGTGTCCAAGGCACCAAAGAAGGGTAAAAAGTCAATAACCGACACCTAAAACTTGAATTGTACTACTTCTTACTGGCTATTACATCAACTTAGAAGCATCATCTGTGTTCTACTATGGTGCTTTTAGTGTCTCCGCATACCGCAGCACGCGACATAGCTTTGCAGACGATAAGTACAACCGTTTCAGAGAGAAGAGCGGCCAATGTGACGATCTGGCTTTAAGTCGATTGATAACAAATGACGAAAACGGACGGATGTCTCAGGTTCTTACTACATGTGAACACTTTTGACATTCTCCTGTGCAACTGGGCTGCTAGTCCTCCTTTTATGCAGAATCTTAAAGTCCTAGCTCATTTCCAAGGCACCAAAGCCAGCTAAAAAGTCAATAATCGATACCTAAAACTTGAATTGGACTACTTCTTACTGGCTATTACATCAACTTAGAAGTTTCATCTGTGTTCTACTACGATGCTTTTAGTTCCTCCGCATACCGCAGCACGCGACATAGTTTTGCAGACGATAAGCACAACCGTTTCAGAGAGAAGAGCGGCCAATGTGACGATCTGGCTTTAAGTCGATTCGATAACAAATGACGAAAAAGGACGGATTTCTCAGGTTTTTACTACATATGAACACTTTTCACATTCTCCCGTGCAACTCGGCTGCTAGTCCTCCTTTCAGTCAGAATCTCAAGGTCCTAGCTCATGTCCAAGGCACCAAAGCCAGCTAAAAGTTCCATATTCATTACCTAAAACTTGAATTGTGCTACTTCTTACTGGCTATTACATCAACTTAGAAGCTTGATCTGTGTTCTACTATGGTGCTTTTAGTGTCTTAGCATACCGCAGCACGCGACATAGGTTTTCAGACGATAAGTACAACCGTTTCAGAGAGAAGAGCGGCCAATGTGACGATCTGGCTCTAAGTCGATTCGATAACAAATGACGAAAACGGACAGATTTCTCATGATTTTACTGTATATGAACACTTTTCAGATTCTCCCGTGCAACTCGGCTGCTAGTCCTCCTTTCATGCAGAATGTTAAGGTCCTAGCTCATGTCCAATGCACCAAAGCCAGCTAAAAAGTCAATAATCGATACCTCAAACTTGAACTGTACTACTTGTTACTGGCTATTACATCAACTTTGAAGCTTCATATGTGTTCTACTATGGTGCTTTTAGTGTCTCCGCATACCGCAGCACGCGACATAGCTTTGCAGACGATAAGTACAACCGTTTCAGATAGAAGAGCGGCCAATGTGACGATTTGGCTTTAAGTCGATTCGATAACAAATGACGAAAACGGACGGATTTCTCAGGTTTTTACTACATATGAACACTTTTCACATTCTCCCGTGCAACTGGGCTCCTAGTCCTCCTTTTATACAGAATCTTAAGGTCCTAGCTCATGTCCAAGGCACCAAAGCCAGCTAAAAAGTCAATAATCGATTCCTAAAACTTGAATTGGCTACTTCTTACTGGCTATTACATCAACTTAGATGCTTCATCTGTGTTCTACTATGGTGCTTTTAGTGTCTCAGCATACCGCAGCACGCGACATAGCTTTGCAGACGATAAGTACAACCGTTTCAGAGAGAAGAGCGGCCAATGTGACGATCTGGCTTTAACTCGATTCGATAACAAATGACGAAACCGGACGGATTTCTCAGGTTTTTACTACATATGAACACTTTTCACATTCTCCCGAGCAACGCGGCTGCTAATCCTCCTTTCATGCAGAATGTTAAGGTCCTAGCTCATGTCCAAGGCACCAAAGCCAGCTAAAAAGTCAATAATCGATACCTAACTTCTTACTGGCTATTACATCAACTTAGAAGCTTCATCTGTGTTCTACTACGGTGCTTTTAGTTTCTCCGCATACCGCAGCACGCGACACAGCTTTGCAGACGATAAGTACAACCGTTTCAGAGAGAAGAGCGGCCAATGTGACGATCTGGCTTTAAGTCAATTCGATAACAAATGACGAAAACGGACGGATTTCTCAGGTTTTTACTACATATGAACACTTTTCACATTCTCCCGTGGAACTCGGCTGCTAGTCCTCCTTTCATGCAGAATCTTAAGGTCCTAGCTCATGTCCAAGGCACCAAAGCCAGTTAAAAGGTCAATATTCAATACCTAAAACTTGAACTGTACTACTTCTTACTGGCTATTACATCAACTTAGAAGCTTGATCTGTGTTCTACTATGGTGCTTTTAGTGTCTCCGCATACCGCAGCACGCGACATAGCTTTGCAGACGATAAATTCAACCGTTTCAGAGAGAAGAGCGGCCAATGTGACGATCTGGCTTTAAGTCGATTCGATAACAAATGACGAAAACGGACGGATTTCTCAGGTTTTTACTACATATGAGCACTTTTCACATTCTCCCATGCAACTCGGCTGCTAGTCCTCCTTTAATGCAGAATCTTAAGGTCCTAGCTCATGTCGAAGGCACCAAAGCCAGCTAAAAGGTCAATATTCATTACCTAAAACTTGAATTCTACTACTTCTTACTGGCTATTACTTCATCTTAGGAGCTTCATCTGTGTTCTACTATGGTGCATTTAGTGTCTCCGAATACCGTAGTACGCGACATAGCTTTGCAGACGATAAGTATAAGCGTTTAAGAGAGAAGAGCGGCCAATGTCACGATCTGGCTTTAAGTCGATTCGATAACAAATGACGAAAACGGACGGATTTCTAAGGTTTTTACTACATATGAACACTTTTCACAGTCTCCCGTGCAACTTGGCTGCTCTTCCTCCTTTCATGCAGAATGTCAAGGTCCTAGCTCATATCCAAGGCACCAAAGCCAGCTAAAAGGTCAATATTCAATACCTAAAACTTGAATTGTACTACTTCTTACTGGCTATTACATACACTTAGAAGCTTCATCTGTGTTCTACTATGGTGCTTTTAGTGTCTCCGCATACCGCAGCACGCGACATAACCTTGCAGACGATAAGTACAACCGTTTCAGAGAGAAGAGCGGCCAATGTGACGATCTGGCTTTAAGTCGATTCAATAACAAATGACGAAAACGGACGGATGTCTCAGTTTTTACTACATGTGAACACTTTTCACATTCTCCCGTGCAACTAGGCTGCTATCCTCCTTTAATGCGGAATCTTAAGGTCCTAGCTCATGTCCAAGGTACCAAAGCCAGCTAAAAAGTCAATAATCGATACCTAAAACTTGAATTGTACTACTTCTTACTGGCTATTACATCAACTTAGAAGCTTCATCTGTGTTCTACTACGGTGCTTTTAGTGTCTCAGCATACCGCAGCACGCTACATAGCTTTGCAGACGATAAGTACAACCGTTTCAGAGAGAAGAGCGGCCAGTGTGTCGATCTGGCTTTAAGTCGATTCGATAACAAATGACGAAAACGGACGGATTTCTCAGGTTTTTACTACATATGAACACTTTTCACATTCTCCCGTGCAACTCGGCTGCTAGTCCTCCTTTCATGCAGAATCTTAAGGTCCTATCTCATGTCCAAGGAACCAAAGCCAGCTAAAAAGTCAATAATCGGTTCCTAAAAGTTGAATTGTACTACTTCTTACTGGCTATTACATCAACTTAGAAGCTTCATCTGTGTTCTACTATGGTGATTTTAGTGTCTCCGCATACCGCAGCACGCGACATAGCTTTGCAGACGCTAAGTACAACCGTTTCAGAGAGAAGAGCGGCCAATGTGACGATCTGGATTTAAGTCGATTCGATAACAAATGACGAAAACGGACGGATTTCTCAGGTTTTTACTACATATGAACGCTTTTCACATTCTCCCGTGCAACTGGGCTGCTAGTCCTCCTTTTATGCAGAATCGTAAAGTCCTAGCTCATGTCTAAGGCACCAAAGCCAGCTAAAAAGTCAATAATCGATACCTAAATCTTGAATTGGTCTACTTCTTACTGGCTATTACATCAACTTAGAAGCTTCATCTGTGTTCTACTATGGTGCTTTTCCTGTTTCCGCCTACGGCAACACGCGACATAGCTTTGCAGACGATAAGTACAACCATTTCAGAGAGAAGAGCGGCCAATGTGACGATCTGGCTTTAAGTCGATTCGATAACAAATGACGAAAACGGACGGATTTCTCAGGTTTTTACTACATATGAACACTTTTCACATTCTCCCGTGCAACTCGGCTGCTAGTCCTCCTTTCATGCAGGATCTTAAGGTCCTAGCTCATGTCCAAGGCACGAAAGCCAGCTAAAAAGTCAATAATCTATACCTAAAACTTGAATTGGACTACTTCTTACTGGCTATTACATCAACTTAGAAGCTTCATCTGTGTTCTACTACGGTGCTTTTAGTTTCTCCGCATATCGCAGCACGCGACATAGTTTTGCAGTCGATAAGCACAACCGTTTCAGAGAGAAGAGCGGCCAATGTGACGATGTGGCTTTAAGTCGATTCGATAAAAAATGATGAAAACGGACGGATTTCTCAGGTTTTTACTACATATGAACACTTTTCACATTCTCCCGTTCAACTGGGCTGCTAGTCCTCCTTTCATGCAGAATCTTAAGGTCCTTGCTCATGTCCAAGGCACGAAAGCCAGCTAAAAAGTCAATAATCGATACCTAAATCTTGAATTGGTCTACTTCTTACTGGCTATTACATCAACTTAGAAGCTTCATCTGTGTTCTACTATGGTGATTTTAGTGTCTCCGCATACCGCAGCACGCGACATAGCTTTGCAGACGATAAGTACAACCGTTTCAGAGAGAAGAGCGGCCAATGTGACGATCTGGCTTTAAGTCGATTGATAACAAATGACGAAAACGGACGGATGTCTCAGGTTCTTACTACATGTGAACACTTTTGACATTCTCCTGTGCAACTGGGCTGCTAGTCCTCCTTTTATGCAGAATCTTAAAGTCCTAGCTCATTTCCAAGGCACCAAAGCCAGTTAAAAGGTCAATAATCGATACGTAAATCTTGAATTGGACTACATCTTACCGGCTATTACGTCAACTTAGAACCTTCGTCTGTGTTCTACTATGGTGCTTTTAGTGTCTCCGCACACCGCAGCATGCGACATAGCTTTGCAGACGATGAGTGCAACCTTTTCAGAGAGAAGTGCGGCCAATGTGACGATCTGGTTTTAAGTCGATTCGATAACAAATGACGAAAACGGACGGATTTCTCAGGTTTTGACTACATATGAACACTTTTCACATTCTCCCGTGCAACTCGGCTGCTAGTCCTCCTTTTATGCAGAATCTTAAAGCCCTAGCTCATGTGCAAGGCACGAAAGCCAGCTAAAAAGTCAATAATCGATACCTAAATCTTGAATTGGACTACTTCTTACTGGCTATTACATCAACGTAGAAGCTTCATCTGTGTTCGACTATGGTGCTTTTACTGTTTCCGCCTACGGCAACACGCGACATAGCTTTGCAGACGATAAGTACAACCGTTTCAGAGAGAAGAGCGGCCAATGTGACGATCTGGCTTTAAGTCGATTCGATAACAAATGACGAAAACGGACGGATTTCTCAGGTTTTTACTACATATGAACACTTTTCACATTCTCCCGTGCAACTCGGCTGCTAGTCCTCCTTTTATGCAGAATCTTAAGGTCCTAGCTCATGTCCAAGGCACCAAAGCCAGCTAAAAAGTCAATAATCGATACCTAAAACTTGAATTGTACTACTTCTTACTGGGTATTACATCAACTTAGAAGCTTCATCTGTGTTCTACTAAGGTGCTTTTAGTGTCTCCGCATACCGCAGCACGCGACATAGCTTTGCAGACGATAAGTACAACCGTTTCAGTGAGAAGAGCGGCCAATGTGACGATCTGGCTTTAAGTCGATTCTATAACAAATGACGAAAACGGACGGATTTCTCAGGTTTTTACTACATATGAACACTTTTCACATTCTCCCGTGCAACTCGGCTGCTAGTCCTCCTTCATGCAAAATCTTAAGTTCCTAGCTCGTGTCCAAGGCACCAAAGAAGGGTAAAAAGTCAATAACCGACACCTAAAACTTGAATTGTACTACTTCTTACTGGCTATTACATCAACTTAGAAGCATCATCTGTGTTCTACTATGGTGCTTTTAGTGTCTCCGCATACCGCAGCACGCGACATAGCTTTGCAGACGATAAGTACAACCGTTTCAGAGAGAAGAGCTGCCAATGTGACGATCTGGCTTTAAGTCGATTGAATAACAAATGACGAAAACTGACGGATGTCTCAGGTTTTTACTACATGTGAACACTTTTCACATTCTCCTGTGCAACTGGGCTGCTAGTCCTCCTTTTATGCAGAATCTTAGAGTCCTAGCTCATGTCCAAGGCACCAAAGCCAGCTAAAAAGTCAATAATCGTTACCTAAAACTTGAATTGGACTACTTCTTACTGGCTATTACATCCACTTAGAAGCTTCATCTGTGTTCTACTACGGTGCTTTTAGTTTCTCCGCATACCGCAGCACGCGACATAGCTTTGCAGACGATAAGTACAACCGTTTCAGAGAGAAGAGCGGCCAATGTGACGATCTGGCTTTAAGTCGATTGATAACAAATGACGAAAACGGACGGATGTCTCAGGTTCTTACTACATGTGAACACTTTTGACATTCTCCTGTGCAACTGGGCTGCTAGTCCTCCTTTTATGCAGAATCTTAAAGTCCTAGCTCATTTCCAAGGCACCAAAGCCAGCTAAAAAGTCAATAATCGATACCTAAAACTTGAATTGGACTACTTCTTACTGGCTATTACATCAACTTAGAAGCTTGATCTGTGTTCTACTATGGTGCTTTTAGTGTCTTAGCATACCGCAGCACGCGACATAGGTTTGCAGACGATAAGTACAACCGTTTCAGAGAGAAGAGCGGCCAATGTGACGATCTGGCTCTATGTCGATTCGATAACAAATGACGAAAACGGACAGATTTCTCATGATTTTACTGTATATGAACACTTTTCAGATTCTCCCGTGCAACTCGGCTGCTAGTCCTCCTTTCATGCAGAATCTTCAGGTCCTAGCTCATGTCCAAGGAACCAAAGCCCGCTAAAAAGTCAATAATCAATTCCTAAAACTTGAATTTTACTACTTCTTACTGGCTATTACATCAACTTAGATGCTTCATCTGTGTTCTACTATGGTGATTTTAGTGTCTCCACATGCCGCTGCACGCGACATAGCTTTGCAGACGATATGTACAACCGTTTCAGAGAGAAGAGCGGCTTATGTGACCATCTGGCTTTAAGTCGATTCGATAACAAATGACGAAAACGGACGGATTTCTCAGGTTTTTACTACATATGAACAATTCTCACATTCTCCCGTGGAACTCGGCTGCTAGTCCACCTTTCATGCAGAATCTTAAGGTCCTAGCTCATGTCCAATGCACCAAAGCTAGCTAAAAAGGCAATAATCGATACCTAAAACTTGAATTGTACTACATCTTACTGGATATTACATCAACTTAGAAGCTTCATCTGTGTTCTACTATGGTGCTTTTAGTGTCTCCTCACACCGCAGCACGCGACATAGCTTTGCAGACGATAAGTACAACCGTTTCAGAGAGAAGAGCGGCCAATGTGACGATCTGGCTTTATGTCGATTCGATAACAAATGACGAAAACGGACGGATTTCTCAGGTTTTTACTACATATGAACACTTTTCACATTCTCCCGTGCAACTCGGCTGCTAGTCCTCCTTTCGTGCAGAATGTCAAGGTCCTAGCTCATGGCCAAGGCACCAAAGCCAGTTAAAAAGTCAATAATCGATACCTAAAACTTGAACTGTACTAATTCTTACTGGCTATTAGATCAACTTAGAAGCTTCGTCTGTGTTCTACTATGGAGCTTTTAGTGTCTCCGCATACCGCAGCACGCGACATAGCTTTGCAGACGATAAGTACAACCGCTTCAGAGAGAAGAGCGGCCAATGTGACGATCTGGATTTAAGTCGATTCGATAACAAATGACAAGAACGGACGGATTTCTCAGGTTTTTACTACATATGAACACTTTTCACATTCTCCCGTGCAACTCTGCTGCTAGTCCTCCTTTTATGCAGAATCTTAAAGGCCTAGCTCATGTCCAAGGCACCAAAGCCAGCTAAAAAGTCAATAATCGATACCTAAATCTTGAATTGGACTACTTCTTACTGGCTATTACATCAACTTAGAAGCTTCATCTGTGTTCTACTATGGTGCTTTTCCTGTTTCCGCCTACGGCAACACGCGACATAGCTTTGCAGACGATAAACACAACCGTTTCAGAGAGAAGAGCGGCCAATGTGACGATCTGGCTTTAAGTCGATTCGATAACAAATGACGAGAACGGACGGATTTCTCAGGTTATTACTACATATGAACACTTTTCACATTCTCCCGTGCAACTCGGCTGCTAGTCCTCCTTTCATGCAGAATCTTAAGGTCCTAGCTCATGTCCAAGGCACCAAAGCCAGCTAAAAAGTCAATAACCGATACGTAAAACTTGAATTGTACTACTTCTTACTGGCTATTACATCATCTTAGGAGCTTCATCTGTGTTCTACTATGGTGCTTTTAGTGTCTCCGAATACCGCAGTACGCGACATAGCTTTGCAGACGATAAGTACAACCGTTTCAGAGAGCAGAGCGGCCAATGTGACGATCTGGCTTTAATTCGATTCGATAACAAATGACGAAAACGGACGGATTTCTCAGGTTTTTACTACATATGAACACTTTTCACATTCTCCCGTGCAACTCGGCTGCTAGTCCTCCATTCATGCTGAATCTTAAGGTCCTAGCTCATGTCCAAGGCACCAAAGCCAGCTAAAAAGTCAATAATCAATACCTAAAACTTGAATTGTACTACTTCTTACTGGCTATTACATCAACTTGCAAGCTTCATCTGTGTTCTACTACGGTGCTTTTAGTTTCTCCGCATACCGCAGCACGCGACACAGTTTTGCAGACGATAAGTACAACCGTTTCAGAGAGAAGAGCGGCCAATGGGACGATCTGGCTTTAAGTCGATTCGATAACAAATTACGAAAACGTACGGATTGCTCAGGTTTTTACTACATATGAACAATTTTCACATTCTTCCGTGGAACTCGGCTGCTAGTCCACCTTTCATGCAGAATCTTAAGGTCCTAGCGCATGTCCAATACACCAAAGCTAGCTAAAAAGTCAATAATTGATACGTAAAACTTGAATTGTACTACATCTTACTGGATATTACATCAACTTAGAAGCTTCATCTGTGTTCTACTGTGGTGATTTTAGTGTCACCGCATACCGCAGCACGTGACATAGCTTTGCAGACGATAAGTACAACCGTTTCAGAGAGAAGAGCGGCCAATGTGACGATCTGGCTTTAAGTCGATTCGATAACAAATGACGAAAACGGACGGATTTCTCAGGTTTTTACTACATATGAACACTTTTCACATTCTCCCGTTCAACTGGGCTGCTAGTCCTCCTTTTATGCAGAATCTTTAAGACCTAGCTCATGTCCAAGGCACGAAAGCCAGCTGAAAAGTCAATAATCGATACCTAAATCTTGAATTGGACTACTTCTTACTGGCTATTACATCAACTTAGAAGCTTCGTCTGTGTTCTACTATGGTGCTTTTCCTGTTTCCGCCTACGGCAACACGCGACATAGCTTTGCAGACGATAAGCACAACCGTTTCAGAGAGAAGAGCGGCCAATGTGACGATCTGGCTTTAAGTCGATTCGATAACAAATGACGAAAAAGGACGGATTTCTCAGGTTATTACTACATATGAACACTTTTCACATTCTCCCGTGCAACTCGGCTGCTAGTCCTCCTTTCATGCAGAATCTTAAGGTCCTAGCTCATGTCCAAGGCACCAAAGCCAGCTAAAAGGTCCATATTCAATACCTAAAACTTGAATTGTACTACTTCTTACTGGCTATTACATCTACTTAGAAGCTTGATCTGTGTTCTACTATGGTGCTTTTAGTGTCTCAGCATGCCGCAGCACGCGACATAGCTTTTCAGACGATAAGTACAACCGTTTCAGAGAGAAGAGCGGCCAATGTGACGATCTGTCTTTAAGTCGATTCGATAACAAATGACGAAAACGGACGGATTACTCATGTTTTTACTACATATGAACACTTATCACATTCTCCCGCGCAACTCGGCTTGCAAGTCCTCCTTTCATGCAGAATCTTAAAGTCCTAGCTCATGTCCAAGGCACCAAAGCCAGCTACAAAGTCAATAATCGATTCCTAAAACTTGAATTGTACTTCTTCTTACTGGCTAATACATCAACTTAGATGCTTCATCTGTGTTCTACTATGGTGATTTTAGTGTCTCCACATACCGCTGCACGCGACATAGCTTTGCAGACGATATGTACAACCGTTTCAGAGAAAAGAGCGGCCACTGTGACCATCTGGCTTTAAGTCGATTCGATAACAAATGACGAAAACGGACTGATTTCTCAGGTTTTTACTACAAATGAACACTTTTCACATTCTGACGTGCAACTCGGCTGCTAGTCCTCCTTTCATGCAGAATCTTAAGGTCCTAGCTCATGTCCAAGGTACCGAAGCCAGCTAAAAAGTCAATAATCGATACCTAAAACTTGAATTGATCTACTTCTTACTGGCTATTGCATCAACTTAGAAGCTTCATCTGTGTTCTACTATGGTGATTTTAGTGTCTCCGCATACCGCAGCACGCGACATAGCTTTGCAGACGACAAGTACAACCGTTTCAGAGAGAAGAGCGGCCACTGTGACGATCTGGCTTTAAGTCGATTCGATAACAAATGAAGAAAACGGACGGATTTCTCAGGTTTTTAATACATATGAACACTTTTCACATTCTCCCGTGCAACTCGGCTGCTAGTCCTCCTTTCATGCAGAATCTTAAGGTCCAAGCTCATGTCCAAGGCACCAAAGCCAGTTAAAAAGGCAATAATCAATACCTAAAACTTGAATTGTACTACTTCTTACTGGCTATTACATCAACTTAGAAGCTTCATCTGTGTTCTACTACGGTGCTTTTAGTTTCTCCGCATACCGCAGCACGCGACATAGTTTTGCAGTCGATAAGTACAACCGTTTCAGAGAGAAGGGCGGCCAATGTGACGATCTGGCTTTAAGTCGATTCGATAACAAATGACGAAAACTGACGGATTTCTCAGGTTTTTACTACATATGAACACTTTTCACATTCTCCCGTGGAACTCGGCTGCTAGTCCACGTTTCATGCAAAATCTTAAGGTCCTAGCTCATGTCCAATGCACCAAAGCCAGCTAAAAAGTCAATAATCGATACCTAAAACTTGAATTGTACTACTTGTTACTGGATATTACATCAACTTAGAAGCTTCATCTGTGTTCTACTGTGGTGATTTTAGTGTCACCGCATACCGCAGCACGTGACATAGCTTTGCAGGCGATAAGTACAACCGTTTCAGAGAGAAGAGCAGCCAATGTGACGATCTGGCTTTATGTCGTTTCGATAACAAGTGACGAAAACGGACGGATTTCTAAGGTTTTTACTACATATGAACACTTTTCACATTCTCCCGTGCAACTCGAGTGCTAGTCCTCCTTTCATGAAGTATGTTAAGGTCCTAGCTCATGTCCAAGGCACCAAAGCCAGCTAAAATGTCAATAATCGGTACCTTAAACTTGAATTGTACTACTTCTTACTGGGTATTACATCAACTTAGAAGCTTCATCTGTGTTCTACTATGGTGCTTTTACTGTCTCCACATGCCGCAGCACGCGACATAGCTTTGCAGACGATAAGTACAACCGTTTCAGAGAGAAGAGCGGCCAATGTGACGATCTGGCTTTAAGTCGATTCGATACCAAATGACGAAAACGGACGTATTTCTCAGGTTTTTGCTAAATTTGAACACTTTTCACATTCTCCCGTGCAACTCGGCTGCCAGTCCTCCTTTCATGCAGAATATTAAGGTCCTAGCTCATGTCCAAGGCACCAAAGCCAGCTAAAAATTCAATATTCAGTACCTAAAACTTGAATTGTACTACTTCTTACTGGCTATTACATCAACTTAGAAGCTTGATCTGTGTTCTACTATGGTGCTTTTAGTGTCTCAGCATACCGCAGCACGCGACCTAGCTTTGCAGACGATAAGTACAACCGTATCAGAGAGAAGAGCGGCCAATGTGACGATCTGGCTTTAAGTCGATTCGATAACAAATGACGAAAAAGGACGGATTTCTCAGGTTATTACTACATATGAACACTTTTCACATTCTCCCGTGCAACTCGGCTGCTAGTCATCCATTCATGCAGAATCTTAAGGTCCTAGCGCATGTCCAAGGCACCAAAGCCAGCTAAAAAGTCAATAATCAATACCTAAAACTTGAATTGTACTACTTCTTACTGGCTATTACATCACCTTACAAGCTTCATCTGTGTTCTACTCCGGTGCTTTTAGTTTCTCCGCATACCGCAGCATGCGACACAGTTTTGCAGACGATAAGTACAACCGTTTCAGAGAGAAGAGCGGCCAATGTGACGATCTGGCTTTAAGTCGATTCGATAACAAATGACGAAAACGGACGGATTTCTCAGGTTTTTACTACATATGAACAATTTTCACATTCTCCCGTGGAACTCGGCTGCTAGTCCACCTTTCATGCAGAATCTTAAGGTCCTAGCTCATGTCCAAGGCACCAAAGCCAGCTAAAAAGACAATAACCGATAACTAAAACTTGAATTGTACTTCTTCTTACTGGCTATTACATCATCTTAGAAGCTTCATCTGTGTTCTACTATGGTGCTTTTAGTGTCTCCGAATACCGCAGTACGCGACATAGCTTTGCAGACGATAAGTACAACCGTTTCAGAGAGAAGAGCGGCCAATGTGACGATCTGGCTTTAAGTCGATTCGATAACAAATGACGAAAACGGACGGATTTCTCAGGTTTTTACTACATATGAACACTTTTCACACTCTCCCGTTCAACTGGGCTGCTAGTCCTCCTTTTATGCAGAATCTTAAGGTCCTAGCTCATGTCCAAGGCACCAAAGCCAGCTAAAAAGGCAATAATCGATACCTAAAACTTGAATTGTACTACATCTTACTGGATATTACATCAACTTAGAAGCTTCATCTGTGTTCTACTGTGGTGATTTTAGTGTCACCGCATACCGCAGCACGTGACATAGCTTTGCAGACGATAAGTACAACCGTTTCAGAGAGAAGAGCGGCCAATGTGACGATCTGGCTTTAAGTCGATTCGATAACAAATGACGAAAACGGACGGATTTCTCAGGTTTTTACTACATATGATCACTTTTCACATTCTCCCGTGCAACTCGGCTGCTAGTCATCCATTCATGCAGAATCTTAAGGTCCTAGCGCATGTCCAAGGCACCAAAGCCAGCTAAAAAGTCAATAATCAATACCTAAAACTTGAATTGTACTACTTCTTACTGGCTATTACATCACCTTACAAGCTTCATCTGTGTTCTACTCCGGTGCTTTTAGTTTCTCCGCATACCGCAGCATGCGACACAGTTTTGCAGACGATAAGTACAACCGTTTCAGAGAGAAGAGCGGCCAATGTGACGATCTGGCTTTAAGTCGATTCGATAACAAATGACGAAAACGGACGGATTACTCAGGTTTTTACTACATATGAACACTTTTCACATTCTCCCGTGCAACTCGGCTGCTAGTCATCCATTCATGCAGAATCTTAAGGTCCTAGCGCATGTCCAAGGCACCAAAGCCAGCTAAAAAGTCAATAATCAATACCTAAAACTTGAATTGTACTACTTCTTACTGGCTATTACATCACCTTACAAGCTTCATCTGTGTTCTACTCCGGTGCTTTTAGTTTCTCCGCATACCGCAGCATGCGACACAGTTTTGCAGACGATAAGTACAACCGTTTCAGAGAGAAGAGCGGCCAATGTGACGATCTGGCTTTAAGTCGATTCGATAACAAATGACGAAAACGGACGGATTTCTCAGGTTTTTACTACATATGAACAATTTTCACATTCTCCCGTGGAACTCGGCTGCTAGTCCACCTTTCATGCAGAATCTTAAGGTCCTAGCTCATGTCCAAGGCACCAAAGCCAGCTAAAAAGACAATAACCGATAACTAAAACTTGAATTGTACTTCTTCTTACTGGCTATTACATCATCTTAGAAGCTTCATCTGTGTTCTACTATGGTGCTTTTAGTGTCTCCGAATACCGCAGTACGCGACATAGCTTTGCAGACGATAAGTACAACCGTTTCAGAGAGAAGAGCGGCCAATGTGACGATCTGGCTTTAAGTCGATTCGATAACAAATGACGAAAACGGACGGATTTCTCAGGTTTTTACTACATATGAACACTTTTCACATTCTCCCGTTCAACTGGGCTGCTAGTCCTCCTTTTATGCAGAATCTTAAGGTCCTAGCTCATGTCCAAGGCACCAAAGCCAGCTAAAAAGGCAATAATCGATACCTAAAACTTGAATTGTACTACATCTTACTGGATATTACATCAACTTAGAAGCTTCATCTGTGTTCTACTGTGGTGATTTTAGTGTCACCGCATACCGCAGCACGTGACATAGCTTTGCAGACGATAAGTACAACCGTTTCAGAGAGAAGAGCGGCCAATGTGACGATCTGGCTTTAAGTCGATTCGATAACAAATGACGAAAACGGACGGATTTCTCAGGTTTTTACTACATATGATCACTTTTCACATTCTCCCGTGCAACTCGGCTGCTAGTCCTCCTTTCATGCAGAATCTTAAGGTCCTAGCTCATGTCCAAGGCACCAAAGCCAGCTAAAAAGACAATAACCTATACCTAAAACTTGAATTGTACTTCTTCTTACTGGCTATTACATCATCTTAGAAGCTTCATCTGTGTTCTACTATGGTGCTTTTAGTGTCTCCGAATACCGCAGTACGCGACATAGCTTTGCAGACGATAAGTACAACCGTTTCAGAGAGAAGAGCGGCCAATGTGACGATCTGGCTTTAAGTCGATTCGATAACAAATGACGAAAACGGACGGATTTCTCAGGTTTTTACTACATATGAACACTTTTCACATTCTACCGTTCAACTGGGCTGCTAGTCCTCCTTTTAAGCAGAATCTTTAAGTCCTAGCTCATGTCCAAGGCACGAAAGCCAGCTAAAAAGTCAATAATTGATACCTAAATCTTGAATTGGACTACTTCTTACTGGCTATTACATCAACTTAGAAGCTTCGTCTGTGTTCTACTATGGTGCTTTTCCTGTTTCCGCCTACGGCAACACGCGACATAGCTTTGCAGACGATAAGCACAACCGTTTCAGAGACAAGAGCGGCCAATGTGACGATCTGGCTTTAAGTCGATTCGATAACAAATGACGAAAAAGGACGGATTTCTCAGGTTATTACTACATATGAACACTTTTCACATTCTCCCGTGCAACTCGGCTGCTAGTCCTCCTTTCATGCAGAATCTTAAGGTCCTAGCTCATGTCCAAGGCACCAAAGCCAGCTAAAAGGTCCATATTCAATACCTAAAACTTGAATTGTACTACTTCTTACTGGCTATTACATCATCTTAGAAGCCTGATCTGTGTTCTACTATGGTGCTTTTAGTGTCTCAGCATGCCGCAGCACGCGACATAGCTTTTCAGACGATAAGTACAACCGTTTCAGAGAGAAGAGCGGCGAATGTGACGATCTGTCTTTAAGTCGATTCGATAACAAATGACGAAAACGGACGGATTACTCAGGTTTTTACTACATATGAACACTTATCACATTCTCCCGCGCAACTCGGCTGCTAGTCCTCCTTCCATGCAGAATCTTAAAGTCCTACCTCATGTCCAAGGCACCAAAGCCAGCTACTAAGTCAATAATCGATTCCTAAAACTTGAATTGTACTTCTTCTTACTGGCTAATACATCAACTTAGATGCTTCATCTGTGTTCTACTATGGTGATTTTAGTGTCTCCACATACCGCTGCACGCGACATAGCTTTGCAGACGATATGTACAACCGTTTCAGAGAAAAGAGCGGCCACTGTGACCATCTGGCTTTAAGTCGATTCGATAACAAATGACGAAAACGGACTGATTTCTCAGGTTTTTACTACAAATGAACACTTTTCACATTCTGACGTGCAACTCGGCTGCTAGTCCTCCTTTCATGCAGAATCTTAAGGTCCTAGCTCATGTCCAAGGTACCGAAGCCAGCTAAAAAGTCAATAATCGATACCTAAAACTTGAATTGTTCTACTTCTTACTGGCTATTGCATCAACTTAGAAGCTTCATCTGTGTTCTACTATGGTGATTTTAGTGTCTCCGCATACCGCAGCACGCGACATAGCTTTGCAGACGATAAGTACAACCGTTTCAGAGAGAAGAGCGGCCACTGTGACGATCTGGCTTTAAGTCGATTCGATAACAAATGAAGAAAACGGACGGATTTCTCAGGTTTTTAATACATATGAACACTTTTCACATTCTCCCGTGCAACTCGGCTGCTAGTCCTCCTTTCATGCAGAATCTTAAGGTCCAAGCTCATGTCCAAGGCACCAAAGCCAGTTAAAAAGTCAATAATCAATACCTAAAACTTGAATTGTACTACTTCTTACTGGCTATTACATCAACTTAGAAGCTTCATCTGTGTTCTACTACGGTGCTTTTAGTTTCTCCGCATACCGCAGCACGCGACATAGTTTTGCAGTCGATAAGTACAACCGTTTCAGAGAGAAGGGCGGCCAATGTGACGATCTGGTTTTAAGTCGATTCGATAACAAATGACGAAAACGGACGGATTTCTCAGGTTTTTACTACATATGAACACTTTTCACATTCTCCCGTGGAACTCGGCTGCTAGTCCACGTTTCATGCAAAATCTTAAGGTCCTAGCTCATGTCCAATGCACCAAAGCTAGCTAAAAAGGCAATAATCGATACCTAAAACTTGAATTGTACTACATCTTACTGGATATTACATCAACTTAGAAGCTTCATCTGTGTTCTACTGTGGTGATTTTAGTGTCACCGCATACCGCAGCACGTGACATAGCTTTGCAGGCGATAAGTACAACCGTTTCAGAGAGAAGAGCAGCCAATGTGACGATCTGGCTTTATGTCGATTCGATAACAAGTGACGAAAACGGACGGATTTCTAAGGTTTTTACTACATATGAACACTTTTCACATTCTCCCGTGCAACTCGAGTGCTAGTCCTCCTTTCATGAAGTATGTTAAGGTCCTAGATCATGTCCAAGGCACCAAAGCCAGCTAAAATGTCAATAATCGATACCTAAAACTTGAATTGTACTACTTCTTACTGGCTATTACATAATCATAGAAGCTTCATCTGTGTTCTACTATGGTGCTTTTAGTGTCTCCGCATACCGCAGCACGCGACATAGCTTTGCAGACGATAAGTACAACCGTTTCAGAGAGAAGAGCGGCCAATGTGACGATCTGGCTTTAAGTCGATTCGATAACAAATGAAGAAATCGGATGGATTTCTCAGGTTTTTACTACATATGAACAATTTTCACATTCTCCCGTGGAACTTGGCTGCTAGTCCACCTTTCATGCAGAGTCTTAAGGTCCTAGCTCATGTCCAATACACCAAAGCTAGCTAAAAAGTCAATAATCGATACCTAAAACTTGAATTGTACTACATCTTACTGGATATTACATCAACTTAGAAGCTTCATCTGTGTTCTACTGTGGTGATTTTAGTGTCACCGCATACCGCAGCACGTGACATAGCTTTGCAGACGATAAGTACAACCGTTTCAGAGAGAAGAGCGGCCAATGTGACGATCTGGCTTTAAGTCGATTCGATAACAAATGACGAAAACGGACGGATTTCTCAGGTTTTTACTACATATGAACACTTTTCACATGCTCCCGTGCAACTCGGCTGCTAGTCCTCCTTTCATGCAGAATCTTAAGGTCCTAGCTCATGTCCAAGGCACCAAAGCCAGCAAAAAAGACAATAACCGATACCTAAAACTTGAATTGTACTTCTTCTTACTGGCTATTACATCATCTTAGAAGCTTCATCTGTGTTCTACTATGGTGCTTTTAGTGTCTCCGAATACCGCAGTACGCGACATAGCTTTGCAGACGATAAGTACAACCGTTTCAGAGAGAAGAGCGGCCAATGTGACGATCTGGCTTTAAGTCGATTCGATAACAAATGACGAAAACGGACGGATTTCTCAGGTTTTTACTACATATGAACACTTTTCACATTCTCCCGTTCAACTGGGCTGCTAGTCCTCCTTTTATGCAGAATCTTTAAGTCCTAGCTCATGTCCAAGGCACCAAAGCCAGCTAAAAGGTCCATATTCAATACCTAAAACTTGAATTGTACTACTTCTTACTGGCTATTACATCATCTTAGAAGCTTGATCTGTGTTCTACTATGGTGCTTTTAGTGTCTCAGCATGCCGCAGCACGCGACATAGCTTTTCAGACGATAAGTACAACCGTTTCAGAGAGAAGAGCGGCCAATGTGACGATCTGTCTTTAAGTCGATTCGATAACAAATGACGAAAACGGACGGATTACTCAGGTTTTTACTACATATGAACACTTATCACATTCTCCCGCGCAACTCGGCTGCTAGTCCTCCTTCCATGCAGAATCTTAAAGTCCTAGCTCATGTCCAAGGCACCAAGGCCAGCTACAAAGTCAATAATCGATTCCTAAAACTTGAATTGTACTTCTTCTTACTGGCTAATACATCAACTTAGATGCTTCATCTGTGTTCTACTATGGTGATTTTAGTGTCTCCACATACCGCTGCACGCGACATAGCTTTGCAGACGATATGTACAACCGTTTCAGAGAAAAGAGCGGCCACTGTGACCATCTGGCTTTAAGTCGATTCGATAACAAATGACGAAAACGGACTGATTTCTCAGGTTTTTACTACAAATGAACACTTTTCACATTCTGACGTGCAACTCGGCTGCTAGTCCTCCTTTCATGCAGAATCTTAAGGTCCCAGCTCATGTCCAAGGTACCGAAGCCAGCTAAAAAGTCAATAATCGATACCTAAAACTTGAATTGTTCTACTTCTTACTGGCTATTGCATCAACTTAGAAGCTTCATCTGTGTTCTACTATGGTGATTTTAGTGTCTCCGCATACCGCAGCACGCGACATAGCTTTGAAGACGATAAGTACAACCGTTTCAGAGAGAAGAGCGGCCACTGTGACGATCAGGCTTTAAGTCGATTCGATAACAAATGAAGAAAACGGACGGATTTCTCAGGTTTTTAATACATATGAACACTTTTCACATTCTCCCGTGCAACTCGGCTGCTAGTCCTCCTTTCATGCAGAATCTTAAGGTCCAAGCTCATGTCCAATTCACCAAAGCCAGTTAAAAAGTCAATAATCAATACCTAAAACTTGAATTGTACTACTTCTTACTGGCTATTACATCAACTTAGAAGCTTCATCTGTGTTCTACTACGGTGCTTTTAGTTTCTCCGCATACCGCAGCACGCGACATAGTTTTGCAGTCGATAAGTACAACCGTTTCAGAGAGAAGGGCGGCCAATGTGACGATCTGGTTTTAAGTCGATTCGATAACAAATGACGAAAACGGACGGATTTCTCAGGTTTTTACTACATATGAACACTTTTCACATTCTCCCGTGGAACTCGGCTGCTAGTCCACGTTTCATGCAAAATCTTAAGGTCCCAGCTCAAGTCCAATGCACCAAAGCTAGTTAAAAAGGCAATAATCGATACCTAAAACTTGAATTGTACTACATCTTACTGGATATTACATCAACTTAGAAGCTTCATCTGTGTTCTACTGTGGTGATTTTAGTGTCACCGCATACCGCAGCACGTGACATAGCTTTGCAGACGATAAGTACAACCGTTTCAGAGAGAAGAGCGGCCACTGTGACCATCTGGCTTTAAGTCGATTCGATAACAAATGACGAAAACGTACTGATTTCTCAGGTTTTTACTACAAATGAACACTTTTCACATTCTGACGTGAAACTCGGCTGCTAGTCCTCCTTTCATGAAGTATGTTAAGGTCCTAGCTCATGTCCAAGGCACCAAAGCCAGCTAAAATGTCAATAATCGGTACCTTAAACTTGAATTGTACTACTTCTTACAGGGTATTACATCAACTTAGAAGCTTCATCTGTGTTCCACTATGGTGCTTTTACTGTCTCCACATGCCGCAGCACGGGACATAGCTTTGCAGACGATAAGTACAACCGTTTCAGAGAGAAGAGCGGCCAATGTGACGATCTGGCTTTCAGTCGATTCGATAACAAATGACGAAAACGGACGGATTTCTCAGGTTTTTGCTAAATTTGAACACTTTTCACATTCTCCCGTGCAACTCGGCTGCCAGTCCTCCTTTCATGCAGAATATGAAGGTCCTAGCTCATGTCCAAGGCACCAAAGCCAGCTAAAAATTCAATATTCAGTACCTAAAACTTGAATTGTACTACTTCTTACTGGCTATTACATCAACTTAGAAGCTTGATCTGTGTTCTACTATGGTGCTTTTAGTGTCTCAGCATACCGCAGCACGCGACCTAGCTTTGCAGACGATAAGTACAACCGTTTCAGAGAGAAGAGCGGCCAATGTGACGATCTGGCTTTAAGTCGATTCGATAACAAATGACGAAAAAGGACGGATTTCTCAGGTTATTACTACATATGAACACTTTTCACATTCTCCCGTGCAACTCGGCTGCTAGTGCTCCTTTCATGCAGAATCTTAAGGTCCTAGCTCATGTCCAAGGCACCAAAGCCAGCTAAAAAGTCAATAACCGATACCAAAAACTTGAATTGTACTACTTCTTACTGGCTATTACATCAACTTAGAAGCTTCATCTGTGTTCTACTGTGGTGATTTTAGTGTCACCGCATACCGCAGCACGTGACATAGCTTTGCAGGCGATAAGTACAACCGTTTCAGAGAGAAGAGCAGCCAATGTGACGATCTGGCTTTATGTCGATTCGATAACAAGTGACGAAAACGGACGGATTTCTAAGGTTTTTACTACATATGAACACTTTTCACATTCTCCCGTGCAACTCGAGTGCTAGTCCTCCTTTCATGCAGAATCTTAAGGTCCTAGCTCATGTCCAAGGCACCAAAGCCAGCTAAAATGTCAATAATCGATACCTAAAACTTGAATTGTACTTCTTCTTACTGGCTATTACATCATCATAGAAGCTTCATCTGTGTTCTACTATGGTGCTTTTAGTGTCTCCGCATACCGCAGCACGCGACATAGCTTTGCAGACGATAAGTACAACCGTTTCAGAGAGAAGAGCGGCCAATGTGACGATCTGGCTTTAAGTCGATTCGATAACAAATGACGAAAACGGACGGATTTCTCAGGTTTTTACTACATATGAACAATTTTCACATTCTCCCGTGGAACTCGGCTGCTAGTCCACCTTTCATGCAGAATCTTAAGGTCCTAGCTCATGTCCAATACACCAAAGCTAGCTAAAAAGTCAATAATCGATACCTAAAACTTGAATTGTACTACATCTTACTGGATATTACATCAACTTAGAAGCTTCATCTGTGTTCTACTGTGGTGATTTTAGTGTCACCGCATACCGCAGCACGTGACATAGCTTTGCAGACGATAAGTACAACCGTTTCAGAGAGAAGTGCGGCCAATGTGACGATCTGGCTTTAAGTCGATTCGATAACAAATGACGAAAACGGACGGATTTCTCAGGTTTTTACTACATATGAACACTTTTCACATTCTCCCGTGCAACTCGGCTGCTAGTCCTCCTTTCATGCAGAATCTTAAGGTCCTAGCTCATGTCCAAGGCACCAAAGCCAGCTAAAAAGTCAATAATCAATACCTAAAACTTGAATTGTACTACTTCTTACTGGCTATTACATCACCTTACAAGCTTCATCTGTGTTCTACTCCGGTGCTTTTAGTTTCTCCGCATACCGCAGCACGCGACACAGTTTTGCAGACGATAAGTACAACCGTTTCAGAGAGAAGAGCGGCCAATGTAACGATCTGGCTTTAAGTCGATTCGATAACAAATGACGAAAACGGACGGATTTCTCAGGTTTTTACTACATATGAACACTTTTCACATTCTCCCGTTCAACTGGGCTGCTAGTCCTCCTTTTATGCAGAATCTTAAGGTCCTAGCTCATGTCCAAGGCACCAAAGCCAGCTAAAAAGACAATAACCGATAACTAAAACTTGAATTGTACTTCTTCTTACTGGCTATTACATCATCTTAGAAGCTTCATCTGTGTTCTACTATGGTGCTTTTAGTGTCTCCGAATACCGCAGTACGCGACATAGCTTTGCAGACGATAAGTACAACCGTTTCAGAGAGAAGAGCGGCCAATGTGACGATCTGGCTTTAAGTCGATTCGATAACAAATGACGAAAACGGACGGATTTCTCAGGTTTTTACTACATATGAACACTTTTCACATTCTCCCGTTCAACTGGGCTGCTAGTCCTCCTTTTATGCAGAATCTTTAAGTCCTAGCTCATGTCCAAGGCACGAAAGCCAGCTAAAAAGTCAATAATCGATACCTAAAACTTGAATTGGACTACTTCTTACTGGCTATTACATCAACTTAGAAGCTTCGTCTGTGTTCTACTATGGTGCTTTTCCTGTTTCCGCCTACGGCAACACGCGACATAGCTTTGCAGACGATAAGCACAACCGTTTCAGAGAGAAGGGCGGCCAATGTGACGATCTGGCTTTAAGTCGATTCGATAACAAATGACGAAAAAGGACGGATTTCTCAGGTTATTGCTACATATGAACACTTTTCACATTCTCCCGTGCAACTCGGCTTGCACGTCCTCCTTTCATGCAGAATCTTAAAGTCCTAGCTCATGTCCAAGGCACCAAAGCCAGCTACAAAGTCAATTATCGATTCCTAAAACTTGAATTGTACTTCTTCTTACTGGCTAATACATCAACTTAGATGCTTCATCTGTATTCTACTATGGTGATTTTACTGTCTCCACATACCGCTGCACGCGACATAGCTTTGCAGACGATATGTACAACCGTTTCAGAGAGAAGAGCGGCCAATGTGACCATCTGGCTTTAAGTCGATTTGATAACAAATGACGAAAACGGACTGATTTCTCAGGTTTTTACTACATATGAACACTTTTCACAGTCTGACGTGCAACTCGGCTGCTAGTCCTCCTTTCATGCAGAATCTTAAGGTCCTAGCTCATGTCCAAGGTACCGAAGCCAGCTAAAAAGTCAATAATCGATACATAAAACTTGAATTGTTCTACTTCTTACTGGCTATTGCATCAACTTAGAAGCTTCATCTGTGTTCTTCTATGGTGATTTTAGTGTCTCCGCATACCGCAGCACGCGACATAGCTTTGCAGACGATAAGTACAACCGTTTCAGAGAGAAGAGCGGCCACTGTGACCATCTGGCTTTAAGTCGATTCGATAACAAATGAAGAAAACGGACGGATTTCTCAGGTTTTTAATACATATGAACACTTTTCACATTCTCCCGTGCAACTCGGCTGCTAGTCCTCCTTTCATGCAGAATCTTAAGGTCCAAGCTCATGTCCAAGGCACCAAAGCCAGTTAAAAAGTCAATAATCAATACCTAAAACTTGAATTGTACTACTTCTTACTGGCTATTACATCAACTTAGAAGCTTGATCGGTGTTCTACTATGGTGCTTTTAGTGTCTCAGCATACCGCAGCACGCGACCTAGCTTTGCAGACGATAAGTACAACCGTTTCAGAGAGAAGAGCGGCCAATGTGACGATCTGGCTTTAAGTCGATTCGATAACAAATGACGAAAAAGGACGGATTTCTCAGGTTATTACTACATATGAACACTTTTCACATTCTCCCGTGCAACTCGGCTGCTAGTGCTCCTTTCATGCAGAATCTTAAGGTCCTAGCTCATGTCCAAGGCACCAAAGCCAGCTAAAAAGTCAATAACCGATACCAAAAACTTGAATTGTACTACTTCTTACTGGCTATTACATCAACTTAGAAGCTTCATCTGTGTTCTACTGTGGTGATTTTAGTGTCACCGCATACCGCAGCACGTGACATAGCTTTGCAGGCGATAAGTACAACCGTTTCAGAGAGAAGAGCAGCCAATGTGACGATCTGGCTTTATGTCGATTCGATAACAAGTGACGAAAACGGACGGATTTCTAAGGTTTTTACTACATATGAACACTTTTCACATTCTCCCGTGCAACTCGAGTGCTAGTCCTCCTTTCATGCAGAATCTTAAGGTCCTAGCTCATGTCCAAGGCACCAAAGCCAGCTAAAATGTCAATAATCGATACCTAAAACTTGAATTGTACTTCTTCTTACTGGCTATTACATCATCATAGAAGCTTCATCTGTGTTCTACTATGGTGCTTTTAGTGTCTCCGCATACCGCAGCACGCGACATAGCTTTGCAGACGATAAGTACAACCGTTTCAGAGAGAAGAGCGGCCAATGTGACGATCTGGCTTTAAGTCGATTCGATAACAAATGACGAAAACGGACGGATTTCTCAGGTTTTTACTACATATGAACACTTTTCACATTCTCCCGTTCAACTGGGCTGCTAGTCCTCCTTTTATGCAGAATCTTTAAGTCCTAGCTCATGTCCAAGGCACGAAAGCCAGCTAAAAAGTCAATAATCGATACCTAAAACTTGAATTGGACTACTTCTTACTGGCTATTACATCAACTTAGAAGCTTCGTCTGTGTTCTACTATGGTGCTTTTCCTGTTTCCGCCTACGGCAACACGCGACATAGCTTTGCAGACGATAAGCACAACCGTTTCAGAGAGAAGGGCGGCCAATGTGACGATCTGGCTTTAAGTCGATTCGATAACAAATGACGAAAAAGGACGGATTTCTCAGGTTATTGCTACATATGAACACTTTTCACATTCTCCCGTGCAACTCGGCTTGCACGTCCTCCTTTCATGCAGAATCTTAAAGTCCTAGCTCATGTCCAAGGCACCAAAGCCAGCTACAAAGTCAATTATCGATTCCTAAAACTTGAATTGTACTTCTTCTTACTGGCTAATACATCAACTTAGATGCTTCATCTGTATTCTACTATGGTGATTTTACTGTCTCCACATACCGCTGCACGCGACATAGCTTTGCAGACGATATGCACAACCGTTTCAGAGAGAAGAGCGGCCAATGTGACCATCTGGCTTTAAGTCGATTTGATAACAAATGACGAAAACGGACTGATTTCTCAGGTTTTTACTACATATGAACACTTTTCACAGTCTGACGTGCAACTCGGCTGCTAGTCCTCCTTTCATGCAGAATCTTAAGGTCCTAGCTCATGTCCAAGGTACCGAAGCCAGCTAAAAAGTCAATAATCGATACATAAAACTTGAATTGTTCTACTTCTTACTGGCTATTGCATCAACTTAGAAGCTTCATCTGTGTTCTTCTATGGTGATTTTAGTGTCTCCGCATACCGCAGCACGCGACATAGCTTTGCAGACGATAAGTACAACCGTTTCAGAGAGAAGAGCGGCCACTGTGACCATCTGGCTTTAAGTCGATTCGATAACAAATGAAGAAAACGGACGGATTTCTCAGGTTTTTAATACATATGAACACTTTTCACATTCTCCCGTGCAACTCGGCTGCTAGTCCTCCTTTCATGCAGAATCTTAAGGTCCAAGCTCATGTCCAAGGCACCAAAGCCAGTTAAAAAGTCAATAATCAATACCTAAAACTTGAATTGTACTACTTCTTACTGGCTATTACATCAACTTAGAAGCTTCATCTGTGTCCTACTACGGTGCTTTTAGTTTCTCCGCATACCGCAGCACGCGACATAGTTTTGCAGTCGATAAGTACAACCGTTTCAGAGAGAAGGGCGGCCAATGTGACGATCTGGCTTTAAGTCGATTCGATAACAAATGACGAAAACGGACGGATTTCTCAGGTTATTACTACATATGAACACTTTTCACATTCTCCCGTGGAACTCGGCTGCTAGTCCACTTTTCATGCAAAATCTTAAGGTCCTAGCTCATGTCCAATGCACCAAAGCCAGCTAAAAAGTCAATAATCAATACCTAAAACTTGAATTGTACTACTTCTTACTGGATATTACATCAACTTAGAAGCTTCATCTGTGTTCTACTGTGGTGATTTTAGTGTCACCGCATACCGCAGCACGTGACATAGCTTTGCAGGCGATAAGTACAACCGTTTCAGAGAGAAGAGCAGCCAATGTGACGATCTGGCTTTATGTCGATTCGATAACAAGTGACGAAAATATACGGATTTCTAAGGTTTTTACTACATATGAACACTTTTCACATTCTCCCGTGCAACTCGAGTGCTAGTCCTCCTTTCATGAAGTATGTTAAGGTCCTAGCTCATGTCCAAGGCACCAAAGCCAGCTAAAATGTCAATAATCGATACCTAAAACTTGAATTGTACTACTTCTTACTGGCTATTACATCATCATAGAAGCTTCATCTGTGTTCTACTATGGTGCTTTTAGTGTCTCCGCATACCGCAGCACGCGACATAGCTTTGCAGACGATAAGTACAACCGTTTCAGAGAGAAGAGCGGCCAATGTGACGATCTGGCTTTAAGTCGATTCGATAACAAATGACGAAAACGGACGGATTTCTCAGGTTTTTACTACATATGAACAATTTTCACATTCTCCCGTGGAACTCGGCTGCTAGACCACCTTTCATGCAGAATCTTAAGGTCCAAGCTCATGTCCAATACACCAAAGTTAGCTAAAAAGTCAATAATCGATACCTAAAACTTGAATTGTACTTCATCTTACTGGATATTACATCAACTTAGAAGCTTCATCTGTGTTCTACTGTGGTGATTTTAGTGTCACCGCATACCGCAGCACGTGACATAGCTTTGCAGACGATAAGTACAACCGTTTCAGAGAGAAGAGCGGCCAATGTGACGATCTGGCTTTAAGTCGATTCGATAACAAATGACGAAAACGGACGGATTTCTCAGGTTTTTACTACATATGAACACTTTTCACATTCTCCCGTGCAACTCGGCTGCTAGTCCTCCTTTCATGCAGAATCTTAAGGTCCTAGCTCATGTCCAAGGCACCAAAGCCAGCTAAAAAGACAATAACCGATACCTAAAACTTGAATTGTACTTCTTCTTACTGGCTATTACATCATCTTAGAAGCTTCATCTGTGTTCTACTATGGTGCTTTTAGTGTCTCCGAATAACGCAGTACGCGACATAGCTTTGCAGACGATAAGTACAACCGTTTCAGAGAGAAGAGCGGCCAATGTGACGATCTGGCTTTAAGTCGATTCGATAACAAATGACGAAAACGGACGGATTTCTCAGGTTATTACTACATATGAACACTTTTCACATTCTCCCGTTCAACTGGGCTGCTAGTCCTCCTTTTATGCAGAATCTTTAAGTCCTAGCTCATGTCCAAGGCACAAAAGCCAGCTAAAAAGTCAATAATTGATACCTAAATCTTGAATTGGACTACTTCTTACTGGCTATTACATCAACTTAGAAGCTTCGTCTGTGTTCTACTATGGTGCTTTTCCTGTTTCCGCCTACGGCAACACGCGACATAGCTTTGCAGACGATAAGCACAACCGTTTCAGAGAGAAGAGCGGCCAATGTGACGATCTGGCTTTAAGTCGATTCGATAACAAATGACGAAAAAGGACGGATTTCTCAGGTTATTACTACATATGAACACTTTTCACATTCTACCGTGCAACTCGGCTGCTAGTCCTCCTTTCATGCAGAATCTTAAGGTCCTAGCTCATGTCCAAGGCACCAAAGCCAGCTAAAAGGTCCATATTCAATACCTAAAACTTGAATTGTACTACTTCTTACTGGCTATTACATTATCTTAGAAGCTTGATCTGTGTTCTACTATGGTGCTTTTAGTGTCTCAGCATGCCGCAGCACGCGACATAGCTTTTCAGACGATAAGTACAACCGTTTCAGGGAGAAGAGCGGCCAATGTGACGATCTGTCTTTAAGTCGATTCGATAACAAATGACGAAAGCGGACGGATTACTCAGGTTTTTACTACATATGAACACTTATCACATTCTCCCGCGCAACTCGGCTGCTAGTCCTCCTTCCATGCAGAATCTTAAAGTCCTAGCTCATGTCCAAGGCACCAAAGCCAGCTACAAAGTCAATAATCGATTCCTAAAACTTGAATTGTACTTCTTCTTACTTGCTAATACATCAACTTAGATGCTTCATCTGTGTTCTACTATGGTGATTTTAGTGTCTCCACATACCGCTGCACGCGACATAGCTTTGCAGACGATATGTACAACCGTTTCAGAGAAAAGAGCGGCCACTGTGACCATCTGGCTTTAAGTCGATTCGATAACAAATGACGAAAACGGACTGATTTCTCAGGTTTTTACTACAAATGAACACTTTTCACATTCTGACGTGCAACTCGGCTGCTAGTCCTCCTTTCATGCAGAATCTTAAGGTCCTAGCTCATGTCCAAGGTACCGAAGCCAGCTAAAAAGTCAATAATCGATACCTAAAACTTGAATTGTTCTACTTCTTACTGGCTATTGCATCAACTTAGAAGCTTCATCTGTGTTCTACTATGGTGATTTTAGTGTCTCCGCATACCGCAGCACGCGACATAGCTTTGCAGACGATAAGTACAACCGTTTCAGAGAGAAGAGCGGCCACTGTGACGATCTGGCTTTAAGTCGATTCGATAACAAATGAAGAAAACGGACGGATTTCTCAGGTTTTTAATACATATGAACACTTTTCACATTCTCCCGTGCAACTCGGCTGCTAGTCCTCCGTTCATGCAGAATCTTAAGGTCCAAGCTCATGTCCAAGGCACCAAAGCCAGTTAAAAAGTCAATAATCAATACCTAAAACTTGAATTGTACTACTTCTTACTGGCTATTACATCAACTTAGAAGCTTCATCTGTGTTCTACTACGGTGCTTTTAGTTTCTCCGCATACCGCAGCACGCGACATAGTTTTGCAGTCGATAAGTACAACCGTTTCAGAGAGAAGGGCGGCCAATGTGACGATCTGGCTTTAAGTCGATTCGATAACAAATGACGAAAACGGACGGATTTCTCAGGTTTTTACTACATATGAACACTTTTCACATTCACCCGTGGAACTCGGCTGCTAGTCCACGTTTCATGCAAAATCTTAAGGTCCTAGCTCATGTCCAATGCACCAAAGCTAGCTAAAAAGGCAATAATCGATACCTAAAACTTGAATTGTACGACATCTTACTGGATATTACATCAACTTAGAAGCTTCATCTGTGTTCTACTGTGGTGATTTTAGTGTCACCGCATACCGCAGCACGTGACATAGCTTTGCAGACGATAAGTACAACCGTTTCAGATAGAAGAGCGGCCACTGTGACCATCTGGCTTTAAGTCGATTCGATAACAAATGACGAAAACGGACTGATTTCTCAGGTTTTTACTACAAATGAACACTTTTCACATTCTGACGTGCAACTCGGCTGCTAGTCCTCCTTTCATGCAGAATCTTAAGGTCCTAGCTCATGTCCAAGGTACCGAAGCCAGCTAAAAAGTCAATAATCGATACCTAAAACTTGAATTGTTCTACTTCTTACTGGCTGTTGCATCAACTTAGAAGCTTCATCTGTGTTCTACTATGGTGATTTTAGTGTCTCCGCATACCGCAGCACGCGACATAGCTTTGCAGACGATAAGTACAACCGTTTCAGAGAGAAGAGCGGCCACTGTGACGATCTGGCTTTATGTCGATTCGATAACAAGTGACGAAAACGGACGGATTTCTAAGGTTTTTACTACATATGAACACTTTTCACATTCTCCCGTGCAACTCGAGTGCTAGTCCTCCTTTCATGAAGTATGTTAAGGTCCTAGCTCATGTCCAAGGCACCAAAGCCAGCTAAAATGTCAATAATCGGTACCTTAAACTTGAATTGTACTACTTCTTACTGGGTATTACATCAACTTAGAAGCTTCATCTGTGTTCTACTATGGTGCTTTTACTGTCTCCACATGCCGCAGCACGCGACATAGCTTTGCAGACGATAAGTACAACCGTTTCAGAGAGAAGAGCGGCCAATGTGACGATCTGGCTTTAAGTCGATTCGATAACAAATGACGAAAACGGACGTATTTCTCAGGTTTGTGCTAAATTTGAACACTTTTCACATTCTCCCGTGCAACTCGGCTGCCAGTCCTCCTTTCATGCAGAATATTAGGGTCCTAGCTCATGTCCAAGGCACCAAAGCCAGCTAAAAATTCAATATTCAGTACCTAAAACTTGAATTGTACTACTTCTTACTGGCTATTACATCAACTTAGAAGCTTGATCTGTGTTCTACTATGGTGCTTTTAGTGTCTCTGCATACCGCAGCACGCGACCTTGCTTTGCAGACGATAAGTACAACAGTTTCAGAGAGAAGAGCGGCCAATGTGACGATCTGGCTTTAAGTCGATTCGATAACAAATGACGAAAAAGGACGGATTTCTCAGGTTATTACTACATATGAACACTTTTCACATTCTCCCGTGCAACTCGGCTGCTAGTGCTCCTTTCATGCAGAATCTTAAGGTCCTAGCTCATGTCCAAGGCACCAAAGCCAGCTAAAAAGTCAATAACCGATACCAAAAACTTGAATTGTACTACTTCTTACTGGCTATTACATCATCTTAGGAGCTTCATCTGTGTTCTACTATGGTGCTTTTAGTGTCTCCGAATACCGCAGTACGCGACATAGCTTTGCAGACGATAAGTACAACCGTTTCAGAGAGCAAAGCGGCCCATGTGACGATCTGGCTTTAATTCGATTCGATAACAAATGACGAAAACGGACGGATTTCTCAGGTTTTTACTACATATGAACACTTTTCACATTCTCCCGTGCAACTCGGCTGCTAGTCATCCATTCATGCAGAATCTTAAGGTCCTAGCGCATGTCCAAGTCACCAAAGCCAGCTAAAAAGTCAATAACCAATACCTAAAACTTGAATTGTACTACTTCTTACTGGCTATTACATCACCTTACAAGCTTCATCTGTGTTCTACTCCGGTGCTTTTAGTTTCTCCGCATACCGCAGCACGCGACACAGTTTTGCAGACGATAAGTACAACCGTTTCAGAGAGAAGAGCGGCCAATGTGACGATCTGGCTTTCAGTCGATTCGATAACAAATGACGAAAACGGACGGATTTCTCAGGTTTTTACTACATATGAACAATTTTCACATTCTCCCGTGGAACTCGGCTGCTAGTCCACCTTTCATGCAGAATCTTAAGGTCCTAGCTCATGTCCAATACACCAAAGCTAGCTAAAAAGTCAATAATCGATACCTAAAACTTGAATTGTACTACATCTTACTGGATATTACATCAACTTAGAAGCTTCATCTGTGTTCTACTGTGGTGATTTTAGTGTCACCGCATACCGCAGCACGTGACATAGCTGCAGACGATAAGTACAACCGTTTCAGAGAGAAGAGCGGCCAATGTGACGATCTGGCTTTAAGTCGATTCGATAACAAATGACGAAAACGGACGGATTTCTCAGGTTTTTACTACATATGAACACTTTTCACATTCTCCCGTGCAACTCGGCTGCTAGTCCTCCTTTCATGCAGAATCTTAAGGTCCTAGCTCATGTCCAAGGCACCAAAGCCAGCTAAAAAGACAATAACCGATACCCAAAACTTGAATTGTACTTCTTCTTACTGGCTATTACATCATCTTAGAAGCTTCATCTGTGTTCTACTATGGTGCTTTTAGTGTCTCCGAATACCGCAGTACGCGACATAGCTTTGCAGACGATAAGTACAACCGTTTCAGAGAGAAGAGCGGCCAATGTGACGATCTGGCTTTAAGTCGATTCGATAACAAATGACGAAAACGGACGGATTTCTCAGGTTTTTACAACATATGAACACTTTTCACATTCTCCCGTTCAACTGGGCTGCTAGTCCTCCTTTTATGCAGAATCTTTAAGTCCTAGCTCATGTCCAAGGCACGAAAGCCAGCTAAAAAGTCAATAATCGATACCTAAATCTTGAATTGGACTACTTCTTACTGGCTATTACATCAACTTAGAAGCTTCGTCTGTGTTCTACTATGGTGCTTTTCCTGTTTCCGCCTACGGCAACACGCGACATAGCTTTGCAGACGATAAGCACAACCGTTTCAGAGAGAAGAGCGGCCAATGTGACGATCTGGCTTTAAGTCGATTCGATAACAAATGACGAAAAAGGACGGATTTCTCAGGTTATTACTACATATGAACACTTTTCACATTCTCCCGTGCAACTCGGCTGCTAGTCCTCCTTTCATGCAGAATCTTAAGGTCCTAGCTCATGTCCAAGGCACCAAAGCCAGCTAAAAATACAATAACCGATATTTAAAACTTGAATTGTACTTCTTCTTACTGGCTATTACATCATCTTAGAAGCTTCATCTGTGTTCTACTATGGTGCTTTTAGTGTCTCCACATACCGCTGCACGCGACATAGCTTTGCAGACGATATGTACAACCGTTTCAGAGAAAAGAGCGGCCAATGTGACCATCTGGCTTTAAGTCGATTCGATAACAAATGACGAAAACGGACTGATTTCTCAGGTTTTTACTACACATGAACACTTTTCACATTCTGACGTGCAACTCGGCTGCTAGTCCTCCTTTCATGCAGAATCTTAAGGTCCTAGCTCATGTCCAAGGTACCGAAGCCAGCTAAAAAGTCAATAATCGATACCTAAAACTTGAATTGTTCTACTTCTTACTGGCTATTGCATCAACTTAGAAGCTTCATCTGTGTTCTACTATGGTGCTTTTAGTGTCTCAGCATGCCGCAGCACGCGACATAGCTTTTCAGACGATAAGTACAACCGTTTCAGAGAGAAGAGCGGCCACTGTGACGATCTGGCTTTAAGTCGATTCGATAACAAATGAAGAAAACGGACGGATTTCTCAGGTTTTTAATACATATGAACACTTTTCACATTCTCCCGTGCAACTCGGCTGCTAGTCCTCCTTTCATGCAGAATCTTAAGGTCCAAGCTCATGTCCAAAGCACCAAAGCCAGTTAAAAAGGCAATAATCAATACCTAAAACTTGAATTGTACTACTTCTTACTGGCTATTACATTAACTTAGAAGCTTCATCTGTGTTCTACTACGGTGCTTTTAGTTTCTCCGCATACCGCAGCACGCGACATAGTTTTGCAGTCGATAAGTACAACCGTTTCAGAGAGAAGGGCGGCCAATGTGACGATCTGGCTTTAAGTCGATTCGATAACAAATGACGAAAACGGACGGATTTCTCAGGTTTTTACTACATATGAACACTTTTCACATTCTCCCGTGGAACTCGGCTCCTAGTCCACGTTTCATGCAAAATCTTAAGGTCCTAGCTCATGTCCAATGCACCAAAGCCAGCTAAAAAGTCAGTAATCGATACCTAAAACTTGAATTGTACTACTTCTTACTGGATATTACATCAACTTAGAAGCTTCATCTGTGTTCTACTGTGGTGATTTTAGTGTCACCGCATACCGCAGCACGTGACATAGCTTTGCAGGCGATAAGTACAACCATTTCAGAGAGAAGAGCAGCCAATGTGACGATCTGGCTTTATGTCGATTCGATAACAAGTGACGAAAACGGACGGATTTCTAAGGTTTTTACTACATATGAACACTTTTCACATTCTCCCGTGCAACTCGAGTGCTAGTCCTCCTTTCATGAAGTATGTTAAGGTCCTAGCTCATGTCCAAGGCACCAAAGCCAGCTAAAATGTCAATAATCGATACCTTAAACTTGAATTGTACTACTTCTTACTGAGTATTACATCAACTTAGAAGCTTCATCTGTGTTCTACTATGGTGCTTTTAGTGTCTCCACATGCCGCAGCACGCGACATAGCTTTGCAGACGATAAGTACAACCGTTTCAGAGAGAAGAGCGGCCAATGTGACGATCTGGCTTTAAGTCGATTCGATAACAAATGACGAAAACGGACGTATTTCTCAGGTTTTTACTAAATTTGAACACTTTTCACATTCTCCCGTGCAACTCGGCTGCCAGTCCTCCTTTCATGCAGAATATTAAGGTCCTAGCTCATGTCCAAGGCCCCAAAGCCAGCTAAAAATTCAATATTCAGTACCTAAAACTTGAATTGTACTACTTCTTACTGGCTATTACATCAACTTAGAAGCTTGATCTGTGTTCTACTATGGTGCTTTTAGTGTCTCAGCATACCGCAGCACGCGACCTAGGTTTGCAGACGATAAGTACAACCGTTTCAGAGAGAAGAGCGGCCAATGTGACGATCTGGCTTTAAGTCGATTCGATAACAAATGTCGAAAACGGACGGATTTCTCAGGTTTTTACTACATATGATCACTTTTCACATTCTCCCGTGCAACTCGGCTGCTAGTCCTCCTTTCATGCAGAATCTTAAGGTCCTAGCTCATGTCCAAGGCACCAAAGCCAGCTAAAAAGACAATAACCGATAACTAAAACTTGAATTGTACTTCTTCTTACTGGCTATTACATCATCTTAGAAGCTTCATCTGTGTTCTACTATGGTGCTTTTCCTGTTTCCGCCTACGGCAACACGCGACATAGCTTTGCAGACGATAAGTACAACCGTTTCAGAGAGAAGAGCGGCCAATGTGACGATCTGGCTTTAAGTCGATTCGATAACAAATGACGAAAAAGGACGGATTTCTCAGGTTATTACTACATATGAACACTTTACACATTCTCCCGTGCAACTCGGCTGCTAGTCCTCCTTTCATGCAGAATCTTAAGGTCCTAGCTCATGTCCAAGGCACCAAAGCCAGCTAAAAGGTCCATATTCAATACCTAAAACTTGAATTGTACTACTTCTTACTGGCTATTACATCATCTTAAGAGCTTCATCTGTGTTCTACTATGGTGCTTTTCCTGTTTCCGCCTACGGCAACACGCGACATAGCTTTGCAGACGATAAGCACAACTGTTTCAGAGAGAAGAGCGGCCAATGTGACGATCTGGCTTTAAGTCGATTCGATAACAAATGAAGAAAAAGGACGGATTTCTCAGGTTATTACTACATATGAACACTTTTCACATTCTGACGTGCAACTCGGCTGCTAGTCCTCCTTTCATGCAGAATCTTAAGGTCCTAGCTCATGTCCAAGGTACCGAAGCCAGCTAAAAAGTGAATAATCGATACCTAAAACTTGAATTGTTCTACTTCTTACTGGCTATTGCATCAACTTAGAAGCTTCATCTGTGTTCTACTATGGTGCTTTTAGTGTCTCAGCATGCCGCAGCACGCGACATAGCTTTTCAGACGATAAGTACAACCGTTTCAGAGAGAAGAGCGGCCACTGTGACGATCTGGCTTTAAGTCGATTCGATAACAAATGAAGAAAACGGACGGATTTCTCAGGTTTTTAATACATATGAACACTTTTCACATTCTCCCGTGCAACTCGGCTGCTAGTCCTCCTTTCATGCAGAATCTTAAGGTCCAAGCTCATGTCCAAGGCACCAAAGCCAGTTAAAAAGGCAATAATCAATACCTAAAACTTGAATTGTACTACTTCTTACTGGCTATTACATCAACTTAGAAGCTTCGTCTGTGTTCTACTACGGTGCTTTTAGTTTCTCCGCATACCGCAGCACGCGACATAGTTTTGCAGTCGATAAGTACAACCGTTTCAGAGAGAAGGGCGGCCAATGTGACGATCTGGCTTTAAGTCGATTCGATAACAAATGACGAAAACGGACGGATTTCTCAGGTTTTTACTACATATGAACACTTTTCACATTCTCCCGTGGAACTCGGCTGCTAGTCCACGTTTCATGCAAAATCTTAAGGTCCTAGCTCATGTCCAATGCACCAAAGCCAGCTAATAAGTCAATAATCGATACCTAAAACTTGAATTGTACTACTTCTTACTGGATATTACATCAACTTAGAAGCTTCATCTGTGTTCTACTGTGGTGATTTTAGTGTCACCGCATACCGCAGCACGTGACATAGCTTTGCAGGCGATAAGTACAACCATTTCAGAGAGAAGAGCAGCCAATGTGACGATCTGGCTTTATGTCGATTCGATAACAAGTGACGAAAACGGACGGATTTCTAAGGTTTTGACTACATATGAACACTTTTCACATTCTCCCGTGCAACTCGAGTGCTAGTCCTCCTTTCATGAAGTATGTTAAGGTCCTAGCTCATGTCCAAGGCACCAAAGCCAGCTAAAATGTCAATAATCGATACCTTAAACTTGAATTGTACTACTTCTTACTGGGTATTACATCAACTTAGAAGCTTCATCTGTGTTCTACTATGGTGCTTTTAGTGTCTCCACATGCCGCAGCACGCGACATAGCTTTGCAGACGATAAGTACAACCGTTTCAGAGAGAAGAGCGGCCAATGTGACGATCTGGCTTTAAGTCGATTCGATAACAAATGACGAAAACGGACGTATTTCTCAGGTTTTTACTAAATTTGAACACTTTTCACATTCTCCCGTGCAACTCGGCTGCCAGTCCTCCTTTCATGCAGAATATTAAGGTCCTAGCTCATGTCCAAGGCACCAAAGCCAGCTAAAAATTCAATATTCAGTACCTAAAACTTGAATTGTACTACTTCTTACTGGCTATTACATCAACTTAGAAGCTTGATCTGTGTTCTACTATGGTGCTTTTAGTGTCTCAGCATACCGCAGCACGCGACCTAGCTTTGCAGACGATAAGTACAACCGTTTCAGAGAGAAGAGCGGCCAATGTGACGATCTGGCTTTAAGTCGATTCGATAACAAATGTCGAAAACGGACGGATTTCTCAGGTTTTTACTACATATGATCACTTTTCACATTCTCCCGTGCAACTCGGCTGCTAGTCCTCCTTTCATGCAGAATCTTAAGGTCCTAGCTCATGTCCAAGGCACCAAAGCCAGCTAAAAAGACAATAACCGATACCTAAAACTTGAATTGTACTTCTTCTTACTGGCTATTACATCATCTTAGAAGCTTCATCTGTGTTCTACTATGGTGCTTTTAGTGTCTCCGAATACCGCAGTACGCGACATAGCTTTGCAGACGATAAGTACAACCGTTTCAGAGAGAAGAGCGGCCAATGTGACGATCTGGCTTTAAGTCGATTCGATAACAAATGACGAAAACGGACGGATTTCTCAGGTTTTTACTACATATGAACACTTTTCACATTCTCCCGTTCAACTGGGCTGCTAGTCCTCCTTTTATGCAGAATCTTTAAGTCCTAGCTCATGTCCAAGGCACGAAAGCCAGCTAAAAAGTCAATAATCGATAACTAAATCTTGAATTGGACTACTTCTTACTGGCTATTACATCAACTTAGAAGCTTCGTCTGTGTTCTACTATGGTGCTTTTCCTGTTTCCGCCTACGGCAACACGCGACATAGCTTTGCAGACGATAAGTACAACCGTTTCAGAGAGAAGAGCGGCCAATGTGACGATCTGGCTTTAAGTCGATTCGATAACAAATGACGAAAAAGGACGGATTTCTCAGGTTATTACTACATATGAACACTTTACACATTCTCCCGTGCAACTCGGCTGCTAGTCCTCCTTTCATGCAGAATCTTAAGGTCCTAGCTCATGTCCAAGGCACCAAAGCCAGCTAAAAGGTCCATATTCAATACCTAAAACTTGAATTGTACTACTTCTTACTGGCTATTACATCATCTTAAGAGCTTCATCTGTGTTCTACTATGGTGCTTTTCCTGTTTCCGCCTACGGCAACACGCGACATAGCTTTGCAGACGATAAGCACAACTGTTTCAGAGAGAAGAGCGGCCAATGTGACGATCTGGCTTTAAGTCGATTCGATAACAAATGAAGAAAAAGGACGGATTTCTCAGGTTATTACTACATATGAACACTTTTCACATTCTGACGTGCAACTCGGCTGCTAGTCCTCCTTTCATGCAGAATCTTAAGGTCCTAGCTCATGTCCAAGGTACCGAAGCCAGCTAAAAAGTCAATAATCGATACCTAAAACTTGAATTGTTCTACTTCTTACTGGCTATTGCATCAACTTAGAAGCTTCATCTGTGTTCTACTATGGTGATTTTAGTGTCTCCGCATACCGCAGCACGCGACATAGCTTTGCAGACGATAAGTACAACCGTTTCAGAGAGAAGAGCGGCCAATGTGACGATCTGGCTTTAAGTCGATTCGATAACAAATGAAGAAAACGGACGGATTTCTCAGGTTTTTAATACATATGAACACTTTTCACATTCTCCCGTGCAACTCGGCTGCTAGTCCTCCTTTCATGCAGAATCTTAAGGTCCTAGCACATGTCCAAGGCACCAAAGCCAGCTAAAAAGTCAATAACCGATACCTAAAACTTGAATTGTACTACTTCTTACTGGCTATTACATCATCTTAAGAGCTTCATCTGTGTTCTACTATGGTGCTTTTCCTGTTTCCGCCTACGGCAACACGCGACATAGCTTTGCAGACGATAAGCACAACTGTTTCAGAGAGAAGAGCGGCCAATGTGACGATCTGGCTTTAAGTCGATTCGATAACAAATGACGAAAAAGGACGGATTTCTCACGTTATTACTACATATGAACACTTTTCACATTCTCCCGTGCAACTCGGCTGCTAGTCCTCCTTTCATGCAGAATCTTAAGGTCCTAGCTCATGTCCAAGGCACCAAAGCCAGCTAAAAAGTCAGTAACCGATACCTAAAACTTGAATTGTACTAATTCTTACTGGCTATTACATCATCTTAGGAGCTTCATCTGTGTTCTACTATGGTGCTTTTAGTGTCTCCGAATACCGCAGTACGCGACATAGCTTTGCAGACGCTAAGTACAAGCGTTTCAGATAGCAGAGCGGCCAATGTGACGATCTGGCTTTAATTCGATTCGATAACAAATGACGAAAACGGACGGATTTTTCAGGTTTTTACTACATATGAACTCTTTTCACATTCTCCCGTGCAACTCGGCTGCTAGTCCTCCATTCATGCAGAATCATAAGGTCCTAGCGCATGTCCAAGGCACCAAAGCCAGCCCAAAAGTCAATAATCAATACCTAAAACTTGAATTGTACTACTTCTTACTGGCTATTACATCAACTTACAAGCTTCATCTGTGTTCTACTCCGGTGCTTTTAGTTTCTCCGCATACCGCAGCACGCGACACAGTTTTGCAGACGATAAGTACAACCGTTTCAGAGAGAAGAGCGGCCAATGTGACGATCTGGCTTTAAGTCGATTCGATAACAAATGACGAAAACGGACGGATTTCTCAGGTTTTTACTACATATGAACAATTTTCACATTCTCCCGTGGAACTCGGCTGCTAGTCCACCTTTCATGCAGAATCTTAAGGTCCTAGCTCATGTCCAATGCACCAAAGCTAGCTAATAAGTCAATAATCGATACCTAAAACTTGAATTGTACTACATCTTACTGGATATTACATCAACTTAGAAGCTTCATCTGTGTTCTACTGTGGTGATATTAGTGTCACCGCATACCGCAGCACGTGACATAGCTTTGCAGACGATAAGTACAACCGTTTCAGAGAGAAGAGCGGCCAATGTGACGATCTGGCTTTAAGTCGATTCGATAACAAATGACGAAAACGGACGGATTTCTCAGGTTTTTACTACATATGAACACTTTTCACATTCTCCCGTTCAACTGGGCTGCTAGTCCTCCTCTTATGCAGAATCTTTAAGTCCTAGCTCATGTCCAAGGCACGAAAGCCAGCTAAAAAGTCAATAATCGATACCTAAATCTTGAATTGTACTACTTCTTACTGGATATTACATCAACTTAGAAGCTTCGTCTGTGTTCTACTATGGTGCTTTTCCTGTTTCCGCCTACGGCAACACGCGACATAGCTTTGCAGACGATAAGCACAACCGTTTCAGAGAGAAGAGCGGCCAATGTGACGATCTGGCTTTAAGTCGATTCGATAACAAATGACGAAAAAGGACGGATTTCTCAGGTTATTACTACATATGAACACTTTTCACATTCTCCCGTGCAACTCGGCTGCTAGTCCTCCTTTCATGCAGAATCTTAAGGTCCTAGCTAACGTCCAAGGCACCAAAGCCAGCTAAAAGGTCCATATTCAATACCTAAAACTTGAATTGTACTACTTCTTACTGGCTATTACATCAACTTAGAAGCTTGATCTGTGTTCTACTATGGTGCTTTTAGTGTCTCAGCATGCCGCAGCACGCGACATAGCTTTTCAGACGATAAGTACAACCGTTTCAGAGAGAAGAGCGGCCAATGTGACGATCTGTCTTTAAGTCGATTCGATAACAAATGACGAAAACGGACGGATTACTCAGGTTTTTACTACATATGAACACTTTTCACATTCTCCCGCGCAACTCGGCTGCTAGTCCTCCTTTCATGCAGAATCTTAAAGTCCTAGCTCATGTCCAAGGCACCAAAGCCAGCTAAAAAGTCAATAATCGATTCCTAAAACTTGAATTGTACTTCTTCTTACTGGCTATTACATCAACTTAGATGCTTCATCTGTGTTCTACTATGGTGATTTTAGTGTCTCCACATACCGCTGCACGCGACATAGCTTTGCAGACGATATGTACAACCGTTTCAGGGAGAAGAGCGGCCAATGTGACCATCTGGCTTTAAGTCGATTCGATAACAAATGACGAAAACGGACGGATTTCTCAGGTTTTTACTACATATGAACACTTTTCACATTCTGACGTGCAACTCGGCTGCTAGTCCTCCTTTCATGCAGAATCTTAAGGTCCTAGCTCATGTCCAAGGTACCGAAGCCAGCTAAAAAGTCAATAATCGATACCTAAAACTTGAATTGTTCTACTTCTTACTGGCTATTGCATCAATTTAGAAGCTTCATCTGTGTTCTACTATGGTGATTTTAGTGTCTCCGCATAACGCAGCACGCGACATAGCTTTGCAGACGATAAGTACAACCGTTTCAGAGAGAAGAGCGGCCAATGTGACGATCTGGCTTTAAGTCGATTCGATAACAAATGAAGAAAACGGACGGATTTCTCAGGTTTTTAATACATATGAACACTTTTCACATTGTCCCGTGCAACTCGGCTGCTAGTCCTCCTTTCATGCAGAATCTTAAGGTCCTAGCACATGTACAAGGCACCAAAGCCAGCTAAAAAGTCAATAACCGATACCTAACACTTGAATTGTACTACTTCTTACTGGCTATTACATCATCTTAGGAGCTTCATCTGTGTTCTACTATGGTGATTTTAGTTACTCCGAATACCGCAGTACGCGACATAGCTTTGCAGACGATAAGTACAACCGTTTCAGAGAGAAGAGCGGCCAATGTGACGATCTGGCTTTAAGTCGATTCGGTAACAAATGACGAAAACGGACGGATTTCTCAGGTTTTTACTACATATGAACACTTTTCACATTCTCCCGTGCAACTCGGCTGCTAGTCCTCCTTTCATGCAGAATCTTAAGGTCCAAGCTCATGTCCAAGGCACCAAAGCCAGCTAAAAAGTCAATAATCAATACCTAAAACTTGAATTGTACTACTTCTTACTGGCTATTACATCAACTTAGAAGCTTCATCTGTGTTCTACTACGGTGCTTTTAGTTTCTCCGCATACCGCAGCACGCGACATAGTTTTGCAGTCGATAAGTACAACTGTTTCAGAGAGAAGGGCGGCCAATGTGACGATCTGGCTTTAAGTCGATTCGATAACAAATGACGAAAAAGGACGGATATCTCAGGTTATTACTACATATGAACACTTTTCACATTCTCCCGTGCAACTCGGCTGCTAGTCCTCCTTTCATGCAGAATCTTAAGGTCCTAGCTCACGTCCAAGGCACCAAAGCCAGCTAAAAGGTCCATATTCAATACCTAAAACTTGAATTGTACTACTTCTTACTGGCTATTACATCAACTTAGAAGCTTCATCTGTGTTCTACTATGGTGATTTTAGTGTCTCCGCATACCGCAGCACGCGACATAGCTTTGCAGACGATAAGTACAACCGTTTCAGAGAGAAGAGCGGCCAATGTGACGATCTGGCTTTAAGTCGATTCGATAACAAATGACGAAAAAGGACGGATTTCTCAGGTTATTACTACACATGAACACTTTTCACATTCTCCCGTGCAACTCGGCTGCTAGTCCTCCTTTCATGCAGAATCTTAAGGTCCTAGCTCACGTCCAAGGCACCAAAGCCAGCTAAAAGGTCCATATTCAATACCTAAAACTTGAATTGTACTACTTCTTACTGGCTATTACATCAACTTAGAAGCTTGATCTGTGTTCTACTATGGTGCTTTTAGTGTCTCAGCATGCCGCAGCACGCGACATAGCTTTTCAGACGACAAGTACAACCGTTTCAGAGAGAAGAGCGGCCAATGTGGCGATCTGTCTTTAAGTCGATTCGATAACAAATGACGAAAACGGACGGATTACTCAGGTTTTTACTACATATGAACACTTTTCACATTCTCCCGTGGAACTCGGCTGCTAGTCCACGTTTCTTGCAAAATCTTAAGGTCCTAGCTCATGTCAAATGCACCAAAGCCAGCTAAAAAGTCAATAATCGATACCTAAATCTTGAATTGTACTACTTCTTACTGGATATTACATCAACTTAGAAGCTTCATCTGTGTTCTACTGTGGTGATTTTAGTGTCACCGCATACCGCAGCACGTGACATAGCTTTGCAGGCGATAAGTACAACCGTTTCAGAGAGAAGAGCAGCCAATGTGACGATCTGGCTTTAAGTCGATTCGATAACAAATGACGAAAACGGACGGATTTCTAAGGTTTTTACTACATATAAACCCTTTTCACATTCTCCCGTGCAACTCGGCTGCTAGTCCTCCTTTCATGAAGAATCTTAAGGTCCTAGCTCATGTCCAAGGCACCAAAGCCAGCTAAAATGTCAATAATCGATACCTTAAACTTGAATTGTACTACTTCTTACTGGGTATTACATCAACTTAGAAGCTTCATCTGTGTTCTACTATGGTGCTTTTAGTGTCTCCACATGCTGCAGCACGCGACATAGCTTTGCAGACGATAAGTACAACCGTTTCAGAGAGAAGAGCGGCCAATGTGACGATCTCTCTTTAAGTCGATTCGATAACAAATGACGAAAAAGGACGGATTTCTCAGGTTATTACTACATATGAACACTTTTCACATTCTCCCGTGCAACTCGGCTGCTAGTCCTCCTTTCATGCAGAATCTTAAGGTCCTAGCTCATGTCCAAGGCACCAAAGCCAGCTAAAAAGCAATAACCGATACCTAAAACTTGAATTGTACTTCTTCTTACTGGCTATTACATCATCTTAGAAGCTTCATCTGTGTTCTACTATGGTGCTTTTAGTGTCTCCGAATACCGCAGTACGCGACATAGCTTTGCAGACGATAAGTACAACCGTTTCAGAGAGAAGAGCGGCCAATGTGACGATCTGGCTTTAAGTCGATTCGATAACAAATGACGAAAACGGACGGATTTCTCAGGTTATTACTACATATGAACACTTTTCACATTCTCCCGTTCAACTGGGCTGCTAGTCCTCCTTTTATGCAGAATCTTTAAGTCCTAGCTCATGTCCAAGGCACGAAAGCCAGCTAAAAAGTCAATAATCGATACCTAAATCTTGAATTGGACTACTTCTTACTGGCTATTACATCAACTTAGAAGCTTCGTCTGTGTTCTACTATGGTGCTTTTCCTGTTTCCGCCTACGGCAACACGCGACATAGCTTTGCAGACGATAAGCACAACCGTTTCGGAGAGAAGAGCGGACAATGGGACGATCTGGCTTTAAGTCGATTCGATAACAAATGACGAAAAAGGACGGATTTCTCAGGTTATTACTACATATGAACACTTTTCACATTCTCCCGTGCAACTCGGCTGCTAGTCCTCCTTTCATGCAGAATCTAAAGGTCCTAGCTCATGTCCAAGGCACCAAAGCCAGCTAAAAGGTCCATATTCAATACCTAAAACTTGAATTGTACTACTTCTTACTGGATATTACATCAACATAGAAGCTTGATCTGTGTTCTACTATGGTGCTTTTAGTGTCTCAGCATGCCGCAGCACGCGACATAGCTTTTCAGACGATAAGTACAACCGTTTCAGAGAGAAGAGCGGCCAATGTGACGATCTGTCTTTAAGTCGATTCGATAACAAATGACGAAAACGGACGGATTACTCAGGTTTTTACTACATATGAACACTTTTCACATTCTCCCGCGCAACTCGGCTGCTAGTCCTCCTTTCATGCAGAATCTTAAAGTCCTAGCTCATGTCCAAGGCACCAAAGCCAGCTAAAAAGTCAATAATCGATTCCTAAAACTTGAATTGTACTTCTTCTTACTGGCTATTACATCAACTTAGATGCTTCATCTGTGTTCTACTATGGTGATTTTAGTGTCTCCACATACCGCTGCACGCGACATAGCTTTGCAGACGATATGTACAACCGTTTCAGAGAGAAGAGCGGCCAATGTGACCATCTGGCTTTAAGTCGATTCGATAACAAATGACGAAAACGGACTGATTTCTCAGGTTTTTACTACATATGAACACTTTTCACATTCTGACGTGCAACTCGGCTGCTAGTCCTCCTTTCATGCAGAATCTTAAGGTCCTAGCTCATGTCCAAGGTACCGAAGCCAGCTAAAAAGTCAATAATCGATACCTAAAACTTGAATTGTTCTACTTCTTACTGGCTATTGCATCAACTTAGAAGCTTCATCTGTGTTCTACTATGGTGATTTTAGTGTCTCCGCATACCGCAGCACGCGACATAGCTTTGCAGACGATAAGTACAACCGTTTCAGAGAGAAGAGCGGCCAATGTGACGATCTGGCTTTAAGTCGATTCGATAACAAATGAAGAAAACGGACGGATTTCTCAGGTTTTTAATACATATGAACACTTTTCACATTCTCCCGTGCAACTCGGCTGCTAGTCCTCCTTTCATGCAGAATCTTAAGGTCCAAGCTCATGTCCAATGCACCAAAGCCAGCTAAAAAGTCAATAATCGATACCTAAAACTTGAATTGTACTACTTCTTACTGGATATTACATCAACTTAGAAGCTTCATCTGTGTTCTACTGTGGTGATTTTAGTGTCACCGCATACCGCAGCACGTGACATAGCTTTGCAGGCGATAAGTACAACCGTTTCAGAGAGAAGAGCAGCCAATGTGACGATCTGGCTTTAAGTCGATTCGATAACAAATGACGAAAACGGACGGATTTCTAAGGTTTTTACTACATATAAACCCTTTTCACATTCTCCCGTGCAACTCGGCTGCTAGTCCTCCTTTCATGAAGAATCTTAAGGTCCTAGCTCATGTCCAAGGCACCAAAGCCAGCTAAAATGTCAATAATCGATACCTTAAACTTGAATTGTACTACTTCTTACTGGGTATTACATCAACTTAGAAGCTTCATCTGTGTTCTACTATGGTGCTTTTAGTGTCTCCACATGCTGCAGCACGCGACATAGCTTTGCAGACGATAAGTACAACCGTTTCAGAGAGAAGAGCGGCCAATGTGACGATCTCTCTTTAAGTCGATTCGATAACAAATGACGAAAAAGGACGGATTTCTCAGGTTATTACTACATATGAACACTTTTCACATTCTCCCGTGCAACTCGGCTGCTAGTCCTCCTTTCATGCAGAATCTTAAGGTCCTAGCTCATGTCCAAGGCACCAAAGCCAGCTAAAAAGCAATAACCGATACCTAAAACTTGAATTGTACTTCTTCTTACTGGCTATTACATCATCTTAGAAGCTTCATCTGTGTTCTACTATGGTGCTTTTAGTGTCTCCGAATACCGCAGTACGCGACATAGCTTTGCAGACGATAAGTACAACCGTTTCAGAGAGAAGAGCGGCCAATGTGACGATCTGGCTTTAAGTCGATTCGATAACAAATGACGAAAACGGACGGATTTCTCAGGTTATTACTACATATGAACACTTTTCACATTCTCCCGTTCAACTGGGCTGCTAGTCCTCCTTTTATGCAGAATCTTTAAGTCCTAGCTCATGTCCAAGGCACGAAAGCCAGCTAAAAAGTCAATAATCGATACCTAAATCTTGAATTGGACTACTTCTTACTGGCTATTACATCAACTTAGAAGCTTCGTCTGTGTTCTACTATGGTGCTTTTCCTGTTTCCGCCTACGGCAACACGCGACATAGCTTTGCAGACGATAAGCACAACCGTTTCGGAGAGAAGAGCGGACAATGGGACGATCTGGCTTTAAGTCGATTCGATAACAAATGACGAAAAAGGACGGATTTCTCAGGTTATTACTACATATGAACACTTTTCACATTCTCCCGTGCAACTCGGCTGCTAGTCCTCCTTTCATGCAGAATCTAAAGGTCCTAGCTCATGTCCAAGGCACCAAAGCCAGCTAAAAGGTCCATATTCAATACCTAAAACTTGAATTGTACTACTTCTTACTGGATATTACATCAACTTAGAAGCTTGATCTGTGTTCTACTATGGTGCTTTTAGTGTCTCAGCATGCCGCAGCACGCGACATAGCTTTTCAGACGATAAGTACAACCGTTTCAGAGAGAAGAGCGGCCAATGTGACGATCTGTCTTTAAGTCGATTCGATAACAAATGACGAAAACGGACGGATTACTCAGGTTTTTACTACATATGAACACTTTTCACATTCTCCCGCGCAACTCGGCTGCTAGTCCTCCTTTCATGCTGAATCTTAAAGTCCTAGCTCATGTCCAAGGCACCAAAGCCAGCTAAAAAGTCAATAATCGATTCCTAAAACTTGAATTGTACTTCTTCTTACTGGCTATTACATCAACTTAGATGCTTCATCTGTGTTCTACTATGGTGATTTTAGTGTCTCCACATACCGCTGCACGCGACATAGCTTTGCAGACGATATGTACAACCGTTTCAGAGAGAAGAGCGGCCAATGTGACCATCTGGCTTTAAGTCGATTCGATAACAAATGACGAAAACGGACTGATTTCTCAGGTTTTTACTACATATGAACACTTTTCACATTCTGACGTGCAACTCGGCTGCTAGTCCTCCTTTCATGCAGAATCTTAAGGTCCTAGCTCATGTCCAAGGTACCGAAGCCAGCTAAAAAGTCAATAATCGATACCTAAAACTTGAATTGTTCTACTTCTTACTGGCTATTGCATCAACTTAGAAGCTTCATCTGTGTTCTACTATGGTGATTTTAGTGTCACCGCATACCGCAGCACGTGACATAGCTTTGCAGGCGATAAGTACAAACGTTTCAGAGAGAAGAGCTGCCAATGTGACGATCTGGCTTTAAGTCGATTCGATAACAAATGACGAAAACGGACGGATTTCTAAGGTTTTTACTACATATGAACACTTTTCACATTCTCCCGTGCAACTCGGCTGCTAGTCCTCCTTTCATGAAGAATGTTAAGGTCCTAGCTCATGTCCAAGGCACCAAAGCCAGCTAAAATGTCAATAATCGATACCTTAAACTTGAATTGTACTACTTCTTACTGGCTATTACATCAACTTAGAAGCTTGATCTGTGTTCTACTATGGTGCTTTTAGTGTCTCAGCATGCCGCAGCACGCGACATAGCTTTGCAGACGATAAGTACAACCGTTTCAGAGAGAAGAGCGGCCAATGTGACGATCTGGCTTTAAGTCGATTCGATAACAAATGACGAAAACGGACGGATTTCTCAGGTTTTTACTACATATGAACACTTTTCACATTCTGACGTGCAACTCGGCTGCTAGTCCTCCTTTCATGCAGAATCTTAAGGTCCTAGCTCATGTCCAAGGTACCGAATACAGCTAAAAACTCAATAATCGATACCTAAAACTTGAATTGTTCTACTTCTTACTGGCTATTGCATCAACTTAGAAGCTTCATCTGTGTTCTAATATGGTGATTTTAGTGTCTCCGCATACCGCACCACGCGACATAGCTTTGCAGACGATAAGTACAACCGTTTCAGAGAGAAGAGCTGCCAATGTGACGATCTGGCTTTAAGTCGATTCGATAACAAATGACGAAAACGGACGGATTTCTCAGGTTTTTACTACATATGAACACTTTTCACATTCTCCCGTGCAACTCGGCTGCTAGTCCTCCTTTCATGCAGAATGTCAAGGTCCTAGCTCATGGCCAAGGCACCAAAGCCAGTTAAAAAGTCAATAATCGATACCTAAAACTTGAATTGTAGTACTTCTTACTGGCTATTACATCAACTTAGAAGCTTCGTCTGTGTTCTACTATGGTGCTTTTCCTGTTTCCGCCTACGGCAACACGTGACATAGCTTTGCAGACGATAAGTACAACCGTTTCAGAGAGAAGAGCGGCCAATGTGACGATCTGGCTTTAAGTCGATTCTATAACAAATGACGAAAACGGACGGATTTCTCAGGTTTTTACTACATATGAACACTTTTCACATTCTCCCGGTCAACTGGGCTGCTAGTCCTCCTTTTATGCAGAATCTTTAAGTCCTAGCTCATGTCCAAGGCACCAAAGCCAGCTAAAAAGTCAATAATCGATACCTAAATCTTGAATTGGACTACTTCTTACTGACTATTACATCAACTTAGGAGCTTCATCTGTGTTCTACTATGGTGCTTTTCCTGTTTCCGCCTACGGCAACACGCGACATAGCTTTGCAGACGTTAAGTACAACCGTTTCAGAGAGAAGAGCGGCCAATGTGACGATCTGGCTTTACGTCGATTCGATAACAAATGACGAAAACGGACGGATTTCTCAGGTTTTTACTACATATGAACACTTTTCACATTCTCCCGTGCAACTCGGCTGTTAGTCCTCCTTTCATGCAGAATCTTAAGGTCCTAGCACATGTCCGAGGCACCAAAGCCAGCTAAAAAGTCAATAACCGATACCTAAAACTTGAATTGTACTACATCTTACTGGCTATTACATCATCTTAGGAGCTTCATCTGTGTTCTACTATGGTGATATTAGTATCTCCGAATACCGCAGTACGCGACATAGCTTTGCATACGATAAGTACAACCGTTTCAGAGAGCAGAGCGGCCAATGTGACGATCTGGCTGTAAGTCGATTCGATAACAAATGACGAAAACGGACGGATTTCTCAGGTTTTTACTACATATGAACACTTTTCAAATTCTCCCATTCAACCCGGCTGCTAGTCCTCCTTTCATGCAGAATCTTAAGGTCCTAGCTCATGTCCAAGGTACCGAAGCCAGCTAAAAAGTCAATAATCGATAAATAAAACTTGAATTGTTCTACTTCTTACTGGCTATTGCATCAACTTAGAAGCTTCATCTGTGTTCTACTATGGTGCTTTTAGTGTCTCCGCATACCGCAGCACGCGACATAGCTTTGCAGACGATAGGTACAACCGTTTCAGAGAGAAGAGCTGCCAATGTGACGATCTGGCTTTAAGTCGATTCGATAACAAATGACGAAAACGGACGGATTTCTCAGGTTTTTACTACATATGAACTCTTTTCACATTCTCCCGTGCAACTCGGCTGCTAGTCCTCCTTTCATGCAGAATGTCAAGGTCCTAGCTCATGGCCAAGGCACCAAAGCCAGTTAAAAAGTCAATAATCGATACCTAAAACTTGAATTGGACTACTTCTTACTGGCTATTACACCAACTTAGAAGCTTCATCTGTGTTCTACTATGGTGCTTTTCCTGTTTCCGCCTACGGCAACACGCGACATAGCTTTGCAGACGATAAGCACAACCGTTTCAGAGAGAAGAGCGGCCAATGTGACGATCTGGCTTTAAGTCGATTCGATAACAAATGACGAAAAAGGACGGATTTCTAAGGTTATTACTACATATGAACACTTTTCACATTCTCCCGTGCAACTCGGCTGCTAGTCCTCCTTTCATGCAGAATCTTAAGGTCCTAGCTCATGTCCAAGGCACCAAAGCCAGCTAAAAGGTGCATATTCAATACCTAAAACTTGAATTGTACTACTTCTTACTGGCTATTACATCAACTTAGAAGCTTGATCTGTGTTCTACTATGGTGCTTTTAGTGTCTCAGCATGCCGCAGCACGCGACATAGCTTTTCAGACGATATGTACAACCGTTTCAGAGAGAAGACCGGCCAATGTGACGATCTGTCTTTAAGTCGATTCGATAACAAATGACGAAAACGGACGGATTACTCAGGTTTTTACTACATATGAACACTTTTCACATTCTCCCGTGCAACTCGGCTGCTAGTCCTCCTTTCATGCAGAATCTTAAGGTCCTAGCACATGTCCGAGGCACCAAAGCCAGTTAAAAAGTCAATAATCGATACCTAAAACTTGAATTGTACTACATCTTACTGGCTATTACATCATCTTAGGAGCTTCATCTGTGTTCTACTATGGTGATATTAGTGTCTCCGAATACCGCAGTACGCGACATAGCTTTGCATACGATAAGTACAACCGTTTCAGAGAGAAGAGCGGCCAATGTGACGATCTGGCTTTAAGTCGATTCTATAACAAATGACGAAAACGGACGGATTTCTCAGGTTTTTACTACATATGAACACTTTTCACATTCTCCCGTGCAACTGGGCTGCTAGTCCTCCTTTCATGCAGAATCTTAAGGTCATAGCTCATGTCCAAGGCACCAAAGCCAGCTAAAATGTCAATAATTGATACTTAAAACTTGAATTGTACTACTTCTTACTGGCTATTACATCAACTTAGAAGCTTCATCTGTGTTCTACTACGGTGCTTTTAGTTTCTCCACATACCGCAGCACGCGACATAGTTTTGCAGACGATAAGTACAACCGTTTCAGAGAGAAGAGCGGCCAATGTGACGATCTGGCTTTAAGTCGATTCGATAACAAATGACGAAAACGGACGGATTTCTCAGGTTTTTACTACATATGAACACTTTTCACATTCTCCCGTGCAACTCGGCTGCTAGTCCTCCTTTCATGAAGAATGTTAAGGTCCTAGCTCATGTCCAAGGGTCCAAAGCCAGCTAAAAAGTCAATAATCGATCCCTTAAACTTGAATTGTACTACTTCTTACTGGGTATTACATCAACTTAGAAGCTTCATCTGTGTTCTACTATGGTGCTTTTAGTGTCTCCGCATACCGCAGCACGCGACATAGTTTTGCAGACGATAAGTACAACCGTTTCAGAGAGAAGAGCGGCCAATGTGACGTTCTGGCTATAAGTCGATTCGATAACAAAAGACGAAAACGGACGAATTTCTCAGGTTTTTACTACATATGAACACTTTTCACATTCTCCCGTGCAACTGGGCTGCTAGTCCTCCTTTTATGCAGAATCCTAAAGTCCTAGCTCATGACCAACTTAGAAGCTTCATCTGTGTTCTACTATGGTGCTTTTCCTGTTTCCGCCTACGGCAACACGCGACATAGCTTTGCAGACGATAAGCACAACCGTTTCAGAGAGAAGAGCGGCCAATGTGACGATCTGGCTTTAAGTCGATTCGATAACAAATGACGAAAAAGGACGGATTTCTAAGGTTATTACTACATATGAACACTTTTCACATTCTCCCGTGCAACTCGGCTGCTAGTCCTCCTTTCATGCAGAATCTTAAGGTCCTAGCTCATGTCCAAGGCACCAAAGCCAGCTAAAAGGTCCATATTCAATACCTAAAACTTGAATTGTACTACTTCTTACTGGCTATTACATCAACTTAGAAGCTTGATCTGTGTTCTACTATGGTGCTTTTAGTGTCTCAGCATGCCGCAGCACGCGACATAGCTTTTCAGACGATATGTACAACCGTTTCAGAGAGAAGATCGGCCAATGTGACGATCTGTCTTTAAGTCGATTCGATAACAAATGACGAAAACGGACGGATTACTCAGGTTTTTACTACATATGAACACTTTTCACATTCTCCCGTGCAACTCGGCTGCTAGTCCTCCTTTCATGCAGAATGTCAAGGTCCTAGCTCATGGCCAAGGCACCAAAGCCAGTTAAAAAGTCAATAATCGATACCTAAAACTTGAATTGTACTACTTCTTACTGGCTATTACATCAACTTAGAAGCTTCGTCTGTGTTCTACTATGGTGCTTTTCCTGTTTCCGCCTACGGCAACACGTGACATAGCTTTGCAGACGATAAGTACAACCGTTTCAGAGAGAAGAGCGGCCAATGTGACGATCTGGCTTTAAGTCGATTCTATAACAAATGACGAAAACGGACGGATTTCTCAGGTTTTTACTACATATGAACACTTTTCACATTCTCCCGTGCAACTGGGCTGCTAGTCCTCCTTTCATGCAGAATCTTAAGGTCATAGCTCATGTCCAAGGCACCAAAGCCAGCTAAAATGTCAATAATTGATACTTAAAACTTGAATTGTACTACTTCTTACTGGCTATTACATCAACTTAGAAGCTTCATCTGTGTTCTACTACGGTGCTTTTAGTTTCTCCACATACCGCAGCACGCGACATAGTTTTGCAGACGATAAGTACAACCGTTTCAGAGAGAAGAGCGGCCAATGTGACGATCTGGCTTTAAGTCGATTCGATAACAAATGACGAAAACGGACGGATTTCTCAGGTTTTTACTACATATGAACACTTTTCACATTCTCCCGTGCAACTCGGCTGCTAGTCCTCCTTTCATGAAGAATGTTAAGGTCCTAGCTCATGTCCAAGGGTCCAAAGCCAGCTAAAAAGTCAATAATCGATCCCTTAAACTTGAATTGTACTACTTCTTACTGGGTATTACATCAACTTAGAAGCTTCATCTGTGTTCTACTATGGTGCTTTTAGTGTCTCCGCATACCGCAGCACGCGACATAGTTTTGCAGACGATAAGTACAACCGTTTCATAGAGAAGAGCGGCCAATGTGACGTTCTGGCTATAAGTCGATTCGATAACAAAAGACGAAAACGGACGAATTTCTCAGGTTTTTACTACATATGAACACTTTTCACATTCTCCCGTGCAACTGGGCTGCTAGTCCTCCTTTTATGCAGAATCCTAAAGTCCTAGCTCATGACCAACTTAGAAGCTTCATCTGTGTTCTACTATGGTGCTTTTCCTGTTTCCGCCTACGGCAACACGCGACATAGCTTTGCAGACGATAAGCACAACCGTTTCAGAGAGAAGAGCGGCCAATGTGACGATCTGGCTTTAAGTCGATTCGATAACAAATGACGAAAAAGGACGGATTTCTAAGGTTATTACTACATATGAACACTTTTCACATTCTCCCGTGCAACTCGGCTGCTAGTCCTCCTTTCATGCAGAATCTTAAGGTCCTAGCTCATGTCCAAGGCACCAAAGCCAGCTAAAAGGTCCATATTCAATACCTAAAACTTGAATTGTACTACTTCTTACTGGCTATTACATCAACTTAGAAGCTTGATCTGTGTTCTACTATGGTGCTTTTAGTGTCTCAGCATGCCGCAGCACGCGACATAGCTTTTCAGACGATATGTACAACCGTTTCAGAGAGAAGAGCGGCCAATGTGACCATCTGTCTTTAAGTCGATTCGATAACAAATGACGAAAACGGACGGATTACTCAGGTTTTTACTACATATGAACACTTTTCACATTCTCCCGTGCAACTCGGCTGCTAGTCCTCCTTTCATGCAGAATGTCAAGGTCCTAGCTCATGGCCAAGGCACCAAAGCCAGTTAAAAAGTCAATAATCGATACCTAAAACTTGAATTGTACTACTTCTTACTGGCTATTACATCAACTTAGAAGCTTCGTCTGTGTTCTACTATGGTGCTTTTCCTGTTTCCGCCTACGGCAACACGTGACATAGCTTTGCAGACGATAAGTACAACCGTTTCAGAGAGAAGAGCGGCCAATGTGACGATCTGGCTTTAAGTCGATTCTATAACAAATGACGAAAACGGACGGATTTCTCAGGTTTTTACTACATATGAACACTTTTCACATTCTCCCGTGCAACTGGGCTGCTAGTCCTCCTTTCATGCAGAATCTTAAGGTCATAGCTCATGTCCAAGGCACCAAAGCCAGCTAAAATGTCAATAATTGATACTTAAAACTTGAATTGTACTACTTCTTACTGGCTATTACATCAACTTAGAAGCTTCATCTGTGTTCTACTACGGTGCTTTTAGTTTCTCCACATACCGCAGCACGCGACATAGTTTTGCAGACGATAAGTACAACCGTTTCAGAGAGAAGAGCGGCCAATGTGACGATCTGGCTTTAAGTCGATTCGATAACAAATGACGAAAACGGACGGATTTCTCAGGTTTTTACTACATATGAACACTTTTCACATTCTCCCGTGCAACTCGGCTGCTAGTCCTCCTTTCATGAAGAATGTTAAGGTCCTAGCTCATGTCCAAGGGTCCAAAGCCAGCTAAAAAGTCAATAATCGATCCCTTAAACTTGAATTGTACTACTTCTTACTGGGTATTACATCAACTTAGAAGCTTCATCTGTGTTCTACTATGGTGCTTTTAGTGTCTCCGCATACCGCAGCACGCGACATAGTTTTGCAGACGATAAGTACAACCGTTTCAGAGAGAAGAGCGGCCAATGTGACGTTCTGGCTATAAGTCGATTCGATAACAAAAGACGAAAACGGACGAATTTCTCAGGTTTTTACTACATATGAACACTTTTCACATTCTCCCGTGCAACTGGGCTGCTAGTCCTCCTTTTATGCAGAATCCTAAAGTCCTAGCTCATGTCCAAGGCACGAAAGCCAGCTAAAAAGTCAATAATCGATACCTAAATCTTGAATTGGACTACTTCTTACTGGCTATTACATCAACTTAGAAGCTTGATCTGGGTTCTACTATGGTGCTTTTCCTGTTTCCGCCTACGGCAACACGCGATATAGCTTTGCAGACGATAAGCACAACCGTTTCAGAGAGAAGAGCGGCCAATGTGACGATCTGGCTTTAAGTCGATTAGCTAACAAATGACGAAAAAGGACGGATTTCTAAGGTTATTACTACATATGAACACTTTTCACATTCTCCCGTGCAACTCGGCTGCTAGTCCTCCTTTCATGCAGAATCTTAAAGTCCTAGCTCATGTCCAAGGCACCAAAGCCAGCTAAAAAGTCAATAATCGATACCTAAAACTTGAATTGTACTACTTCTTACTGGATATTACATCAACTTAGAAGCTTCATCTGTGTTCTACTGTGGTGATTTTAGTGTCTCCGCATACCGCAGCACGTGACATAGCTTTGCAGACGATAAGTACAACCGTATCAGAGAGAAGAGCGGCCAATGTGACGATCTGGCTTTAAGTCGATTCGATAACAAATGACGAAAACGGGCGGATTTCTAAGGTTTTTACTACATATGAACACTTTTCACATTCTCCCGTGCAACTCGGCTGCTAGTCCTCCTTTCATGAAGAATGTTAAGGTCCTAGCTCATGTCCAAGGGTCCAAAGCCAGCTAAAAAGTCAATAATCCATACCTTAAACTTGAATTGTACTACTTCTTACTGGGTATTACATCAACTTAGAAGCTTCATCTGTGTTCTACTATGGTGCTTTTAGTGTCTCCGCATACCGCAGCACGCGACATAGTTTTGCAGACGATAAGTACAACCGTTTCAGAGAGACGAGCGGCCAATGTGACGTTCTGGCTTTAAGTCGATTCGATAACAAATGACAAAAACGGACGGATTCCTCAGGTTTTTACTACATATGAACACTTTTCACATTCTCCCGTGCAACTGGGCTGCTAGTCCTCCTTTTATGCAGAATCTTTAAGTCCTAGCGCATGTCCAAGGCACGAAAGCCAGCTAAAAAGTCAATAATCGATACTTAAATCTTGAATTGGACTACTTCTTACTGGCTATTACATCAACTTAGAAGCTTCATCTGTGTTTTACTATGGTGCTTTTCCTGTTTCCGCCTACGGCAACACGCGATGTAGCTTTGCAGACGATAAGCACAACCGTTTCAGAGAGAAGAGCGGCCAATGTGACGATCTGGCTTTAAGTCGATTCGCTAACAAATGACGAAAAAGGACGGATTTCTAAGGTTATTACTACATATGAACACTTTTCACATTCTCCCGTGCAACTCGGCTGCTAGTCCTCCTTTCATGCAGAATCTTAAAGTCCTAGCTCATGTCCAAGGCACCAAAGCCAGCTAAAAAGTCAATAATCAATACCTAAAACTTGAATTGTACTACTTCTTACTGGCTATTACATCAACTTGGAAGCTTCATCTGTGTTCTACTACGGTGCTTTTAGTTTTTCCGCATACCGCAGCACGTGACATAGCTTTGCAGACGATAAGTACAACAGTTTCAGAGAGAAGAGCGGCCAATGTGACGATCTGGCTTTAAGTCGATTCGATAACAAATGACGAAAACGGACGGATTTCTAAGGTTTTTACTACATATGAACACTTTTCACATTCTCCCGTGCAACTCGGCTGCTAGTCCTCCTTTCATGAAGAATGTTAAGGTCCTAGCTCATGTCCAAGGGTCCAAAGCCAGCTAAAAAGTCAATAATCGATACCTTAAACTTGAATTGTACTACTTCTTACTGGGTATTACATCAACTTAGAAGCTTCATCTGTGTTCTACTATGGTGCTTTTAGTGTCTCCGCATACCGCAGCACGCGACATAGTTTTGCAGACGATAAGTACAACCGTTTCAGAGAGAAGAGCGGCCAATGTGACGATCTGGCTTTAAGTCGATTCGATAACAAATGACGAAAACGGACGGATTTCTCAGGTTTTTAATACATATGAACACTTTTCACATTCTCTCGTGCAACTGGGCTGCTAGTCCTCCTTTCATGCAGAATCTTAAGGTCCTAGCTCATGTCCAAGGCACCAAAGCCAGCTAAAAGGTCCATATTCAATACCTAAAACTTGAATTGTACTACTTCTTACTGGCTATTACATCAACTTAGAAGCTTGATCTGTGTTCTACTATGGTGCTTTTAGTGTCTCAGCACCCCGCAGCACGCGACATAGCTTTTCAGACGATAAGTACAACCGTTTCAGAGAGAAGAGCGGCCAATGTGACGATCTGTCTTTAAGTCGATTCGATAACAAATGACGAAAACGGACTGATTACTCAGGTTTTTACTACATATGAAAACATTTCACTTTCTCCCGCGCAACTCGGCTGCTAGTCCTCCTTTCATGCAGAATCTTAAAGTCCTTGCTCATGTCCAAGGCACCAAAGCCAGCTAAAAAGTCAATAACCGATACCTAAAACTTGAATTGTACTACTTCTTACTGGCTATTATATCAACTTAGAAGCTTCGTCTGTGTTCTACTATGGTGCTTTTAGTGTCTCCACATAGCGCAGCACGCGACATAGCTTTGCAGACGATAAGTACAACCGTTTCAGAGAGAAGAGCGGCCAATGTGACGATCTGGCTTTACGTCGATTCGATAACAAATGACGAAAACGGACGGATTTCTCAGGTTTTTACTACATATGAACACTTTTCACATTCTCCCGTGCAACTCGGCTGCTAGTCCTCCTTTCATGCAGAATCTTAAGGTCCTAGCTCATGTCCAAGGCACCAAAGCCAGCTAAAAAGTCAATAACCGATACCTAAAACTTGAATTGTACTACTTCTTACTGGCTATTACATCATCTTAGGAGCTTCATCTGTGTTCTACTATGGTGCTTTTAGTGTCGCCGAATACCGCAGTACGCGACATAGCTTTGCAGACGATAAGTACAACCGTTTCAGAGAGAAGAGCGGCCAATGTGACGATCTGGCTTTAAGTCGATTCAATAACAAATGACAACAACGGACGGATTTCTCACGTTTTTGCTACATATGAACACTTTTCACATTCTCCCGTGCAACTCGGCTACTAGTCCACCTTTCATGCAGAATATTAAGGTCCTAGCTCATGTCCAATGCACCAAAGCCAGCTAAAAAGTCAATAATCGATACCTAAAACTTGAATTGTACTAATTCTTACTGGATATTACATCAACTTAGAATCTTCATCTGTGTTCTACTGTGGTGATTTTAGTGTCTCCGCATACCGCAGCACGTGACATAGCTTTGCAGACGATAAGTACAACCGTTTCAGAGAGAAGAGCGGCCAATGTGACGATCTGGCTTTAAGTCGATTCGATAACAAATGACGAAAACGGATGGATTTCTAAGGTTTTTACTACATATGAACACTTTTCACATTCTCCCGTGCAACTCGGCTGCGAGTCCTCCTTACATGAAGAATGTTAAGGTCCTAGCTCATGTCCAAGGGACCAAAGCCAGCTAAAAAGTCAATAATCGATACCTTAAACTTGAATTGTACTACTTCTTACTGGGTATTACATCAACTTAGAAGCTTCATCTGTGTTCTACTATGGTGCATTTAGTGTCTCCGCATACCGCAGCACGCGACATAGCTTTGCAGACGATAAGTACATCCGTTTCAAAGAGAAGAGCGGCCAATGTGACGATCTGGCTTTAAGTCGATTCGATAACAAATGACGAAAACGGACGGATTTCTCAGGTTTTTACTACATTTGAACAGTTTTCACATTCTCCCGTGCAACTCGGCTGCTAGTCCTCCTTTCATGCAGAATATTAAGGTCCTAGCTCATGTCCAAGGCACCAAAGCCAGCTAAAAATTCAATATTCAGTACCTTATACTTGAATTTTACTACTTCTTACTGGCTATTACATCAACTTAGAAGCTTGATCTGTGTTCTACTATGGTGCTTTTAGTTCTCAGCATACCGCAGCACGCGACATAGCTTTGCAGACGATAAATACAACCGTTTCAGAGAGAAGAGCGGCCAATGTGACGATCTCGCTTTAAGTCGATTCGATAACAAATGACGAAAACGGACGGATTTCTAAGGTTTTTACTACATATGAACACTTTTCACATTCTCCCGTGCAACTCGGTTGCAAGTCCTCCTTTCATGCAGAATCTTAAGGTCCTAGCTCATGTCTAAGGCACCAAAGCCAGCTAAAAGATCCATATTCAATACCTAAAACTTGAATTGTACTACTTCTTACTGGCTATTACATCAACTTAGAAGCTTGATCTGTGTTCTACTATGGTGCTTTTAGTGTCTCAGCATTCCGCAGCACGCGACATAGCTTTTCAGACGATAAGTACAACCGTTTCAGAGAGAAGAGCGGCCAATGTGACGATCTGGCTTTAAGTCGATTCGATAACAAATGACGAAAACGGACGGATTTCTCAGGTTTTTACTACATATGAACACTTTTCACATTCTCCCGTGCAACTGGGCTGCTGGTCCTCCTTTCATGCAGAATCTTAAAGTCCTAGCTCAAGTTCAAGGCACCAAAGCCAGCTAAAAAGTCAATAATCGATTCCTAAAACTTGATTTGTACTACTTCTTACTGGCTATTACATCAACTTAGATGCTTCATCTGTGTTCTACTATGGTGATTTTAGAGTCTCCACATACCGCTGCACGCGACATAGCTTTGCAGACGATATGTACAAACGTTTCAGAGAGAAGAGCGTCAATGTGACCATCTGGCTTTAAGTCGATTCGATAACAAATGACGAAAACGGACGGATTTCTCAGGTTTTTACTACATATGAACACTTTTCACATTCTGACGTGCAACTCGGCTGCTAGTCCTCCTTTCATGCAGAATCTTAAGGTCCTAGCTCATGTCCAAGGTACCGAAGCCAGCTAAAAAGACAATAATCGATACCTAAAACTTGAATTGTTCTACTTCTTACTCGCTATTGCATCAACTTGGAAGCTTCATCTGTGTTCTACTACGGTGCTTTTAGTTTCTCCGCATACCGCAGCACGCGACATAGTTTTGCAAACGATAAGTACATCCGTTTCAGAGAGAAGAGCGGCCAATGTGATGATCTGGCTTTAAGTCGATTCAATAACAAATGACGAAAACGGACGGATTTCTCAGGTTTTTACTACATATGAACACTTTTCACATTCTCCCGTGGAACTCGGCTGCTAGTCCACCTTTCATGCAGAATCTTAAGGTCCTAGCTCATGTCCAATGCACCAAAGCCAGCTCAAAAGTCGATAATCGATACCTAAAACTTGAATTGTACTACTTCTTCCTGGATATTACATCAACTTAGAATCTTCATCTGTGTTCTACTGCGGTGATTTTAGTGTCACCACATACCGCAGCACGTGACATAGCTTTGCAGACGATAAGTACAAGCGTTTCGGAGAGAAGAGTGGCCAATGTGACGATCTGGCTTTAAGTCGATTCGATAACAAATGACGAAAACGGACGGATTTCTAAGGTTTTTACTACATATGAACACTTTTCACATTCTCCCGTGCAACTCGGCTGCTAGTCCTCCTTTCATGAAGAATGTTAAGGTCCTAGCTCATGTCCAAGGCACCAAAGACAGCTAAAAAGTCAATAATCGATACCTTAAACTTGAAATGAACTACTTCTTACTGGGTATTACATCAACTTAGAAGCTTCATCTGTGTTCTACTATGGTGCTTTTAGTGTCTCCGCATACCGCAACACGCGACATAGCTTTGCAGACGATAAGTACAACCGTTTCAGAAAGAAGAGCGGCCAATGTGACGATCTGGCTTTAAGTCGATTCGATAACAAATGACGAAAACGGACGGATTTCTCAGGTTTTTACTACATATGAACACTTTTCACATTCTCCCGTGCAACTCGGCTGCTAGTCCTCCTTTTATGCAGAATCTTAAAGTCCTAGCTCATGTCCAAGTCACCGAAAGACAGCTAAAAGGTCAATAATCGATACCTAAATCTTGAATTGGACTACTTCTTACTGGCTATTACATCAACTTAGAAGCTTCATCTGTGTTCTACTATGGTGCTTTTCCTGTTTCCGCTTACGGCAACACGCGACATAGCTTTGCAGACTATAAGCACAACCGTTTCAGAGAGAAGAGCGGCCAATGTGACGATCTGGCTTTAAGTCGATTCGCTAACAAATGACGAAAAAGGACGGATTTCTCAGGTTATTACTACATATGAACACTTTTCACATTCTCCCGTGCAACTCGGCTGCTAGTCCTCCTTTCATGCAGAATCTTAAGGTCCTAGCTCATGTCCAAGGCACCAAAGCCAGCTAAAAGATCCATATTTAATACCTAAAACTTGAATTGTACTACTTCTTACTGGCTATTACATCAACTTAGAAGCTTCATCTGTGGTCTACTATGGTGCTTTTAGTGTCTCAGCATGCCGAAGCACGCGACATAGCTTTGCAGACGATAAGTACAACCGTTTCAGAGCGAAGAGCGGCCAATGTGACGATCTGGCTTTAAGTCGATTCGATAACAAATGACGAAAACGGACGGATTTCTCAGGTTTTTACTACATATGAACACTTTTCACATTCTGACGTGCAACTCGTCTGCTAGTCCTCCTTTCATGCAGAATCTTAAGGTCCTAGCTCATGTCCAAGGTACCGAAGCCAGCTAAAAAGTCAATAATCGATACCTAAAACTTGAATTGTTCTACTTCTTACTGGCTATTGCATCAACTTAGAAGCTTCATCTGTGTTCTACTATGGTGATTTTAGTGTCTCCGTATACCGCAGCACGCGACATAGCTTTGCAGACGGTAAGTACAACCGTTTCAGAGAGAAGAGCGGCCAATGTGACAATCTGGCTTTAAGTCGATTCGATAACAAACGACGAAAACGGACGGATTTCTCAGGTTTTTACTACATATGAACACTTTTCACATCCTCCCGTGCAACTCGGCTGCTAGTCCTCCTTTCATGCAGAATCTTAAGGTCCTAGCTGATGTCCAAGGCACCAAAGCCAGCTAAAAAGTCAATATTCGGTACCTAAAACTTGAATTGTACTACTTCTTATTGGGTATTACATCAACTTAGAAGCTTCATCTGTGTTCTATTAATGTGCTTTTAGTGTCTCCACATACCGCAGCACGCGACATAGCTTTGCAGACGATAAGTACAACCGTTTCAGAGAGAAGAGCGGCCAATGTGACGATCTGGCTTTAAGTCGATTCGATAACAAATGACGAAAAAGGACATATTTCTCAGGTTATTACTACATATGAACACTTTTCACATTCTCCCGTGCAACTCGGCTGCTAGTCCTCCTTTCATGCAGAATCTTAAGGTCCTAGCTCATGTCCAAGGCACCAAAGCCAGCTAAAAAGTCAATAACCGATACCTAAAACTTGAATTGTACTACTTCTTACTGGCTATTACATCATGTTAGGAGCTTCATCTGTGTTCTACTATGGTGCTTTTAGTGTTTCCGAATACCGCAGTACGCGACATAGCTTTGCAGACGATAAGTACAACCGTTTCAGAGAGAAGAGCGGCCAATGTGACGATGTGGCTTTAAGTCGATTCGATAACAAATGACGAAAACGGACGGATTTCTCAGGTTTTTACTACATATGAACACTTTTCACATTCTCCCGTGCAACTCGGCTGCTAGTCCTCCTTTCATGCAGAATCTTAAGGTCCTAGCTCATGTCCAAGGCACCAAAGCCAGCTAAAAAGTCAATAATCAATACGTAAAACTTGAATTGTACTACTTCTTACTGGCTATTACATCATATTAGAAGCTTCATCAGTGTTCTACTACGTTGCTTTTAGTTTCCCCGCATACCGCAGCACGCGACATAGTTTTGCAGACGATAAGTACAACCGTTTCAGAGAGAAGAGCTGCCAATCCGACGATCTGGCTTTAAGTCGATTCGATAACAAATGACGAAAACGGACGGATTTCTCAGGTTTTTACTACATATGAACACTTTTCACATTCTCCCCTGGAACTCGGCTGCTAGTCCACCTTTCATGCAGAATCTTAAGGTCCTAGCTCATGTCCAATGCACCAAAGCCAGCTGAAAAGTCAATAATCGATACCTGAAACTTGAATTGTACTACTTCTTACTGGATATTACATCATCTTAGAAGCTTCATCTGTGCTCTACTGCGGTGATTTTAGTGTCACCACATACCGCAGCACGTGACATAGCTTTGCAGACGATAAGTACAACCGTTTCAGAGAGAAGAGCGGCCAATGTGACGATCTGGCTCTAAGTCGATTCGATAACAAATGACGAAAACGGACAGATTTCTCATGATTTTACTGTATATGAACACTTTTCAGATTCTCCCGTGCAACTCGGCTGCTAGTCCTCCTTTCATGCAGAATCTTAAGGTCCTAGCTCATGTCCAAGGCACCAAAGCCAGCTAAAAAGTCAATAATCGATTCCTAAAACTTGAATTGTACTACATCTTACTGGATATTACATCAACTTAGAAGCTTCATCTGTGTTCTACTATGGTGCTTTTAGTGTCTCCTCACACCGCAGCACGCGACATAGCTTTGCAGACGATAAGTACAACCGCTCAGAGAGAAGAGCGGCCAATGTGACGATCTGGCTTTATGTCGATTCGATAACAAATGACGAAAACGGACGGATTTCTCAGGTTTTTACTACATATGAACAATTTTCACATTCTCCCGTGCAACTCGGCTGCTAGTCCTCCTTTCATGCAGAATGTCAAGGTCCTAGCTCATGGCCAAGGCACCAAAGCCAGTTAAAAAGTCAATAATCGATACCTAAAACTTGAATTGTACTAATTCTTACTGGCTATTAGATCAACTTAGAAGCTTCGTCTGTGTTCTACTATGGAGCTTTTAGTGTCTCCGCATACCGCAGCACGCGACATACCTTTGCAGACGATAAGTACAACCGCTTCAGAGAGAAGAGCGGCCAATGTGACGATCTGGCGTTAAGTCGATTCGATAACAAATGACGAAAACGGACGAATTTCTCAGGTTTTTACTACATATGAACACTTTTCACATTCTCCCGTGCAGCTCGGCTGCTAGTCCTCCTTTCATGCAGAATCTTGAGGTCCTAGCTCAAGTCCAATGCACCAAAGCCAGCTCAAAAGTCGATAATCGATACCTAAAACTTGAATTGTACTACTTCTTCCTGGATATTACATCAACTTAGAAGCTTCATCTGTGTTCTACTGCGGTGATTTTAGTGTCACCACATACCGCAGCACGTGACATAGCTTTGCAGACGATAAGTACAAGCGTTTCGGAGAGAAGAGTGGCCAATGTGACGATCTGGCTTTAAGTCGATTCGATAACAAATGACGAAAACGGACGGATTTCTAAGGTTTTTACTACATATGAACACTTTTCACATTCTCCCGTGCAACTCGGCTGCTAGTCCTCCTTTCATGAAGAATGTTAAGGTCCTAGCTCATGTCCAAGGCACCAAAGCCAGCTAAAAAGTCAATAATCGATACCTTAAACTTGAAATGTACTACTTCTTACTGGGTATTACGTCAACTTAGAAGCTTCATCTGTGTTCTACTATGGTGCTTTTAGTGTCTCCGCATACCGCAACACGCGACATAGCTTTGCAGACGATAAGTACAACCGTTTCAGTAAGAAGAGCGGCCAATGTGACGATCTGGCTTTAAGTCGATTCGACAACAAATGACGAAAAAGGACGGATTTCTCAGGTTATTACTACATATGAACACTTTTCACATTCTCCCGTGCAACTCGGCTGCTAGTCCTCCTTTTATGCAGAATCTTAAAGTCCTAGCTCATGTCCAAGGCACGAAAGCCAGCTAAAAGGTCAATAATCGATACCTAAATCTTGAATTGGACTACTTCTTACTGGCTATTACATCAACTTAGAAGCTTCATCTGTGTTCTACTATGGTGCTTTTCCTGTTTCCGCCTACGGCAACACGCGACATAGCTTTGCAGACTATAAGCACAACCGTTTCAGAGAGAAGAGCGGCCAATGTGACGATCTGGCTTTAAGTCGATTCGATAACAAATGACGAAAAAGGACATATTTCTCAGGTTATTACTACATATGAACACTTTTCACATTCTCCCGTGCAACTCGGCTGCTAGTCCTCCTTTCATGCAGAATCTTAAGGTCCTAGCTCATGTCCAAGGCACCAAAGCCAGCTAAAAAGTCAATAACCGATACCTAAAACTTGAATTGTACTACTTCTTACTGGCTATTACATCATGTTAGGAGCTTCATCTGTGTTCTACTATGGTGCTTTTAGTGTTTCCGAATACCGCAGTACGCGACATAGCTTTGCAGACGATAAGTACAACCGTTTCAGAGAGAAGAGCGGCCAATGTGACGATGTGGCTTTAAGTCGATTCGATAACAAATGACGAAAACGGACGGATTTCTCAGGTTTTTACTACATATGAACACTTTTCACATTCTCCCGTGCAACTCGGCTGCTAGTCCTCCTTTCATGCAGAATCTTAAGGTCCTAGCTCATGTCCAAGGCACCAAAGCCAGCTAAAAAGTCAATAATCAATACGTAAAACTTGAATTGTACTACTTCTTACTGGCTATTACATCATATTAGAAGCTTCATCAGTGTTCTACTACGTTGCTTTTAGTTTCCCCGCATACCGCAGCACGCGACATAGTTTTGCAGACGATAAGTACAACCGTTTCAGAGAGAAGAGCTGCCAATCCGACGATCTGGCTTTAAGTCGATTCGATAACAAATGACGAAAACGGACGGATTTCTCAGGTTTTTACTACATATGAACACTTTTCACATTCTCCCCTGGAACTCGGCTGCTAGTCCACCTTTCATGCAGAATCTTAAGGTCCTAGCTCATGTCCAATGCACCAAAGCCAGCTGAAAAGTCAATAATCGATACCTGAAACTTGAATTGTACTACTTCTTACTGGATATTACATCATCTTAGAAGCTTCATCTGTGCTCTACTGCGGTGATTTTAGTGTCACCACATACCGCAGCACGTGACATAGCTTTGCAGACGATAAGTACAACCGTTTCAGAGAGAAGAGCGGCCAATGTGACGATCTGGCTCTAAGTCGATTCGATAACAAATGACGAAAACGGACAGATTTCTCATGATTTTACTGTATATGAACACTTTTCAGATTCTCCCGTGCAACTCGGCTGCTAGTCCTCCTTTCATGCAGAATCTTAAGGTCCTAGCTCATGTCCAAGGCACCAAAGCCAGCTAAAAAGTCAATAATCGATTCCTAAAACTTGAATTGTACTACATCTTACTGGATATTACATCAACTTAGAAGCTTCATCTGTGTTCTACTATGGTGCTTTTAGTGTCTCCTCACACCGCAGCACGCGACATAGCTTTGCAGACGATAAGTACAACCGCTCAGAGAGAAGAGCGGCCAATGTGACGATCTGGCTTTATGTCGATTCGATAACAAATGACGAAAACGGACGGATTTCTCAGGTTTTTACTACATATGAACAATTTTCACATTCTCCCGTGCAACTCGGCTGCTAGTCCTCCTTTCATGCAGAATGTCAAGGTCCTAGCTCATGGCCAAGGCACCAAAGCCAGTTAAAAAGTCAATAATCGATACCTAAAACTTGAATTGTACTAATTCTTACTGGCTATTAGATCAACTTAGAAGCTTCGTCTGTGTTCTACTATGGAGCTTTTAGTGTCTCCGCATACCGCAGCACGCGACATACCTTTGCAGACGATAAGTACAACCGCTTCAGAGAGAAGAGCGGCCAATGTGACGATCTGGCGTTAAGTCGATTCGATAACAAATGACGAAAACGGACGAATTTCTCAGGTTTTTACTACATATGAACACTTTTCACATTCTCCCGTGCAGCTCGGCTGCTAGTCCTCCTTTCATGCAGAATCTTGAGGTCCTAGCTCAAGTCCAATGCACCAAAGCCAGCTCAAAAGTCGATAATCGATACCTAAAACTTGAATTGTACTACTTCTTCCTGGATATTACATCAACTTAGAAGCTTCATCTGTGTTCTACTGCGGTGATTTTAGTGTCACCACATACCGCAGCACGTGACATAGCTTTGCAGACGATAAGTACAAGCGTTTCGGAGAGAAGAGTGGCCAATGTGACGATCTGGCTTTAAGTCGATTCGATAACAAATGACGAAAACGGACGGATTTCTAAGGTTTTTACTACATATGAACACTTTTCACATTCTCCCGTGCAACTCGGCTGCTAGTCCTCCTTTCATGAAGAATGTTAAGGTCCTAGCTCATGTCCAAGGCACCAAAGCCAGCTAAAAAGTCAATAATCGATACCTTAAACTTGAAATGTACTACTTCTTACTGGGTATTACGTCAACTTAGAAGCTTCATCTGTGTTCTACTATGGTGCTTTTAGTGTCTCCGCATACCGCAACACGCGACATAGCTTTGCAGACGATAAGTACAACCGTTTCAGTAAGAAGAGCGGCCAATGTGACGATCTGGCTTTAAGTCGATTCGACAACAAATGACGAAAAAGGACGGATTTCTCAGGTTATTACTACATATGAACACTTTTCACATTCTCCCGTGCAACTCGGCTGCTAGTCCTCCTTTTATGCAGAATCTTAAAGTCCTAGCTCATGTCCAAGGCACGAAAGCCAGCTAAAAGGTCAATAATCGATACCTAAATCTTGAATTGGACTACTTCTTACTGGCTATTACATCAACTTAGAAGCTTCATCTGTGTTCTACTATGGTGCTTTTCCTGTTTCCGCCTACGGCAACACGCGACATAGCTTTGCAGACTATAAGCACAACCGTTTCAGAGAGAAGAGCGGCCAATGTGACGATCTGGCTTTAAGTCGATTCGCTAACAAATGACGAAAAAGGACGGATTTCTCAGGTTATTACTACATATGAACACTTTTCACATTCTCCCGTGCAACTCGGCTACTAGTCCTCCTTTCATGCAGAATCTTAAGGTCCTAGCTCATGTCCAAGGCACCAAAGCCAGCTAAAAGGTCCATATTCAATACCTAAAACTTGAATTGTACTACTTCTTACTGGCTATTACATCAACTTTGATGCTTCATCTGTGTTCTACTATGGTGATTTTAGTGTCACCACATACCGCAGCACGTGACATAGCTTTGCAGACGATAAGTACAACCGTTTCAGTGAGAAGAGCGGCCAATGTGACGATCTAGCTTTAAGTCGATTCGATAACAAATGACGAAAAAGGACGGATTTCTCAGGTTATTACTACATTACTACATTACGGTACCTAAAACTTGAATTGTACTACTTCTTATTGGGTATTACATCAACTTAGAAGCTTCATCTGTGTTCTATTAATGTGCTTTTAGTGTCTCCACATACCGCAGCACGCGACATAGCTTTGCAGACGATAAGTACAACCGTTTCAGAGAGAAGAGCGGCCAATGTGACGATCTGGCTTTAAGTCGATTCGACAACAAATGACGAAAAAGGACGGATTTCTCAGGTTATTACTACATATGAACACTTTTCACATTCTCCCGTGCAACTCGGCTGCTAGTCCTCCTTTCATGCAGAATCTTAAGGTCCTAGCTCATGTCCAAGGCACCAAAGCCAGCTAAAAAGTCAATAACCGATACCTAAAACTTGAATTGTACTACTTCTTACTGGCTATTACATCATGTTAGGAGCTTCATCTGTGTTCTACTATGGTGCATCATCTTAGAAGCTTCATCTGTGTTCTACTGCGGTGATTTTAGTGTCACCACATACCGCAGCACGTGACATAGCTTTGCAGACGATAAGTACAACCGTTTCAGAGAGAAGAGCGGCCAATGTGACGATCTAGCTTTAAGTCGATTCGATAACAAATGACGAAAAAGGACGGATTTCTCAGGTTATTACTACATATGAACACTTTTCACTTTCTCCCGTGCAACTCGGCTGCTAGTCCTCCTTTCATGCAGAATCTTAAGGTCCTAGCTGATGAGCAAGGTACCAAAGCCAGCTAAAAAGTCAATATTCGGTACCTAAAACTTGAATTGTACTACTTCTTATTGGGTATTACATCAACTTAGAAGCTTCATCTGTGTTCTATTAATGTGCTTTTAGTGTCTCCACATACCGCAGCACGCGACATAGCTTTGCAGACGATAAGTACAACCGTTTCAGAGAGAAGAGCGGCCAATGTGACGATCTGGCTTTAAGTCGATTCGATAACAATTGACGAAAAAGGACGGATTTCTCAGGTTATTACTACATATGAACACTTTTCACATTCTCCCGTGCAACTCGGCTGCTAGTCCTCCTTTCATACAGAATATTAAGGTCCTAGCTCATGTCCAAGGCACCAAAACCAGCTAAAAAGTCAATATTCAATACCTAAAACTTGAATTGGACTACTTCTTACTGGCTATTACATCAACTTAGAAGCTTCATCTGTGTTCTATTATGGTGCTTTTCCTGTTTCCGCCTACGGCAACACGCGACATAGCTTTGCAGACGATAAGTAGAACCGTTTCAGAGAGAAGAGCGGCCAATGTGACGATCTGGCTTTAAGTCGATTCGATAAGAAATGACGAAAACGGACGGATTTCTCAGGTTTGTACTACATATGAACACTTTTCACATTCTCCCGTGCAACTCGGCTGCTAGTCCTCCTTTCATGCAGAATCGTAAGGTCCTAGCTCATGTCCAAGGCACCAAAGCCAGCTAAAAAGTCAATAACCGATACCTAAAACTTGAATTGTACTTCTTCTTACTGGCTATTACATCATCTTAGAAGCTTCATCTGTGTTCTACTATGGTACTTTTAGTGTCTCCGAATACCGCAGTACGCGACATAGCTTTGCAGACAATAAGTACAACCGTTTCAGTGAGAAGAGCGGCCAATGTGACGATCTAGCTTTTAAGTCGATTCGATAACAAATGACGAAAAAGGACGGATTTCTCAGGTTATTACTACATTACTACATTACGGTACCTAAAACTTGAATTGTACTACTTCTTATTGGGTATTACATCAACTTAGAAGCTTCATCTGTGTTCTATTAATGTGCTTTTAGTGTCTCCACATACCGCAGCACGCGACATAGCTTTGCAGACGATAAGTACAACCGTTTCAGAGAGAAGAGCGGCCAATGTGACGATCTGGCTTTAAGTCGATTCGACAACAAATGACCAAAAAGGACGGATTTCTCAGGTTATTACTACATATGAACACTTTTCACATTCTCCCGTGCAACTCGGCTGCTAGTCCTCCTTTCATGCAGAATCTTAAGGTCCTAGCTCATGTCCAAGGCACCAAAGCCAGCTAAAAAGTCAATAACCGATACCTAAAACTTGAATTGTACTACTTCTTACTGGCTATTACATCATGTTAGGAGCTTCATCTGTGTTCTACTATGGTGCATCATCTTAGAAGCTTCATCTGTGTTCTACTGCGGTGATTTTAGTGTCACCACATACCGCAGCACGTGACATAGCTTTGCAGACGATAAGTACAACCGTTTCAGAGAGAAGAGCGGCCAATGTGACGATCTAGCTTTAAGTCGATTCGATAACAAATGACGAAAAAGGACGGATTTCTCAGGTTATTACTACATATGAACACTTTTCACTTTCTCCCGTGCAACTCGGCTGCTAGTCCTCCTTTCATGCAGAATCTTAAGGTCCTAGCTGATGTGCAAGGCACCAAAGCCAGCTAAAAAGTCAATATTCGGTACCTAAAACTTGAATTGTACTACTTCTTATTGGGTATTACATCAACTTAGAAGCTTCATCTGTGTTCTATTAATGTGCTTTTAGTGTCTCCACATACCGCAGCACGCGACATAGCTTTGCAGACGATAAGTACAACCGTTTCAGAGAGAAGAGCGGCCAATGTGACGATCTGGCTTTAAGTCGATTCGATAACAAATGACGAAAAAGGACGGATTTCTCAGGTTATTACTACATATGAACACTTTTCACATTCTCCCGTGCAACTCGGCTGCTAGTCCTCCTTTCATGCAGAATCTTAAGGTCCTAGCTCATGTCCAAGGCACCAAAGCCAGCTAAAAAGTCAATAACCGATACCTAAAACTTGAATTGTACTACTTCTTACTGGCTATTACATCATGTTAGGAGCTTCATCTGTGTTCTACTATGGTGCTTTTAGTGTTTCCGAATACCGCAGTACGCGACATAGCTTTGCAGACGATAAGTACAACCGTTTCAGAGAGAAGAGCGGCCAATGTGACGATGTGGCTTTAAGTCGATTCGATAACATATGACGAAAACGGACGGATTTCTCAGGTTTTTACTACATATGAACACTTTTCACATTCTCCCGTGCAACTCGGCTGCTAGTCCTCCTTTCATGCAGAATCTTAAGGTCCTAGCTCATGTCCAAGGCACCAAAGCCAGCTAAAAAGTCAATAATCAATACGTAAAACTTGAATTGTACTACTTCTTACTGGCTATTACATCATATTAGAAGCTTCATCTGTGTTCTACTACGTTGCTTTTAGTTTCCCCGCCTACCGCAGCACGCGACATAGTTTTGCAGACGATAAGTACAACCGTTTCAGAGAGAAGTGCTGCCAATCCGACGATCTGGCTTTAAGTCGATTCGATAACAAATGACAAAAACGGACGGATTTCTCAGGTTTTTACTACATATGAACACTTTTCACATTCTCCCCTGGAACTCGGCTGCTAGTCCACCTTTCATGCAGAATCTTAAGGTCCTAGCTCATGTCCAATGCACCAAAGCCAGCTGAAAAGTCAATAATCGATACCTGAAACTTGAATTGTACTACTTCTTACTGGATATTACATCATCTTAGAAGCTTCATCTGTGCTCTACTGCGGTGATTTTAGTGTCACCACATACCGCAGCACGTGACATAGCTTTGCAGACGATAAGTACAACCGTTTCAGAGAGAAGAGCGGCCAATGTGACGATCTGGCTTTAAGTCGATTCGATAACAATTTGACGAAAAAGGACGGATTTCTCAGGTTATTACTACATATGAACACTTTTCACATTCTCCCGTGCAACTCGGCTGCTAGTCCTCCTTTCATACAGAATATTAAGGTCCTAGCTCATGTCCAAGGCACCAAAACCAGCTAAAAAGTCAATATTCAATACCTAAAACTTGAATTGGACTACTTCTTACTGGCTATTACATCAACTTAGAAGCTTCATCTGTGTTCTATTATGGTGCTTTTCCTGTTACCGCCTACGGCAACACGCGACATAGCTTTGCAGACGATAAGTAGAACCGTTTCAGAGAGAAGAGCGGCCAATGTGACGATCTGGCTTTAAGTCGATTCGATAAGAAATGACGAAAACGGACGGATTTCTCAGGTTTGTACTACATATGAACACTTTTCACATTCTCCCGTGCAACTCGGCTGCTAGTCCTCCTTTCATGCAGAATCGTAAGGTCCTAGCTCATGTCCAAGGCACCAAAGCCAGCTAAAAAGTCAATAACCGATACCTAAAACTTGAATTGTACTTCTTCTTACTGGCTATTACATCATCTTAGAAGCTTCATCTGTGTTCTACTATGGTACTTTTAGTGTCTCCGAATACCGCAGTACGCGACATAGCTTTGCAGACAATAAGTACAACCGTTTCAGAGAGAAGAGCGGCCAATGTGACGATCTGGCTTTAAGTCGATTCGATAACAAATGACGAAAACGGACGGATTTCTCAGGTTTTTACTACATATGAACACTTTTCACATTCTCCCGTGCAACTCGGCAGCTTGTCCTCCTTTTATGCAGAATCTTAAGGTCCTAGCACATGTCTAAGGCACCAAAGCCAGCAAAAAGATCAATATTCAATACCTAAAACTTGAATTGTACTACTTCTTACTGGCTATTACATCAACTTAGAAGCTTCATCTGTGTTCTACTGTGGTGATTTTAGTGTCTCCGCATACCGCAGCACGTGACATAGCCTTGCAGACGACAAGTACAACCGTTTCAGAGAGAAGAGCGGCAAATGTGACGATCTGGCTTTAAGTCGATTCGATAACAAATGACGAAAACGGACGGTTTTTTAAGGTTTTTACTACATAAGAACACTTCTCACATTCTCCCGTGCAACTCGGCTGATAGTCCTCCTTTCATGAAGAATGTTAAGGTCCTAGCTCATGTCCTAAGCACCAAAGCCAGCTAAAAAGTCAATAATCGACACCTAAAACTTGAATTGTACTACTTCTTACTGGCTATTACATCAACTTAGATGCTTCATCTGTGTTCTACTATGGTGATTTTAGTGTCTCCACATACCGCTGCACGCGACATAGCTTTGTAGACGATATGTACAAACGTTTCAGAGAGAAGAGCGGCCAATGTGACGATCTGGCTTTAAGTCGATTCGATAACAAATGACGAAAACGGACGGATTTCTCAGGTTTTTACTACATATGAACACCTTTCACATTCTCCCGTGGAACTCGGCTGCTAGTCCAACTTTCATGCAGAATCTTAAGGTCCTAGCTCATGTCCAATGCAGCAAAGCCAGCTGAAAAGTCAATAATCGATACCTAAAACTTGAATTGTACTACTTCTTACTGGATATTACATCATCTTAGAAGCTTCATCTGTGTTCTACTGCGGTGATTTTAGTGTCACCACATACCGCAGCACGTGACATAGCTTTGCAGACGATAGGTACAACCGCTTCAGAGAGAAGAGCGGCCAATGTGACGATCTGGCTTTAAGTCGATTCGATAACAAATGACGAAAAAGGACGGATTTCTCAGGTTATTACTACATATGAACACTTTTCACATTCTCCCGTGCAACTCGGCTGCTAGTCCTCCTTTCATGCAGAATCTTAAGGTCCTAGCTCATGTCCAAGGCACCAAAGCCAGCTAAAAACTAAATATTCGATACCTAAAACTTGAATTGTACTACCTCTTATTGGGTATTACGTCAACTTAGAAGCTTCATCTGTGTTCTATTAAGGTGCTTTTAGTGTCTCCACATACCGCAGCACGCGACATAGCTTTGCAGACGATAAGTACAACGGTTTCAGAGAGAAGAGCGGCCAATGTGACGATCTGGCTTTAAGTCAATTCGATAACAAATGACGAAAACGGACGGATTTCTCAGGTTGTTACTACATATGAACACTTTTCACATTCTCCCGTGCAACTCGGCTGCTAGTCCTCCTTTCATGCGGAATCTTAAGGTCCTAGCTCATGTCCAAGGCACCAACCCCAGCTAAAAGGTCAATATTCAATACTTAAAACTTGAATTGTACTACTTCTTACTGGCTATTACATCAACATCGAAGCTTCATCTGTGTTCTACTATGGTGCTTTTAGTGTCTCAGCATACCGCAGCACGCGACATAGCTTTGCAGACGATAAGTACAACCGTTTCAGAGAGAAGAGCGGCCAATGTGACGATCTGGCTTTAAGTCGATTCGATAACAAATGACGAAAACGGACGTATTTCTCAGGTTTTACTACATATGAACACTTTTCAAATTCTCCCGTGCAACTCGGCTGCTAGTCCTCCTTCATGCAAAATCTTAAGTTCCTAGCTCGTGTCCAAGGCACCAAAGAAGGGTTAAAAGTCAATAACCGATACCTAAAACTTGAATTGTACTACTTCTTACTGGCTATTACATCAACTTAGAAGCATCATCTGTGTTCTACTATGGTGCTTTTAGTGTCTCCGCATACCGCAGCACGCGACATAGCTTTGCAGACGATAAGTACAACCGTTTCGGAGAGAAGAGCGGAAAATGTGACGATATGGCTTTAAGTCAATTCGATAACAAATGACGAAAACGGACGGATGTCTCAGGTTTTTACTACATATGAACACTTTTCACATTCTCCCGTGCAACTGGGCTGCTGGTCCTCCTTTAATGCAGAATCTTAAAGTCCTAGCTCATGTCCAAGGCACCAAAGCCATCTAAAAAGTCAATAATCGATACCTAAAACTTGAATTGGACTACTTCTTACTGGCTATTACATTAACTTAGAAGCTTAATCTGTGTTCTATTATGGTGCTTTTCCTGTTTCCGCCTACGGCAACACGCGACTTAGCTTTGCAGGCGATAAGTACAACCGTTTCAGAGAGAAGAGCGGCCAATGTGACGATCTGGCTTTACATCGATTCAATAACAAATGACGAAAACGGACGGATGTCTCAGGTTTTTACTACATATGAACACTTTTCACATTCTCCCGTGCAACTAGGCTGCTAGTCCTCCTTTCATGCAGAATCTTAAGGTCCTAGCTCATGTCCAAGGCACCAAAGCCAGCTAAAAGGTCAATATTCAATACCTATAACTTGAATTGTACTACCTCTTACTGGCTATTACATCAACTTAGAAGCTTCATCTGTGTTCTACTATGGTGCTTGTAGTGTCTCAGCATACCGCAGCACGCGACAGAGCTTTGCAGACCATAAGTACAACCGTTTCAGAGAGAAGAGCGGCCAATGTGTCAATGTGGCTTTAAGTCGATGCGATAACAAATGACGAAAACGGGCGGATTTCTCAGGTTTTTACTACATATGAACACTTTTCAAATTCTTCCGTGCAACTCGGCTGCTAGTCCTCCTTTCATGCAGAATCTTAAGGTCCTACCTCATGTCCAAGGCACCAAAGCCAGCTAAAAAGTCAATAATCGATACCTAAAACTTGAATTGGACTACTTCTTACTGGCTATTACATCAACTTAGAAGCTTCATCTGTGTTCTATTATGGTGCTTTTCCTGTTTCCGCCTACGGCAACACGCGACATAGTTTTGCAGACGATAAGTACATCCATTTCAGAGAGAAGATCGGCCAATGTGACGATCTGGCTTTAAGTCGATTCGATAACAAATGACGAAAACGGACGGATTTCTCTGGTTTTTACTACATATGAACACTTTTCACATTCTCCTGTGCAACTCGGCTGCTAGTCTCCCTCTCATGCAGAATCTTAAGGTCCTAGCTCATGTCCAAGGCACCAAAGCTAGCTAAAACGTCAATAACCGATACATAAAACTTGAATTGGACTACTTCTTACTGGCTATTACATCAACTTAGAAGCTTCATCTGTGTTCTATTATGGTGCTTTTCCTGTTTCCGCCTACGGCAACACGCGACATAGCTTTGCAGACTATAAGTACAACCGTTTCAGAGAGAAGATCGGCCAATGTGACCATCTGGCTTTTAAGTCGATTCGATAACAAATGACGAAAACGGACGGATTTCTCAGGTTTTTACTACATATGAACACTTCACATTCTCCCGTGCAACTCGGCTGCTAGTCCTCCTTTCATGAAGAATCTTAAGGTCCTAGCTCATGACCAAGGCACCAAAGCCAGCTAAAAAGTCAATAACCGATACCTAAAACTTGAATTGTACTACTTCTTACTGGCTATTACATCATTTTAGAAGCTTCATCTGTGTTCTACTATGGTGCTTTTAGTGTCTCCGAATACCGCAGTACGCGACATAGCTTTGCAGACGATAAGTACAACCGTTTCAGAGAGAAGAGCGGCCAATGTGACGATCTGGCTTTAAGTCGATTCGATAACAAATGACGAAAACGGACGGTTTTATCAGGTTTTTACTACATATGAACACTTTTCACATTCTCCCGTGCAACTCGGCTGCTAGTCCTCCTTTCATGCAGAATCTTAAGGTCCTAGCTCATGTCCAAGGCACCAAAGCCAGCTAAAAGGTCAATATTCAATACCTAAAACTTGAATTGTACTACCTCTTACTGGCTATTACCTCAATTTAGAAGCTTCATCTGTGTTCTACTATGGTGCTTGTAGTGTCTCAGAATACCGCAGCACGCGACAAAGCTTTGCAGACGATAAGTACAACCGTTTCAGAGAGAAGAGCGGCCAATGTGTCGATCTGGCTTTAAGTCGATTCGATAACAAATGACGAAAACGGACGGATTTCTCAGGTTTTTACTACATATGAACACTTTTCACATTCTCCCGTGCAACTCGGCTGCTAGTCCTCCTTTCATGCAGAATCTTAAGGTCCTAGCTCATGTCCAAGGCACCAAAGCCAGCTAAAAAGTCAATAATCAATACCTAAAACTTGAATTGTACTACTTCTTACTGGCTATTACATCAACTTAGAAGCTTCATGTGTGTTCTCCTACGGTGGTTTTAGTTTCTCTGCATACCGCAGCACGCGACATAGTTTTGCAGACGATATGTACAACCGTTTCAGAGAGAAGAGCGGCCAATGTGACGATCTGGCTTTAAGTCGATTTGGTAACAAATGACGAAAACGGACGGATTTCTCAGGTTTTTACTACATACGAACACTTTTCACATTCTCCCGTGCAACTCTGCTGCTAGTCCTCCTTTTATGCAGAATCTTAAGGTCCTAGCTCATGTCCAAGGCACCAAAGCCAGCTAAAAAGTCAATAATCGATACCTAAAACTTGAATTGTACTACTTCTTACTGGCTATTACATCATTTTAGAAGCTTCATTTGTGTTCTACTATGTTGCTTTTAGTGTCTCCGAATACCGCAGTACGCGACATAGCTTTGCAGACGATAATTACAATCGTTTCAGAGAGAAGAGCGGCCAATGTGACGATCTGGCTTTAAGTCGATTCGATAACAAATGACCAAAACGGACGGATTTCTCAGGTTTTTACTACATATGAACACTTTTCACATTCTCCCCTGCAACTCGGCTGCTAGTCGTCCTTTCATGTAGAATCTTAAGGTCCTAGCCCATGTCCAAACCACCAAAGCCAGCAAAAAGGTCAATATTCAATACCTAAAACTTGAATTGTACTACTTCTTACTGGCTATTACATCAACTTAGATGCTTGATCTGTGTTCTACTATGGTGCTTATAGTGTCTCAGCATACCACAGCACGCGACATAGCTTTGCAGACGATAAGTACATCCGTTTCAGAGAGATGATCGGCCAATGTGACGATCTGGCTTTAAGTCGATTCGATAACAAATGACCAAAACGGACGGATTTCTCAGGTTTTTACTACATATGAACACTTTTCACATTCTCCCGTGCAACTCGGCTGCTAGTCCTCCTTTCATGCAGAATCTTAAGGTCCTAGCTCATGTCCAAGGCACCAAAGCCAGCTAAAAAGTCAATAATCGATACCTAAAACTTGAATTGCACTACTTCTTACTGGCTATTACATCAACTTAGAAGCTTCATCTGTGTTCTACTATGGTGCTTTTAGTGTCTCCGCATAACGCAGCACGCGACATAGCTTTGCAGACGATAAGTACAACCGTTTCAGAGAGAAGAGCGGCTAATGTGACGATCTGGCTTTAAGTGGATTCGATAACAAATGACGAAAACGGACGGATTTCTAAGGTTTTTACTACATATGAACACTTTTCACATTCTCCCGTGCAACTCGGCTGCTAGTCCTCCTTTCATGCAGAATATTAAGATCCTAGCTCATGTCCAAGGCACCAAAGCCAGCTAAAAAGTCAATAATCAATACCTAAAACTTGAATTGTACTACCTCTTACTGGCTATTACCTCAATTTAGAAGCTTCATCTGTGTTCTACTGTGGTGCTTGTAGTGTCTCAGCATACCGCAGCACGCGACAAAGCTTTGCAGACGATAAGTACAACCGTTTCAGAGAGAAGAGCGGCCAATGTGTCGATCTGGCTTTAAGTCGATTCGATAACAAACGACGAAAACGGACGGATTTCTCAGGTTTTTACTACATATGAACACTTTTCACATTCTCCCGCGCAACTCGGCTGCTAGTCCTCCTTTCATGCAGAATCTTAAGGTCCTAGCTCATGTCCAAGGCACCAAATCCAGCTAAAAAGTCAATAATCAATACCTAAAACTTGAATTGTACTACTTCTTACTGGCTATTACATCAACTTAGAAGCTTCATGTGTGTTCTCCTACGGTGGTTTTAGTTTCTCTGCATACCGCAGCACGCGAGATAGTTTTGCAGACGATAAGTACAACCGTTTCAGAGAGAAGAGCGGCCAATGTGACGATCTGGCTTTAAGTCGATTTGGTAACAAATGACGAAAACGGACGGATTTCTCAGGTTTTTACTACATACGAACACTTTTCACATTCTCCCGTGCAACTCGGCTGCTAGTCCTCCTTTTATGCAGAATCTTAAGGTCCTAGCTCATGTCCAAGGCACCAAAGCCAGCTAAAAAGTCAATAATCGATACCTAAAACTTGAATTGTACTACTTCTTACTGGCTATTACATCATTTTAGAAGTTTCATTTGTGTTCTACTATGTTGCTCTTAGTGTCTCCGAATACCGCAGTACGCGACATAGCTTTGCAGACGATAATTACAACCGTTTCAGAGAGAAGAGCGGCCAATGTGACGATCTGGCTTTAAGTCGATTCGATAACAAATGACGAAAACGGACGGATTTCTCAGGTTTTTACTACATATGAACACTTTTCACATTCTCCCGTGCAACTCGGCTGCTCCTTTCATGCAGAATCTTAAGCTCTTAGCTCATGTCCAAGGCACCAAAGCCAGCTAAAAAGTCAATAATCGATACCCAAAACTTGAATTGGATTACTTCTTACTGGCTATTACATCAACTTAGATGCTTCATCTGTTCCTACTATGGTGATTTTAGTGTCTCCGCATACCACAGCTCGCGACATAGCTTTGCAGACGATAAGTACAACCGTTTCAGAGAGAAGAGCGGCTAATGTGACGATCTGGCTTTAAGTCGATTCGATAACAAATGAGGAAAATGGACGGATTTCTCAGGTTTTTACTACATACGAACACTTTTCACACCCTCCCGTGCAACTCGGCTGCTAGTCCTCCTTTCATGCAGAATCTTAAGGTCCTAGCTCATGTCCACGGCACCAAAGCCAGTTAAAAAGTCAATAATCGATAACTAAAACTTGAATTCTACTACTTCTTACTGGCTATTACATCAACTTAGAAGCTTCATCTGTGTTCTACTACGGTGCTTTTAGTTTCTCCGCATACCGCAGCACGCGACATGGTTTTGCAGACGATAAGTACAACCGTTTCAGAGAGAAGAGCGGCCAATCTGACGATCTGGCTTTAAGTCGATTCGATAACAAATGACGAAAACGGACGGATTTCTCAGGTTTTTACTACATATGAACACTTTTCACATTCTCCCGTGCAACTTGGCTGCTAATCCTCCTTTCATGCAGAATCTTAAGGTCCTAGCTCATGTAAAAGGCACCAAAGCCTGCTAAAAAGTCAATAATCAATACCTAAAACTTGAATTGTACTACTTCTTACTGGCTAATACATCAACTTAGAAGCTTCATCTGTGTTCTACTACGGTGCTTTTAGTTTCTCTGCATACCGCAGCACGCGACATAGTTTTGCAGACGATAAGTACAACCGTTTCAGAGAGAAGAGCGGCCAATGTGACGATGTGGCTTTAAGTCGATTCGATAACAAATGACGAAAACGGCCGTATGTCTCAGGTTTTTACTACATATGAACACTTTTCACATTCTCCCATGCAACTCGGCTGCTAGTCCTCCTTTCATGCAGAATCTTAAGGTCCTAGCTCATGACCAAGGCACCAAAGTCAGCTAAAAGGTCAATATTCAATACCTAAAACTTGAATTGTACTACTTCTTACTGGCTATTACTTCAACTTAGAAGCTTCATCTGTGTTCTACTATGGTGCTTTTAGTGTCTCCGCATACCGCAGCACGCGACATAGCTTTGCAGACGATAAGTACATCCGTTTCAGAGAGAAGAGCGGCCAATGTGACGATCTGGCTTTAAGTCGATTCGATAACAAATGACGAAAACGGACGGATTTCTCAGGTTTTTACTACATATGAACACTTTTCACATTCTCCCGTGCAACTCGGCTGCTAGTCCTAATTTCATGCTGAATCTTAAGGTCCTAGCTCATGTCCAAGGCACCAAAGCCAGCCAAAAAGTCAATAATCAATACCTAAAACTTGAATTGTACTACTTCTTACTGGCTATTACATCAACTTAGAAGCTTCATGTGTGTTCTACTACGGTGGTTTTAGTTTCTCCGCATACCGCAGCACGCGACATAGTTTTGCAGACGATAAGTACAACCGTTTCAGAGAGAAGAGCGGCCAATGTGACGATCTGGCTTTAAGTCGATTCGATAACAAATGACGAAAACGGATGGATGTCTCAGGTTTTTATTACATATGAACACTTTTCACATTCTCCCGTGCAACTCGGCTGCTAGTCCTCCTTTCATGCAAAATCTTAAGGTCCTAGCTCATGTCCAAGGCACCAAAGCCAGCTAAAAAGTCAATAATCGATACCTAAAACTTGAATTGTACTACCTCTTACTGGCTATTACATCAACTTAGAAGTTTCATCTGTGTTCTACTATGGTGCTTTTAGTGTCTCCGCATAACGCAGCACGCGACATAGTTTTGTAGACGATAAGTACAACCGTTTCAGAGAGAAGAGCGGCCAATGTGACGATGTGGCTTTAAGTCGATTCGATAACAAATGACGAAAACGGACGGATGTCTCATGTTTTTACTACATATGAACACTTTTCACATTCTCCCGTGCAACTCGGCTGCTAGTCCTCCTTTCATGCAGAATCTTAAGGTCCTAGCTCATGTCCAAGGCACCAAAGCCAGCTAAAAAGTCAATAATCGATACCTAAAACTTGAATTGTACTACTTCTTACTGGCTATTACATCATTTTAGAAGCTTCATCTGTGTTCTACTATGTTGCTTATCGTGTCTCCGAATACCGCAGTACGCGACATAGCTTTGCAGACGATAAGTACAACCGTTTCAGAGAGAAGAGCGGCCAATGTGACGATCTGGCTTTAAGTCGATTCGATAACAAATGACGAAAACGGACGGATTTCTCAGGTTTTTACTACATATGAACACTTTTCACATTCTCCCGTGCAACTCGGCTGCTAGTCCTCCTTTCATGCAGAATCTTAAGGACCTAGCTCATGTCCAAGGCACCAAAGCCAGCTAAAAAGTCAATAATCAATACCTAAAACTTGAAATGTACTGCTTCTTACTGGCTATTACATCAACTTAGAAGCTTCATCTGTGTTCTACTACGTTGCTTTTAGTTTCTCCGCATACCGCAGCACGCGACATAGCTTTGCAGACGATAAGTACATCCGTTTCAGAGGGAAGATCGGCCAATGTGACGATCTGGCTTTAAGTCGATTCGATAACAAATGACCAAAACGGACGGATTTCTCAGGTTTTTACTACATATGAACAGTTTTCACATTCTCCCCTGCAACTCGGCTGCTAGTCATCCTTTCATGCAGAATCTTAAGGTCCTAGCTCATGTCCAAAGCACCAAAGCCAGCTAAAAGGTCAATATTCAATACCTAAAACTTGAATTGTACTACTTCTTACTGGCTATTACATCAACTTAGAAGCTTGATCTGTGTTCTACTATGGTGCTTATAGTGTCTCAGCATACCGCAGCACGCGACATAGCTTTGCAGACGATAAGTACATCCGTTTCAGAGAGAAGATCGGCCAATGTGGCGATCTGGCTTTACGTCGATTCGATAACAAATGACGAAAACGGACGGATTTCTCAGGTTTTTACTACATATGAACACTTTGCACATTCTCCCGTGCAACTCGGCTGCTAGTCCTCCTTTCATGCAGAGTCTTAAGGTCCTAGCTCATGTCCAAGGCACCAAAGCCAGCTAAAAAGTCAATAATCGATACCTAAAACTTGAATTGGACTACTTCTTACTGGCTATTACATCAACTTAGAAGCTTCATCTGTGTTCTACTATGGTGCTTGTAGTGTCTCAGCATACCGCAGCACGCGACATAGCTTTGCAGACGATAAGTACAACCGTTTCAGAGAGAGGAGCGGCCAATGTGACGATCTGGCTTTAAGTCGATTCGATAACAAATGACGAAAACGGACGGATGTCTCAGGTTTTTACTGCATATGAACACTTTTCACATTCTCCCGTGCAACTCGGCTGCTAGTCCTCCTTTCATGCAGAATCTTAAGGTCCTAGCTCATGTCCAAGGCACCAAAGCCAGCTAAAAAGTCAATAATCGATACCTAAAACTTGAATTGTACTACTTCTTACAGGCTATTACATCAACTTAGAAGCTTCATCTGTGTTCTACTATGGTGCTTTTAGTGTCTCCGCATAACACAGCACGCCACATAGCTTTGTAGACGATAAGTACAACCGTTTCAGAGAGAAGAGCGGCTAAGGTGACGATCTGGCTTTAAGTCGATTCGATAACAAATGAGGAAAATGGACGGATTTCTCAGGTTTTTACTACATATGAACACTTTTCAAATCCTCCCGTGCAACTCGGCTGCTAGTCCTCCTTTCATGCAGAATCTTAAGGTCCTAGCTCATGTCCACGGCACCAAAGCCAGCTAAAAAGTCAATAATCGATACCTAAAACTTGAATTCTACTACTTCTTACTGGCTATTACATCAACTTAGAAGCTTCATCTGTGTTCTACTACGGTGCTTTTAGTTTCTCCGCATACCGAAGCACGCGACATGGTTTTGCAGACGATAAGTACAACCGTTTCAGAGAGAAGAGCGGCCAATCTGACGATCTGGCTTTAAGTCGATTCGATAACAAATGACGAAAACGGACGGATTTCTCAGGTTTTTACTACATATGAACACTTTGCACATTCTCCCGTGCAACTCGGCTGCTAGTCCTCCTTTCATGCAGAGTCTTAAGGTCCTAGCTCATGTCCAAGGCACCAAAGCCAGCTAAAAAGTCAATAATCGATACCTAAAACTTGAATTGGACTACTTCTTACTGGCTATTACATCAACTTAGAAGCTTCATCTGTGTTCTACTATGGTGCTTGTAGTGTCTCAGCATACCGCAGCACGCGACATAGCTTTGCAGACGATAAGTACAACCGTTTCAGAGAGAGGAGCGGCCAATGTGACGATCTGGCTTTAAGTCGATTCGATAACAAATGACGAAAACGGACGGATGTCTCAGGTTTTTACTGCATATGAACACTTTTCACATTCTCCCGTGCAACTCGGCTGCTAGTCCTCCTTTCATGCAGAATCTTAAGGTCCTAGCTCATGTCCAAGGCACCAAAGCCAGCTAAAAAGTCAATAATCGATACCTAAAACTTGAATTGTACTACTTCTTACAGGCTATTACATCAACTTAGAAGCTTCATCTGTGTTCTACTATGGTGCTTTTAGTGTCTCCGCATAACACAGCACGCCACATAGCTTTGTAGACGATAAGTACAACCGTTTCAGAGAGAAGAGCGGCTAAGGTGACGATCTGGCTTTAAGTCGATTCGATAACAAATGAGGAAAATGGACGGATTTCTCAGGTTTTTACTACATATGAACACTTTTCAAATCCTCCCGTGCAACTCGGCTGCTAGTCCTCCTTTCATGCAGAATCTTAAGGTCCTAGCTCATGTCCACGGCACCAAAGCCAGCTAAAAAGTCAATAATCGATACCTAAAACTTGAATTCTACTACTTCTTACTGGCTATTACATCAACTTAGAAGCTTCATCTGTGTTCTACTACGGTGCTTTTAGTTTCTCCGCATACCGAAGCACGCGACATGGTTTTGCAGACGATAAGTACAACCGTTTCAGAGAGAAGAGCGGCCAATCTGACGATCTGGCTTTAAGTCGATTCGATAACAAATGACGAAATCGGACGGATTTCTCAGGTTTTTACTACATATGAACACTTTTCACATTCTCCCGTGCAACTTGGCTGCTAGTCCTCCTTTCATGCAGAATCTTAAGGTCTTAGCTCATGTCCAAGGCACCAAAGCCAGCTAAAAAGTCAATAATCAATTCCTAAAACTTGAATTGTACTACTTCTTACTGGATATTACATCAACTTAGAAGCTTCATCTGTGTTCTACTGTGGTGCTTTTAGTGTCTCCGAATACCGCAGTACGCGACATAGCTTTGCAGACGATAAGTACAACCGTTTCAGAGAGCAGAGCGTCCAATGTGACGTTCTGGCTTTAAGTCGATTCGATAACAAATGACGAAAACGGACGGATTTCTCAGGTTTTTACTACATATGAACACTTTTCACATTCTCCCGTGCAACTCGGCTGCTAGTCCTCCTTTCATGCAGAATCTTAAGGTCCTAGCTCATGTCCAAGGCACCAAAGCCAGCTAAAAAGTCAATAATCAAAACCTAAAACTTGAATTGTACTACTTCTTACTGGCTATTACATCAACTTAGAAGCTTCATGTGTTTTCTACTACGGTGGTTTTAGTTTCTCCGCATACCGCAGCACGCGACATAGTTTTGCAGACGATAAGTACAACCGTTTCAGAGAGAAGAGCGGCCAATGTGACGATCTGGCTTTAAGTCGATTCGATAACAAATGACGAAAACGGATGGATGTCTCAGGTTTTTACTACATATGAACACTTTTCACATTCTCCCGTGCAACTCGGCTGCTAGTCCTCCTTTCATGCAAAATCTTAAGGTTCTAGCTCATGTCCAAGGCACCAAAGCCAGATAAAAGGTCAATATTCAGTACCTAAAACTTGAATTGTACTACCTCTTACTGGCTAGTACATCAACTTAGAAGCTTCATCTGTGTTCTACTACGGTGCTTGTAGTGTCTCAGCATACCGCAGCACGCGACATAGCTTTGCAGACGATAAGTACAACCGTTTCAGAGAGAAGAGCGGCCAATGTGTCGATCTGGCTCTAAGTCGATTCGATAACAAATGACGAAAACGGACGGATTTCTCAGGTTTTTACTACATATGAACACTTTTCACATTCTCCCATGCAACTCGGCTGCTAGTCCTCCTTTCATGCAGAATCTTAAGGACATAGCTCATTACCAAGGCACCAAAGCCAGCTAAAAAGTCAATAATCGATACCTAAAACTTTAATTGTACTACTTCTTACTGGGTATTACATCAACTTAGAAGCTTAATCTGTGTTCTACTATGGTGCTTTTAGTGTCTCCGCATACCGCAGCACGCGACATAGCTTTGCAGACGATAAGTACAACCGTTTCAGAGAGAAAAGCGGCCAATGTGATGCACTGCTTTAAGTCGATTCGATAATAAATTACGAAAACGGACGGATTTCTCAGGTTTTTACTACATATGAACACTTTTCGCATCCTCCCGTGCAACTCGGCTGCTAGTCCTCCTTCCATGGAGAATCTTAAGGTCCTAGCTCATGTCCAAGTCTCCAAACCCAGCTAAAAAGTCAATATTCGATACCTAAAACTTGAATTGTACTACTCCTTCCTGGCTATTCCATCAACTTAGAAGCTTCATCTGTGTTCTACTATGGTGCTTTTAGTGTCTCCGCATACCGCATCACGCGACATAGCTTTGCAGACGATAAGTACAACCGTTTCAGAGAGAAGAGCGGCCAATGTGACGATTTGGCTTCAAGTTGATTCGATAACAAATGACGAAATCGGACGGATTTCTCAGTTTTTTACTGCATATGAACACTTTTCACATTCTCCCATGCAATTCGGCTGCTAGTCCTCCTTTCATGCAGAATCTTAAGGACATAGATCATGACCAAGGCACCAAAGCCAGCTAAAAAGTCAATTATCGATACCTAAAACTTGAATTGTACTACTTCTTACTGGCTATTACATCAACTTAGAAGCTTCATCTGTGTTCCGCTATGGTGATTTTAGTGCCTCCGCATACCGCAGCACGCGACATAGCTTTGCAGACGATAAGTACAATCGTTTCAGATAGAAGAGGGGCAAATGTGACGATCTGGCTTTAAGTCGATTCGATAACAAATGACAAAAACGAACGGATTTCTTAGGTTTTTACTACATATGAACACTTTTAACATTGTCCCTTGCAACTCGGCTGCTAGTCCTCCTTTCATGCAGAATCTTAAGGTCCTAGCTCATGTCCAATGTACCAAAGCCAGCTAAAATGTCATTAATCGATACCTAAAACTTGAATTGTACTACTCCTTACTGGCTATTACGTCAACTTAGAAGCTTCATCTGTGTTCTACTATAGTGCTTTTAGTGTCTCTGCATACCGAAGCACGCGACATAGCTTTGCAGACGATAAGTACAACCGTTTCAGAGAGAAGAGCGTCAAATGTGACGATCTGGCTTTAAGTCGATTCGATGACAAATGACGAAAACGAACGGAATTCTCAGGTTTTTACTACATATGAACACTTTTCACATACTCCCGATCAACTCGGCTGCTAGTCCTCCTTTCATGCAGAATCTTAAGGTCCTAGCTCAGGTCCAGGGCACCAAAGCCAGCTAAAAAGTCAATAATCGATACCTAAAACTTGAATTGTACTACTTCTGACTGGCTATTACATCAACTTAGAAGCTTCATCTATGTTCTACTATGGTGCTTTTAGTGTCTCCGCATACCGCAGCACGCGACATAGCTTTGCAGACGATAAGTACAACCGTTTCAGAGAGAAGAGTGGCCAATGTGACGATCTGGCTTTAAGTCGATTCGATAACAAATGACGAAAACGAACGGATTTCTCAGGTTTTTACTACATATGAACACTTTTAACATTCTCCCTTGCAACTCGGCTGCTAGCCCTCGTTTCATGCAGAATCTTAAGGTCCTAGCTCATGTCCAAGGCACCAAAGCCAGCTAAAAAGTCAATAATCGATAACTAAATCTTCAAATGTACTACTTCTTACTGGCTATTACATCTACTTAGAAGCTTCATCTGTGTTCTACTATGGTGCATTAAGTGTCTCCGCATCCCGCAGCACGCGTCATAGCTTTGCAGACGATAAGTACAACCGTTTCACAGAGAAGTGCGGCCAATGTGACGATCTGGCTTTAAGTCGATTCGATAACAAATGACGAAAACGGACCGATTTCTCAGGTTTTTACTACATATGAACACTTTTCACATTCTCCCATGCAACTCGGCTGCTAGTCCTCCTTTCATGCAGAATCATAAGGTCCTAGCTCATGTCCAAGGCACAAAAGCCAGCTAAAAAGTCAATAATCGATACCTAAAACTTGAATTGTACTACTTCTTACTGGGTATTACATCAACTTAGAAGCTTAATCTGTGTTCTACTATGGTGCTTTTAGTGTCTCCGCATATTGCAGCACGCGACATAGCTTTGCAGACGATAAGTACAACCGTTTCAGAGAGAAGAGCGGCCAATGTGACGCACTGCTTTAAGTCGATTCGATAATAAATTACGAAAACGGACGGATTTCTCAGGTTTTTACTACATATGAACACTTTTCGCATCCTCGAGTGCAACTCGGCTGCTAGTCCTCCTTTCATGCAGATTCTTAAGGTCCTAGCTCATGTCCAAGGCACCAAAGCAAGCAAAAAAGTCAATAATCGATACCTAAATCTTGAATTTTACTGCTTCTTACTGGCTATTACATCAACTTTGAAGCTTCATCTGTGTTCTACTATGGTGCTTTTAGTGTCTCCGCATACCGCAGCACGCGACATAGCTTTGCAGACGAAAGGTACTACCGTTTCAGAGTGAAGAGCGGCCAATGTGACGATCTGGCTTTAAGTCGATTCGATAACAAATGACAAAAACGGACGAATTTCACAGGTTTTTACTATATATGAACACTTTTCACATTCTCACATGCAACTCGGCTGCTAGTCCTCCTTTCATGCAGAATCATTAGGTCCTAGCTCATGTCCAAGCAAAAAAGCAAGCTGAAAAGTAATTATCGATACCTAAAACTTGAATTGTACTACTTCTTACTGGCTATTACATCAACTTAGAAGCTTCATCTGTGTTCTACTACGGTGCTTTTAGTGTCTCCGCATACCGCAGCAGCGACATAGCTTTGCAGACGATAAGTACAACCGTTTCAGAGAGAAGAGCGGCCAATGTTGAGCACTGCTTGAAGTCGATTCGATAAGAAATTAAGAAAACGGACGGATTTCTCAGGTTTTTACTACATATGAACACTTTTCGCATCCTCCCGTGCAACTCAGCTGCTAGTCCTCCTTTCATGCAGAATCTTAAGGTCCTAGCTCATGTCCAAGGCACGAAAGCCAGCTAAAAAGTCAATATTCGATACCTAAAACTTGAATTGTACTACTCCTTACTGGCTATTACATCAACTTAGAAGCTTCATCTGTGTTCAACTATGGTGCTTTTAGTGTCTCCGCATACCGCAGCACGCGACATAGCTTTGTAGACGATAAGTACAACCGTTTCAGAGAGAAGAGCGGCCAATGTGACGATCAGGCTTCAAATTGATTCGGTAACAAATAACGAAAACGGACAGATTTCTCAGGTTTTCACTACATATGAACACTTTTCACATACTCCCGTGCAACGCTGCTGCTAGTCCTCCTTTCATGCTGAATGTTAAGGTCCTAGCTCATGTCCAAGGCACCAAAGCCAGCTAAAAAGTCAATAATCGATACCTAAATCTTGAATTGTACTACTTCTTACTGGCTATTACATCTACTTAGAAGCTTCATCTGTGTTCTACTATGGTGCATTAAGTGTCTCCGCATACCGCAGCACGCGTCATAGCTTTGCAGACGATAAGTACAACCGTTTCACAGAGAAGAGCGGCCAATGTGACGATCTGGCTTTAAGTCGATTCGATAACAAATGACGAAAATTTACGGATTTCTCAGGTTTTTACTACATATGAACACTTTTCACATACTCCCGTGCAACGCGGCTGCTACTCCTCCTTTCATGCGGAATCTTAAGGTCCTAGCTCATGTCCAAGGCACAAAAGCCAGCTAAAAAGTCAATAATCGATACCTAAAACTTGAGTTGTACTACTTCTCACTGGCTATCACATCAACTTAGAAGCTTCATCTGTGTTCTACTATGGTGCTTTTAGTGTCTCCGCATACTGCAGCATGCGACATAGCTTTGCAGACGATAAGTACAACCGTTTCAGAGAGAAGAGCGGCCAATGTGACGCACTGCTTGAAGTCGATTCGATAATAAATTACGAAAACGGACGGATTCCTCACGTTTTTACTACATATGTACACTTTTCGCATCCTCCCGTGCAACTCGGCTGCTAGTCCTCCTTTCATGCAGAATCTTAAGGTACTAGCTCATGTCCAATGCACCAAAGCCAGCGAAAAAGTCAATAATCGATACCTAAAACTTGAATTGTACTACTTCTTACTTGCTATTACATCAACTTAGAAGCTTAATCTGTGTTCTACTATGGTGCTTTTAGTGTCTCCGCATACCGCAGCAGGCGACATAGCTCTGCAGACGATAAGTACAACCGTTTCAGAGAGAAGAGCGGCCAATGTGACGATCTGGCTTTAAGTCGATTCGATAACAAATGACGAAAATGGACGGATTTCTCAGGTTTTTACTACATATGAACACTTTTCACATACTCCCGTGCAACGCGGCTGCTACTCCTCCTTTCATGCGGAATCTTAAGGTCCTAGCTCATGTCCAAGGCACAAAAGCCAGCTAAAAAGTCAAATTCGATACCTAAAACTTGAGTTGTACTACTTCTCACTGGCTATCACATCAACTTAGAAGCTTCATCTGTGTTCTACTATGGTGCTTTTAGTGTCTCCGCATATTGCAGCACGCGACATAGCTTTGCAGACGATAAGTACAACCGTTTCAGCGAGGAGAGGGGCCAATGTGACGATCTGGCTTTAAGTCGATTCGATAACAAATGACGAAAACGGACGGATTTCTCAGGTTTTTACTACATATGAACACTTTTTACATTCTCCCGTGCAACTCGGCTGCTAGTCCTCCTTTCATGCAGAATCGTAAGGTCCTAGCTCTTGACCAAGGCACCAAAGCCAGCAAAAAAGTCAATAATCGATACCTAAATCTTGAATTTTACTACTTCTTACTGGCTATTACATCAACTTTGAAGCTTCATCTGTGTTCTACTATGGTGCTTTTAGTGTCTCCGCATACCGCAGCACGCGACATAGCTTTGCAGACGAAAGGTACTACCGTTTCAGAGTGAAGAGCGGCCAATGTGACGATCTGGCTTTAAGTCGATTCGATAACAAATGACAAAAACGGACGAATTTCACAGGTTTTTACTATATATGAACACTTTTCACATTCTCACATGCAACTCGGCTGCTAGTCCTCCTTTCATGCAGAATCATTAGGTCCTAGCTCATGTCCAAGCAAAAAAGCAAGCTGAAAAGTAATTATCGATACCTAAAACTTGAATTGTACTACTTCTTACTGGCTATTACATCAACTTAGAAGCTTCATCTGTGTTCTACTACGGTGCTTTTAGTGTCTCCGCATACCGCAGCAGCGACATAGCTTTGCAGACGATAAGTACAACCGTTTCAGAGAGAAGAGCGGCCAATGTTGAGCACTGCTTGAAGTCGATTCGATAAGAAATTAAGAAAACGGACGGATTTCTCAGGTTTTTACTACATATGAACACTTTTCGCATCCTCCCGTGCAACTCAGCTGCTAGTCCTCCTTTCATGCAGAATCTTAAGGTCCTAGCTCATGTCCAAGGCACGAAAGCCAGCTAAAAAGTCAATATTCGATACCTAAAACTTGAATTGTACTACTCCTTACTGGCTATTACATCAACTTAGAAGCTTCATCTGTGTTCAACTATGGTGCTTTTAGTGTCTCCGCATACCGCAGCACGCGACATAGCTTTGTAGACGATAAGTACAACCGTTTCAGAGAGAAGAGCGGCCAATGTGACGATCAGGCTTCAAATTGATTCGGTAACAAATAACGAAAACGGACAGATTTCTCAGGTTTTCACTACATATGAACACTTTTCACATACTCCCGTGCAACGCTGCTGCTAGTCCTCCTTTCATGCTGAATGTTAAGGTCCTAGCTCATGTCCAAGGCACCAAAGCCAGCTAAAAAGTCAATAATCGATACCTAAATCTTGAATTGTACTACTTCTTACTGGCTATTACATCTACTTAGAAGCTTCATCTGTGTTCTACTATGGTGCATTAAGTGTCTCCGCATACCGCAGCACGCGTCATAGCTTTGCAGACGATAAGTACAACCGTTTCACAGAGAAGAGCGGCCAATGTGACGATCTGGCTTTAAGTCGATTCGATAACAAATGACGAAAATTTACGGATTTCTCAGGTTTTTACTACATATGAACACTTTTCACATACTCCCGTGCAACGCGGCTGCTACTCCTCCTTTCATGCGGAATCTTAAGGTCCTAGCTCATGTCCAAGGCACAAAAGCCAGCTAAAAAGTCAATAATCGATACCTAAAACTTGAGTTGTACTACTTCTCACTGGCTATCACATCAACTTAGAAGCTTCATCTGTGTTCTACTATGGTGCTTTTAGTGTCTCCGCATACTGCAGCATGCGACATAGCTTTGCAGACGATAAGTACAACCGTTTCAGAGAGAAGAGCGGCCAATGTGACGCACTGCTTGAAGTCGATTCGATAATAAATTACGAAAACGGACGGATTCCTCACGTTTTTACTACATATGTACACTTTTCGCATCCTCCCGTGCAACTCGGCTGCTAGTCCTCCTTTCATGCAGAATCTTAAGGTACTAGCTCATGTCCAATGCACCAAAGCCAGCGAAAAAGGCAATAATCGATACCTAAAACTTGAATTGTACTACTTCTTACTTGCTATTACATCAACTTAGAAGCTTAATCTGTGTTCTACTATGGTGCTTTTAGTGTCTCCGCATACCGCAGCAGGCGACATAGCTCTGCAGACGATAAGTACAACCGTTTCAGAGAGAAGAGCGGCCAATGTGACGATCTGGCTTTAAGTCGATTCGATAACAAATGACGAAAATGGACGGATTTCTCAGGTTTTTACTACATATGAACACTTTTCACATACTCCCGTGCAACGCGGCTGCTACTCCTCCTTTCATGCGGAATCTTAAGGTCCTAGCTCATGTCCAAGGCACAAAAGCCAGCTAAAAAGTCAAATTCGATACCTAAAACTTGAGTTGTACTACTTCTCACTGGCTATCACATCAACTTAGAAGCTTCATCTGTGTTCTACTATGGTGCTTTTAGTGTCTCCGCATATTGCAGCACGCGACATAGCTTTGCAGACGATAAGTACAACCGTTTCAGCGAGGAGAGGGGCCAATGTGACGATCTGGCTTTAAGTCGATTCGATAACAAATGACGAAAACGGACGGATTTCTCAGGTTTTTACTACATATGAACACTTTTTACATTCTCCCGTGCAACTCGGCTGCTAGTCCTCCTTTCATGCAGAATCGTAAGGTCCTAGCTCTTGACCAAGGCACCAAAGCCAGCAAAAAAGTCAATAATCGATACCTAAATCTTGAATTTTACTACTTCTTACTGGCTATTACATCAACTTTGAAGCTTCATCTGTGTTCTACTATGGTGCTTTCAGTGTCTCCGCATACCGCAGCACGCGACATAGCTTTGCAGACGATAAGTACAACCGTTTCAGAGAGAAGAGCGGCCAATGTGACGCACTGCTTTAAGTCGATTCGATAATAAATTACGAAAACGGACGGATTTCTCAGGTTTTTACTACATATGAACACTTTTCGCATCCTCGAGTGCAACTCGGCTGCTAGTCCTCCTTTCATGCAGATTCTTAAGGTCCTAGCTCATGTCAAGGCACCAAAGCAAGCAAAAAAGTCAATAATCGATACCTAAATCTTGAATTTTACTACTTCTTACTGGCTATTACATCAACTTTGAAGCTTCATCTGTGTTCTACTATGGTGCTCTTAGTGTCTCCGCATACCGCAGCACGCGACATAGCTTTGCAGACGAAAGGTACTACCGTTTCAGAGTGAAGAGCGGCCAATGTGACGATCTGGCTTTAAGTCGATTCGATAACAAATGACAAAAACGGACGAATTTCACAGGTTTTTACTATATATGAACACTTTTCACATTCTCACATGCAACTCGGCTGCTAGTCCTCCTTTCATGCAGAATCATTAGGTCCTAGCTCATGTCCAAGGCAAAAAAGCAAGCTGAAAAGTAATAATCGATACCTAAAACTTGAATTGTACTACTTCTTACTGGCTATTACATCAACTTAGAAGCTTCATCTGTGTTCTACTACGGTGCTTTTAGTGTCTCCGCATACCGCAGCAGCGACATAGCTTTGCAGACGATAAGTACAACCGTTTCAGAGAGAAGAGCGGCCAATGTTGAGCACTGCTTTAAGTCGATTCGATAAGAAATTAAGAAAACGGACGGATTTCTCAGGTTTTTACTACATATGAACACTTTTCGCATCCTCCCGTGCAACTCAGCTGCTAGTCCTCCTTTCATGCAGAATCTTAAGGTCCTAGCTCATGTCCAAGGCACGAAAGCCAGCTAAAAAGTCAATATTCGATACCTAAAACTTGAATTGTACTACTCCTTACTGGCTATTACATCAACTTAGAAGCTTCATCTGTGTTCAACTATGGTGCTTTTAGTGTCTCCGCATACCGCAGCACGCGACATAGCTTTGCAGACGATAAGTACAACCGTTTCAGAGAGAAGAGCGGCCAATGTGACGATCAGGCTTCAAGTTGATTCGGTAACAAATGACGAAAACGGACAGATTTCTCAGGTTTTCACTACATATGAACACTTTTCACATACTCCCGTGCAACGCTGCTGCTAGTCCTCCTTTCATGCTGAATGTTAAGGTCCTAGCTCATGTCCAAGGCACCAAAGCCAGCTACAAAGTCAATAATCGATACCTAAAACTTGAATTGTACTACTTCTCACTGGCTATCACATCAACTTAGAAGCTTCATCTGTGTTCTACTATGGTGCTTTTAGTGTCTCCGCATACTGCAGCACGCGACATAGCTTTGCTGACGATAAGTACAACCGTTTCAGAGAGGAGAGGGGCCAATGTGATGATCTGGCTTTAAGTCGATTCGATAACAAATGACGAAAACGGACGGATTTCTCAGGTTTTTACTACATATGAACACTATTTACATTCTCCCGTGCAACTCGGCTGCTAGTCCTCTTTTCATGCAGAATCGTAATGTCCTAGCTCATGTCCACGGCACCAAAGCTAGCAAAAAAGTTAATAATCGATACCTAAATCTTGAATTGTACTACTTCTTACTGGCTATTACATTAACTTTAAAGGTTCATCTGTGTTCTACTATGGTGCTTTTAGTGTCTCCGCATACCGCAGCACGCGACATAGCTTTGCAGACGATAAGTACAACCGTTTCAGAGAGAAGAGCGGCCAATGTGACGCACTGCTTTAAGTCGATTCGATAATAAATTACGAAAACGAACGGATTTCTCAGGTTTTTACTACATATGAACACTTTCCACATACTCCCGTGCAACGCGGCTGCTACTCCTCCTTTCATGCGGAATCTTAAGGTCCTAGCTCATGTCCAAGGCACAAAAGCCAGCTAAAAAGTCAAATTCGATACCTAAAACTTGAGTTGTACTACTTCTCACTGGCTATCACATCAACTTAGAAGATTCATCTGTGTTCTACTATGGTGCTTTTAGTGTCTCCGCATATTGCAGCACGCCACATAGCTTTGCAGACGATAAGTACAACCGTATCAGCGAGGAGAGGGGCCAATGTGACGATCTGGCTTTAAGTCGATTCGATAACAAATGACGAAAACGGACGGATTTCTCAGGTTTTTACTACATATGAACACTTTTTACATTCTCCCGTGCAACTCGGCTTCTAGTCCTCCTTTCATGCAGAATCGTAAGGTCCTAGCTCTTGACCAAGGCACCAAAGCCAGCAAAAAAGTCAATAATCGATACCTAAATCTTGAATTGTACTACTTCTTACTGGCTATTACATCAACTTTGAAGCTTCATCTGTGTTCTACTATGGTGCTTTTAGTGTCTCCGCATACCGCAGCACGCGACATAGCTTTGCAGACGATAAGTACAACCGTTTCAGAGAGAAGAGCGGCCAATGTGACGCACTGCTTTAAGTCGATTCGATAATAAATTACGAAAACGGACGGATTTCTCAGGTTTTTACTACATATGAACACTTTTCGCATACTCGAGTGCAACTCGGCTGCTAGTACTCCTTTCATGCAGAATCATAAGGTCCTAGCTCATGTCCAAGGCACCAAAGCCAGCTAAAAAGTCAATATACGATACCTAAAACTTGAATTGTACTACTCCTTACTGGCTATTACATCAACTTTGAAGCTTCAGCTGTGTTCTACTATGGTGCTTTTAGTGTCTCCGCCTACTGCAGCACGCGACATAGCTATGCAGACGATACGTACAACCGTTTCAGAGAGGAGAGGGGCCAATGTGACGATCTGGCTTTAAGTCGATTCGATAACAAATGACGAAAACGGACGGATTTCTCAGGTTTTTACTACATATGAACACTTTTTACATTCTCCCGTGCAACTCGGCTGCTACTCCTCCTTTCATGCAGAATCGTAAGGTCCTAGCTCATGTCCAAGGCACCAAAGCCAGCAAAAAAGTCAATAATCGATCCCTAAATCTTGAATTTTACTACTTCTTACTGGCTATTACATCAACTTAGAAGCTTCATCTGTGTTCTACTATGGTGCTTTTAGTGTCTCCGCATACCGCAGCACTCGACATAGCTTTGCAGACGAAAAGTACTACCGTTTCAGAGTGAAGAGCGGCCAATGTGACGATCTGGCTTTAAGTCGATTCGATAACAAATGACGAAAACGGACGGATTTCTCAGGTTTTTACTACATATGAACACTTTTTACATTCTCCCGTGCAACTCGGCTGCTACTCCTCCTTTCATGCAGAATCATTAGGTCCTAGCTCATGTCCAAGGCAAAAAAGCAAGCTGAAAAGTAATAATCGATACCTAAAACTTGAATTGTACTACTTCTTACTGGCTATTACATCAACTTAGAAGCTTCATCTGTGTTCTACTACGGTGCTTTTAGTGTCTCCGCATACCGCAGCACGCGACATAGCTTTGCAGACGATAAGTACAACCGTTTCAGAGAGAAGAGCGGCCAATGTGACGATCAGGCTTCAAGTTGATTCGGTAACAAATGACGAAAACGGACGGATTTCTCAGGTTTTCACTACATATGAACACTTTTCACATACTCCCGTGCAACGCTGCTGCTAGTCCTCCTTTCATGCAGAATGTTAAGGTCCTAGCTCATGTCCAAGGCACCAAAGCCAGCTACAAAGTCAATAATCGGTACCTAAAACTTGAATTGTACTACTTCTCACTGGCTATCACATCAACTTAGAAGCTTCAGCTGTGTTCTACTATGGTGCTTTTAGTGTCTCCGCCTACTGCAGCACGCGACATAGCTATGCAGACGATAAGTACAACCGTTTCAGAGAGGAGAGGGGCCAATGTGACGATCTGGCTTTAAGTCGATTCGATAACAAATGACGAAAATGGACGGATTTCTCAGGTTTTTACTACATATGAACACTTTTCACATACTCCCGTGCAACGCGGCTGCTACTCCTCCTTTCATGCGAAATCTTAAGGTCCTAGCTCATGTCCAAGGCACAAAAGCCAGCTAAAAAGTCAAATTCGATACCTAAAACTTGAGTTGTACTACTTCTCACTGGCTATCACATCAACTTAGAAGCTTCATCTGTGTTCTACTATGGTGCTTTTAGTGTCTCCGCATATTGCAGCACGCCACATAGCTTTGCAGACGATAAGTACAACCGTTTCAGCGAGGAGAGGGGCCAATGTGACGATCTGGCTTTAAGTCGATTCGATAACAAATGACGAAAAAGGACGGATTTCTCAGGTTTTTACTACATATGAACACTTTTTACATTCTCCCGTGCAACTCGACTGCTAGTCCTCCTTTCATGCAGAATCGTAAGGTCCTAGCTCTTGACCAAGGCACCAAAGCCAGCAAAAAAGTCAATAATCGATACCTAAATCTTGAATTGTACTACTTCTTACTGGCTATTACATCAACTTTGAAGCTTCATCTGTGTTCTACTATGGTGCTTTTAGTGTCTCCGCATACCGCAGCACGCGACATAGCTTTGCAGACGATAAGTACAACCGTTTCAGAGAGAAGAGCGGCCAATGTGACGCACTGCTTTAAGTCGATTCGATAATAAATTACGAAAACGGACGGATTTCTCAGGTTTTTACTACATATGAACACTTTTCGCATCCTCGAGTGCAACTCGGCTGCTAGTACTCCTTTCATGCAGAATCATAAGGTCCTAGCTCATGTCCAAGGCACCAAAGCCAGCTAAAAAGTCAATATACGATACCTAAAACTTGAATTGTACTACTCCTTACTGGCTATTACATCAACTTAGAAGCTTCAGCTGTGTTCTACTATGGTGCTTTTAGTGTCTCCGCCTACTGCAGCACGCGACATAGCTATACAGACGATAAGTACAACCGTTTCAGAGAGGAGAGCGGCCAATGTGGAGCACTGCTTTAAGTCGATTCGATAAGAAATTAAGAAAACGGACGGATTTCTCAGGTTTTTACTACATATGAACACTTTTCGCATCCTCCCGTGCAACTCAGCTGCTAGTCCACCTTTCATGCAGAATCTTAAGGTCCTAGCTCATGTCCAAGGCACGAAAGCCAGCTAAAAAGTCAATATTCGATACCTAAAACTTGAATTGTACTACTCCTTACTGGCTATTACATCAACTTAGAAGCTTCATCTGTGTTCTACTATGGTGCTTTTACTGTCTCCGCATACCGCAGCACGCGACATAGCTTTGCAGACGATAAGTACAACCGTTTCAGAGAGAAGAGCGGCCAATGTGACGATCAGGCTTCAAGTTGATTCGGTAACAAATGACGAAAACGGACGGATTTCTCAGGTTTTCACTACATATGAACACTTTTCACATACTCCCGTGCAACGCTGCTGCTATTCCTCCTTTCATGCAGAATGTTAAGGTCCTAGCTCATGTCCAAGGCACCAAAGCCAGCTACAAAGTCAATAATCGATACCTAAAACTTGAATTGTACTACTTCTCACTGGCTATCACATCAACTTAGAAGCTTCAGCTGTGTTCTACTATGGTGCTTTTAGTGTCTCCGCCTACTGCAGCACGCGACATAGCTATGCAGACGATAAGTACAACCGTTTCAGAGAGGAGAGGGGCCAATGTGACGATCTGGCTTTAAGTCGATTCGATAACAAATGACGAAAATGGACGGATTTCTCAGGTTTTTACTACATATGAACACTTTTCACATACTCCCGTGCAACGCGGCTGCTACTCCTCCTTTCATGCGAAATCTTAAGGTCCTAGCTCATGTCCAAGGCACAAAAGCCAGCTAAAAAGTCAAATTCGATACCTAAAACTTGAGTTGTACTACTTCTCACTGGCTATCACATCAACTTAGAAGCTTCATCTGTGTTCTACTATGGTGCTTTTAGTGTCTCCGCATATTGCAGCACGCCACATAGCTTTGCAGACGATAAGTACAACCGTTTCAGCGAGGAGAGGGGCCAATGTGACGATCTGGCTTTAAGTCGATTCGATAACAAATGACGAAAAAGGACGGATTTCTCAGGTTTTTACTACATATGAACACTTTTTACATTCTCCCGTGCAACTCGACTGCTAGTCCTCCTTTCATGCAGAATCGTAAGGTCCTAGCTCTTGACCAAGGCACCAAAGCCAGCAAAAAAGTCTATAATCGATACCTAAATCTTGAATTGTACTACTTCTTACTGGCTATTACATCAACTTTGAAGCTTCATCTGTGTTCTACTATGGTGCTTTTAGTGTCTCCGCATACCGCAGCACGCGACATAGCTTTGCAGACGATAAGTACAACCGTTTCAGAGAGAAGAGCGGCCAATGTGACGCACTGCTTTAAGTCGATTCGATAATAAATTACGAAAACGGACGGATTTCTCAGGTTTTTACTACATATGAACACTTTTCGCATCCTCGAGTGCAACTCGGCTGCTAGTACTCCTTTCATGCAGAATCATAAGGTCCTAGCTCATGTCCAAGGCACCAAAGCCAGCTAAAAAGTCAATATACGATACCTAAAACTTGAATTGTACTACTCCTTACTGGCTATTACATCAACTTAGAAGCTTCAGCTGTGTTCTACTATGGTGCTTTTAGTGTCTCCGCCTACTGCAGCACGCGACATAGCTATACAGACGATAAGTACAACCGTTTCAGAGAGGAGAGGGGCCAATGTGACGATCTGGCTTTAAGTCGATTCGATAACAAATGACGAAAACGGACGGATTTCTCAGGTTTTTACTACATATGAACACTTTTTACATTCTCCCGTGCAACTCGGCTGCTACTCCTCCTTTCATTCAGAATCGTAAGGTCCTAGCTCATGTCCAAGGCACCAAAGCCAGCAAAAAAGTCAATAATCGATACCTAAATCTTGAATTTTACTACTTCTTACTGGCTATTACATCAACTTTGAAGCTTCATCTGTGTTCTACTATGGTGCTTTTAGTGTCTCCGCATACCGCAGCACGCGACATAGCTTTGCAGATGAAAAGTACTACCGTTTCAGAGTGAACAGCGGCCAATGTGACGATCTGGCTTTAAGTCGATTCGATAACAAATGACAAAAACGGGCGGATTTCTCAGGTTTTAACTATATATGAACACTTTTCACATTCTCACATGCAACTCGGCTGCTAGTCCTCCTTTCATGCAGAATCATTAGGTCCTAGCTCATGTCCAAGGCAAAAAAGCAAGCTGAAAAGTAATAATCGATACCTAAAACTTGAATTGTACTACTTCTTACTGGCTATTACATCAACTTAGAAGCTTCATCTGTGTTCTACTACGGTGCTTTTAGTGTCTCCGCATACCGCAGCACGCGACATAGCTTTGGAGACGATAAGTACAACCGTTTCAGAGAGGAGAGCGGCCAATGTGGAGCACTGCTTTAAGTCGATTCGATAAGAAATTAAGAAAACGGACGGATTTCTCAGGTTTTTACTACATATGAACACTTTTCGCATCCTCCCGTGCAACTCAGCTGCTAGTCCTCCTTTCATGCAGAATCTTAAGGTCCTATCTCATGTCCAAGGCACGAAAGCCAGCAAAAAAGTCAATATTCGATACCTAAAACTTGAATTGTACTACTCCTTACTGGCTATTACATCAACTTAGAAGCTTCATCTGTGTTCTACTATGGTGCTTTTAGTGTCTCCGCATACCGCAGCACGCGACATAGCTTTGCAGACGATAAGTACAACCGTTTCAGAGAGAAGAGCGGCCAATGTGACGATCAGGCTTCAAGTTGATTCGGTAACAAATGACGAAAACGGACGAATTTCTCAGGTTTTCACTACATATGAACACTTTTCACATACTCCCGTGCAACGCTGCTGCTAGTCCTCCTTTCATGCAGAATGTTAAGGTCCTAGCTCATGTCCAAGGCACCAAAGCCAGCTACAAAGTCAATAATCGATACCAAAAACTTGAATTGTACTATTTCTCACTGGCTATCACATCAACTTAGAAGCTTCATCTGTGTTCTACTATGGTGCTTTTAGTGTCTCCGCATACTGCAGCACGCGACATAGCTTTGCAGACGATAAGTACAACCGTTTCAGAGAGGAGAGGGGCCAATGTGATGATCTGGCTTTAAGTCGATTCGATAACAAATGACGAAAACGGACGGATTTCTCAGGTTTTTACTACATATGAACACTATTTACATTCTCCCGTGCAACTCGGCTGCTAGTCCTCCTTTCATGCAGAATCGTAATGTCCTAGCTCATGTCCAAGGCACCAAAGCTAGCAAAAAAGTTAATAATCGATACCTAAATCTTGAATTGTACTACTTCTTACTGGCTATTACATTAACTTTGAAGCTTCATCTGTGTTCTACTATGGTGCTATTAGTGTCTCCGCATACCGCAGCACGCGACATAGCTTTGCAGACGATAATACAACCGTTTCAGAGAGAAGAGCGGCCAATGTGACGCACTGCTTTAAGTCGATTCGATAATAAATTACGAAAACGGACGGATTTCTCAGGTTTTTACTACATATGAACACTTTTCGCATCCTCGAGTGCAACTCGGCTGCTAGTACTCCTTTCATGCAGAATCATAAGGTCCTAGCTCATGTCCAAGGCACCAAAGCCAGCTAAAAAGTCAATATACGATACCTAAAACGTGAATTGTACTACTCCTCACTGGCTATTACATCAACTTAGAAGCTTAATCTGTGTTCTACTATGGTGCTTTTAGTGTCTCCGCATACCGCAGCACGCGACATAGCTTTGCAGACGATAAGTACAACCGTTTCAGACAGAAGAGCGGCCAATGTGTCGATCTGGCTTCAAGTTGATTCGATAACAAATGACGAAAACGGACGGATTTCTCAGTTTTTTACTACATATGAACACTTTTTACATTCTCCCATGCAACTCGGCTGCTAGTCCTCCTTTCATGCTGAATCTTAAGGACATAGCTCATGACCAAGGCACCAAAGCCAGCTAAAAAGTCAATAATCGATACCTAAAACTTGAATTGTACTACTTCTTACTGGCTATCACATCAACTTAGAAGCTTCATCTGTGTCCTACTATGGTGCTTTTAGTGTCTCCGCATACCGCAGCACGCGACATAGCTTTGCAGACGATAAGTACAACCGTTTCAGAGAGAAGAGCGGCCAATGTGACGCACTGCTTTAAGTCGATTCGATAATAAATTACGAAAACGGACGGATTTCTCAGGTTTTTACTACATATGAACACTTTTCGCATCCTCGAGTGCAACTCGGCTGCTAGTACTCCTTTCATGCAGAATCATAAGGTCCTAGCTCATGTCCAAGGCACCAAAGCCAGCTAAAAAGTCAATATACGATACCTAAAACTTGAATTGTACTACTCCTTACTGGCTATTACATCAACTTAGAAGCTTCAGCTGTGTTCTACTATGGTGCTTTTAGTGTCTCCGCCTACTGCAGCACGCGACATAGCTATGCAGACGATAAGTACAACCGTTTCAGAGAGGAGAGGGGCCAATGTGACGATCTGGCTTTAAGTCGATTCGATAACAAATGACGAAAACGGACGGATTTCTCAGGTTTTTACTACATATGAACACTTTTTACATTCTCCCGTGCAACTCGGCTGCTACTCCTCCTTTCATGCAGAATCGTAAGGTCCTAGCTCATGTCCAAGGCACCAAAGCCAGCAAAAAAGTCAATAATCGATACCTAAATCTTGAATTTTACTACTTCTTACTGGCTATTACATCAACTTTGAAGCTTCATCTGCGTTCTACTATGGTGCTTTTAGTGTCTCCGCATACCGCAGCACGCGACATAGCTTTGCAGACGAAAAGTACTACCGTTTCAGAGTGAAGAGCGGCCAATGTGACGATCTGGCTTTAAGTCGATTCGATAACAAATGACAAAAACGTTCGGATTTCTATGGTTTTTACTATATGTGAACACTTTTCACATTCTCACATGCAACTCGGCTGCTAGTCCTCCTTTCATGCAGAATCATTAGGTCCTAGCTCATGTCCAAGGCAAAAAAGCAAGCTGAAAAGTAATAATCGATACCTAAAACTTGAATTGTACTACTTCTTACTGGCTATTACATTAACTTAGAAGCTTCATCTGTGTTCTACTACGGTGCTTTTAGTGTCTCCGCATACCGCAGCACGCGACATAGCTTTGCAGACGATAAGTACAACCGTTTCAGAGAGAAGAGCGGCCAATGTGACGCACTGCTTTAAGTCGATTCGATAATAAATTACGAAAACGGACGGATTTCTCAGGTTTTTACTACATATGAACACTTTTCGCATCCTCCCGTGCAACTCGGCTGCTAGTCCTCCTTTCATGCACAGTCTTAAGGTCCTAGCTCATGTCCAAGGCACCAAAGCCATCTAAAAAGTCAATATTCGATACCTAAAACGTGAATTGTACTACTCCTCACTGGCTATTACATCAACTTAGAAGCTTAATCTGTGTTCTACTATGGTGCTTTTAGTGTCTCCGCATACCGCAGCACGCGACATAGCTTTGCAGACGATAAGTACAACCGTTTCAGAGAGAAGAGCGGCCAATGTGACGATCTGGCTTCAAGTTGATTCGATAACAAATGACGAAAACGGACGGATTTCTCAGGTTTTTACTACATATGAACACTTTTTACATTCTCCCATGAAACTCGGCTGCTAGTCCTCCTTTCATGCTGAATCTTAAGGACATAGCTGATGACCAAGGCACCAAAGCCAGCTAAAAAGTCAATAATCGATACCTAAAACTTGAATTGTACTACTTCTTACTGGCTATTACATCAACTTAGAAACTTCATCTCTGTTCCACTATGGTGATTTTAGTGTCTCCGCATACCGCAGCACGCGACATAGCTTTGCAGACGATAAGTACAACCGTTTCAGAGAGGAGAGCGACCAATGTGACGATCTGGCTTTGAGTCGATTCGATAACAAATGACGAAAACGAACGGATTTCTCAGGTTTTTAATACATATGAACACTTTTCACATTCTCCCGTGCAACTCGGCTGCTAGTCCTCGTTTCATGCAGAATCTTAAGGGCCCAGCTCATGTCCAAGGCACCAAAGAAGGGTAAAAAGTCAATAATCGATACCTAAATCTTGAATTGTACTACTTCTTACTGGCTATTACATCAACTTAGAAGCTTCATCTGTGTTCTACTATGGTGCATTATGTATCTCCGCATACCGCAGCACACGACATAGCTTTGCAGACGATAAGTACAACCGTTTCAGAGAGAAGAGCGGCCAATGTAACGATTTGGCTTTAAGTCGATTCGATAACAAATGACGAAAACGGACGGATTTCTCAGTTTTTTACTACATATGAACAATTTTTACATTCTCCCGTGCAACTCGGCTGTTAGTCCTTCTTTCATGCTGAATCGTAAGGTCCTAGCTCATGCCCGAGTCACCAAAGCCAGCAAAAAAGTTAATAATCGATACCTAAATCTTGAGTTGTACTACTTCTTACTGGCTATTACATCAACTTAGAAGCTTCATCAGTGTTCCACTATGGTGATGTTAGTGTCACCGCATACCGCAGCACGCGACATAGCTTTGCAGACGATAAGAACAACCGTTTCAGAGAGAAGAGGGGCCAATGTGACGATCTGGCTTTAAGTCGATTCGATAACAAATGACGAAAATGGACGGATTTCTCAGGTTTTTACTACATATGAACACTTTTCACTTACTCCCGTGTAACGCGGCTGCTAGTCCTCCTTTCACGCAGAATCGTAAGGTCCTAGCTCATGTCCAAGGCACCAAAGCTAACAAAAAAGTCAATAATCGATACCTAAATCTTGAATTGTACTACTTCTTACTGGCTTTTACATCAACTTTGAAGCTTCATCTGTGTTCTACTATGGTGCTTTTAGTATCTCTTCATACCGAAGCACGCGACATAGCTTTGCAGACGATAAGTACAACCGTTTCAGAGAGAAGAGCGGCCAATGTGACGCACTGCTTTAAGTCGATTCGATAATAAATTACGAAAACGGACGGATTTCTCAGGTTTTTACTACATATGAACACTTTTCGCATCTTCCCGTGCAACTCGGCTGCTAGTCCTCCTTTCATGCACAGTCTTAAGGTCCTAGCTCATGTCCAAGTCACCAAAGCCAGCTAAAAAGTCAATATTCGATACCTAAAACGTGAATTGTACTACTCCTTACTGGCTATTACATAAACTTAGAAGCTTAATCTGTGTTCTACAATGGTGCTTTTAGTGTCTCCGCATACCGCAGCACGCGACATAGCGTTGCAGACGATAAGTACAACCGTTTCAGAGAGAAGAGCGGCCAATGTGACGATCTGGCTTCAAGTTGATTCGATAACAAATGACGAAAACGGACGGATTTCTCAGGTTTTTACTACATATGAACACTTTTCACATTCTCACATGCAACTCGGCTGCTAGTCCTCCTTTCATGCAGAATCTTAAGGACATAGCTCATGACCAAAGCACCAAAGCCAGCTAAAAAGTCAATAATCGATACCTAAAACTTGAATTGTACTACTTCTTACTGGCTTTTACATCAACTTTGAAGCTTCATCTGTGTTCTACTATGGTGCTTTTAGTGTCTCTTCATACCGAAGCACGCGACATAGCTTTGCAGACGATAAGTACAACCGTTTCAGAGAGAAGAGCGGCCAATGTGACGCACTGCTTTAAGTCGATTCGATAATAAATTACGAAAACGGACGGATTTCTCAGGTTTTTCTACATATGAACCTTTCTCACATTCTCCCATGCAACTCGGCTGCTAGTCCTCCTTTCATGCAGAATCTTAAGGTCCTAGCTCATGTCCAAGGCACAAAAGCCAGCTAAAAAGTCAATAATCGATACCTAAAACTTGAATTGTACTACTTCTTACTGGCTATTACATCAACTTAGAAGCTTCATCTGTGTTCTACTATGGTGCTTTTAGTGTCTCCAAATACCGCAGCACGCGACATAGCTTTGCAGACGATAAGTACAACCGTTTCAGAGAGAAGAGCGGGCAATGTCACGATCTGGCTTCAAGTTGATTCGATAACAAATGACGAAAACGGACGGATTTCTCAGGTTTTTACTACATATGAACACTTTTCACATTCTCCCATGCAACTCGGCTGCTAGTCCTCCTTTCATGCAGAATCTTAAGGACATAGCTCACGTCCAAGGCACCAAAGCCAGCTAAAAAGTAAATAATCGATACCTAAAACTTGAATTGTACTACTTCTTACTGGCTATTACATCAACTTAGAAGCTTCATCTGTGTTCCACTATGGTGATTTTAGTTTCTCCGCATACCGCAGCACGCGACATAGCTTTGCAACGATAAGTACAACCGTTTCAGAGAGAAGAGGGGCCAATGTGACGATCTGGCTTTAAGTCGATTCGATAACAAATGACGAAAATGGACGGATTTCTCAGGTTTTTACTACATATGAACACTTTTCACATACTCCCGTGCAACGCGGCTGCTACTCCTCCTTTCATGCGAAATCTTAAGGTCCTAGCTCATGTCCAAGGCACAAAAGCCAGCTAAAAAGTCAAATTCGATACCTAAAACTTGAGTTGTACTACTTCTCACTGGCTATCACATCAACTTAGAAGCTTCATCTGTGTTCTACTATGGTGCTTTTAGTGTCTCCGCATATTGCAGCACGCCACATAGCTTTGCAGACGATAAGTACAACCGTTTCAGCGAGGAGAGGGGCCAATGTGACGATCTGGCTTTAAGTCGATTCGATAACAAATGACGAAAACGGACGGATTTCTCAGGTTTTTACTACATATGAACACTTTTCGCATCCTCCCGTGCAACTCGGCTGCTAGTCCTCCTTTCATGCAGAATCGTAAGGTCCTAGCTCATGTCGAAGGCACCAAAGCCAGCAAAAAAGTCAATAATCGATACCTAAAACTTGAGTTGTACTACTTCTCACTGGCTATCACATCAACTTAGAAGCTTCATCTGTGTTCCACTATGGTGATTTTAGTTTCTCCGCATACCGCAGCACGCGACATAGCTTTGCAGACGATAAGTACAACCGTTTTAGAGAGAAGAGCGGCCAATGTGACGCACTGCTTTAAGTCGATTCGATAATAAATTACGAAAACGGACGGATTTCTCAGGTTTTTACTACATATGAACACTTTTCGCATCCTCCCGTGCAACTCGGCTGCTAGTCCTCCTTTCATGCAGAATCGTAAGGTCCTAGCTCATGTCGAAGGCACCAAAGCCAGCAAAAAAGTCAATAATCGATACCTAAATCTTGAGTTGTACTACTTCTTACTGGCTATTACATCAACTTAGAAGCTTCATCTGTGTTCTACTATGGTGATTTTAGTGTCTCCGCATACCGCAGCACGCGACATAGCTTTGCAGACGATAAGTACAACCGTTTCAGAGAGAAGAGCGGCCAATGTGACGACCTGGCTTTAAGTACCGATTCGATAACAAATGACGAAAACGGACGGATTTCTCAGGTTTTTACTACATATGAACTCTTTTCACATTCTCCCATGCAACACGGCTGCTAGACCTCCTTCCATGCGGAATCATAAGGTCCTAGCTCATGTCCAAGGCACAAAAGCCAGCTAAAAAGTCAATAATCGATACCTAAAACTTGAATTGTACTACTTCTTACTGCCTATTACAACTTAGAAGCTTCATCTGTGTTCTACTATGGTGCTTTTAGTGTCTCCGCATACCGCAGCACGCGACATAGCTTTGCAGACGATAAGTACAACCGTTTCAGAGAGAAGAGCGGCCAATGTGACACACTGCTTTAAGTCGATTCGATAATAAATTACGAAAACGGACGGATTTCTCAGGTTTTTACTACATATGAAAAGTTTTCGCATTCTCCCGTGCAACTCGGCTGCTAGTCCTCCTTTCATGCAGAATCTTTAGGTCCTAGCTCATGTCCAAGGCACCAAAGCCAGCTAAAAATTCAATATTCGATACCTAAAACTTGAATTGTACTACTCCTTACTGGCTATTACATCAACTTAGAAGCTTCATCTGTGTTCTACTATGGTGCTTTTAGTGTCTCCGCATACTGCAGCACGCGACATAGCTTTGCAGACGATAAGTACAACCGTTTCAGAGAGAAGAGGGGCCAATGTGACGATCTGGCTTTAAGTCGATTCGATAACAAATGACGAAAACGGACGGATTTCTCAGGTTTTTACTACATATGAACAATTTTTACTTTCTCCCGTGCAACTCGGCTGCTAGTCCTCCTTTCATGCAGAATCGTAAGGTCCTAGCTCATGTCCTAGGCACCTAAGACAGCAAAAAAGTCAAAAATCGATACCTAAATCTTGAATTGTACTACTTCTTATTGGCTATTACATCAACTTTGAAGCTTCATCTGTGTTCTACTATGGTGCTTTTAGTGTCTCCGCATTCCGCAGCACGCGACATAGCTTTGCAGACGATAAGTACAATCGTTTCAGAGAGAAGAGCGGCCAATGTGACGATCTGGCTTTAAGTCGATTCGATAATAAATTACGAAAACGGACGGATTTCTCAGGTTTTTACTACATATGAACACTTTTCACATCCTCCCGTGCAACTCGGCTGCTAGTCCTCCTTTCATGCAGAATCTTAAGGTCCTAGCTCATGTCCAAGGCACCAGAACCAGCTAAGAAGTCAATATTCGATACCTAAAACTTGAATTGTACTACTCCTTACTGGCTATTACATCAACTTAGAAGCTTCATCTGTGTTCTACTATGGTGCTTTTAGTGTCTCCGCATACCGCAGCACGCGACATAGCTTTGCAGACGATACGTACATCCGTTTCAGAGAGAAGAGCGTGCAATGTGACGATCTGGCTTCAAGTTGATTCGATAACAAATGACGATAACGGACGGATTTCTCAGATTTTTACTACATATGAACACTTTCCACATTCTCCCATGCAACTCGTCTGCTAGTCCTCCTTTCAGGCAGAATCTTAAGGACATAGCTCAAGTCCAAGGCACCAAAGCCAGCTAAAAAGTCAATAATCGATACCAAAAACTTGAATTGTACTACTCCTTACTGGCTATTACATCAACTTAGAAGCTTTATCTGTGTTCTACTATGGTGCTTTTAGTGTCTCCGCATACCGCAGCACGCGACATAGCTTTGCAGACGATAAGTACAACCGTTTCAGAGAGATGAGCGGCCAATGTGACGATCTGGCTTTAAGTCGATTCGATAATAAATTACGAAAACGGACGGATTTCTCAGGTTTTTACTACATATGAACACTTTTCACATCCTCCCGTGCAACTCGGCTGCTAGTCCTCCTTTCATGCAGAATCTTAAGGTCCTAGCTCATGTCCAAGGCACCTAAACCAGCTAAAAAGTCAATATTCGATACCTAAAACTTGAATTGTACTACTCCTTACTGGCTATTACATCAACTTAGAAGCTTCATCTGTGTCCTACTATGGTGCTTTTAGTGTCTCCGAATACCGCAGCACGCGACATAGCTTTGCAGACGATAAGTACAACCGTTTCAGACAGAAGAGCGGCCAATGTGACGATCTGGCTTTGAGTCGATTCGATAACAAATGACGAAAACGGACGGATTTCTCAGGTTTTTACTACATATGAACACTTTTCACATTCTCCCGTGCAACTCGGCTGCTAGTCCTCCTTTCATGCAGAATCTTAAGGTCCTAGCTCATGTTTAAGGCACCAAAGCCAGCTAATAAGTCAATAATCTATACCTAAAACTTGAATTGTACTACTTCTTACTGGCTATTACATCAACTTAAAAGCTTCATCTATGTTCTACTATGGTGCTTTTAGTGTCTCCGCATACCGCAACACGCGACATATCTTTGCAGACGATAAGGACAACCGTTTCAGAGAGAAGAGCGGCCAATGTGACGATCTGGCTTTGTGTCGATTCGTTAACAAATGACGAAAACGGACGGATTTCTCAGGTTTTTAGTACATATGAACTCTTTTCACATTCTCCCATCTAACTCGGCTGCTAGTCCTCCTTTCATGCAGAATCTTAAGGTCCTAGCTCATGTCAAAGGCACCAAAGCCAGCAAAAAATTCAATATTCGATACCTAAAACTTGAATTGTACCGCTCCTTACTGGCTATTACATCAACTTAGAAGCTTCATCTGTCTTCTACTATGGTGCTTGTAGTGTCTCCGCGTACCGCAGCACGCGACATAGCTTTGCAGACGATAAGTACAACCGTTTCAGAGAGAAGAGCCGCCAATTTGACGCACTGCTTTAAGTCGATTCGATAATATATTCCGAAAACGGACGAATTTCTCAGGTTTCTACTACATATGAAAACTTTTCGCATTCTCCCGTGCAACTCGGCTGCTAGTCCTCCTTTCATGCAGAATCTTAAGGTCCTAGCTCAAGTCCAAGGCACCAAAGCCAGCAAAAAATTCAATGTTCGATTTCTAAAACTTGAATTGTACCGCTCCTTACTGGCTATTACATCAACTTAGAAGCTTCATCTGTGTTCTACTATGGTGCTTTTAGTGTCTCCGCATACCGCAGCACGCGACATAGCTTTGCAGACGATAAGTACAACCGTTTCAGAGAGAAGAGCGGCCAATGTGACGATCTGGCTTTAAGTCGATTCGATAACAAATGAATAAAAGGGGACGGATTTCTCAGGTTTTTACTACATATGAAGACTTTTCACATACTCCCGTGCAACGCGGCTGCTAGTCCTCCTTTCATGCACAATCTTAAGGTCCTACCTCATGTCCAAGGCACCAAAGCCAGCTAAAATGTCAATAATCGATACCTAAAACTTGAATTGTACTACTTCTCACTGGCTATCACATCAACTTAGAAGCTTCATCTGTGTTCTACTATGGTGCTTTTAGTGACTCCGCATACCGCAGCACGCGACATAGCTTTCAGACGATAAGTACAACCGATTCAGAGAGAAGAGGGGCCAATGTGACGATCTGGCTTTAAGTCGATTCGATAACAAATGACGAAAACGGACGGATTTCTCAGGTTTTTACTACATATGAACACTTTTTACATTCTCCCGTGCAACTCGGCTGCTAGCCCTCCTTTCATGCAGAATCGTAAGGTCCTACCTCATGTCCAAGGCACCAAAGCCAGCTAAAAAGTCAATATTCGATACCTAAAACTTGAATTGTACTAGTCCTTACTGGCTATTACATCAACTTAGAAGCTTCATCTGTGTTCTACTATGGTGCTTTTAGTGACTCCGCATACCGCAGCACGCGACATAGCTTTGCAGACGATAAGTACAACCGTTTCAGAGAGAAGAGAGGCCAATGTGACGATCTGGCTTCAAGTTGATTCGATAACAATTGACGAAAAAGGCCCGATTTCTCAGGTTTTTACTACATATGAACACCTTCCACATTCTCCCATGCAACTCGGCTGCTAGTCCTCCTTTCATGCAGAATCTTAAGGACGTAGCTAATGTCGAAGGCACCAAAGCCAGCTAAAAAGTCAATAATCGATACCTAAAACTTGAATTGTACTACTTCTTACTGGCTATTACATCAACTTAGAAGCTTCATCTGTGTTCCACTATGGTGATTTTAGTGTCCCCGCATAACGCAGCACACGACATAGCTTTGCAGACGATAAGTACAACCGTTTCAGAGAGAAGAGGGGCCAATGTGACGATCTGGCTTTCAGTCGATTCTATAACAAATGACGAAAATGGACGGTTTTCTGAGGTTTTTACTACATATGAACACTTTTCACATACTCCCGTGCAACGCGGCTGCTAGTCCTGATTTCATGCAGAATCGTAAGGTCCTAGCTCATGTCCAAGGCACCAAAGCCAGCTAAAAAGTCAATAATCGATACCTAAAACTTGAATTGTATTACTTCTTACTGGCTATTACATCAACTTAGAAGCTTCATCTGTGTTCTACTATGGTGCTTTTAGTGTCTCCGCATACCGCAGCACGCGACATAGCTTTGCAGACGATAAGTACAACCGTTTCAGAGAGAAGAGCGGCCAATGTGACGATCAGGCTTCAAGTTGATTCGGTAACAAATGACGAAAAAGGACAGATTTCTCAGGTTTTCACTACATATGAACACTTTTCACATACTCCCGTGCAACGCTGCTGCTAGTCCTCCTTTCATGCTGAATGTTAAGGTCCTAGCTCAAGTCCAAGGCACCAAAGCCAGCTAAAAATTCAATATTCGATACCTAAAACTTGAATTGTACTACTCCTTACTGGCTATTACATCAACTTAGAAGCTTCATCTGTGTTCTACTATGGTGCTTTTAGTGTCTCCGCATACCGCAGCACGCGACATAGCTTTGCAGACGATACGTACATCCGTTTCAGAGAGAAGAGCGTGCAATGTGACGATCTGGCTTCAAGTTGATTCGATAACAAATGACGATAACGGACGGATTTCTCAGATTTTTACTACATATGAACACTTTCCACATTCTCCCATGCAACTCGTCTGCTAGTCCTCCTTTCAGGCAGAATCTTAAGGACATAGCGCAAGTCCAATGCACCAAAGCCAGCTAAAAAGTCAATATTCGATACCTAAAACTTGAATTGTACTACTTCTTACTGGCTATTACATCAACTTAGAAGCTTCATCTGTGTTCTACTATGGTGCTTTTAGTGTCTCCGCATACCGCAGCACGCGACATAGCTTTGCAGACGATAAGTACAACCGTTTCAGAGAGAAGAGCGGCCAATGTGACGCACTGCTTTAAGTCGATTCGGTAATAAATTACGAAAACGGACGGATTTCTCAGGTTTTTACTACGTATGAATACTTTTCGCATCCTCCCGTGCAACTCGGTTGCTAGTCCTCATTTCATGCAGAATCGTAAGGTCCTAGCTCATGTCGAAGGCACCAAAGCCAGCAAAAAAGTCAATAATCGATACCTAAATCTTGAATTGTACTACTTCTTAGTGGCTATTACATCAACTTAGAAGCTTCATCTGTGTTCTACTATGGTGATTTTAGTGTCTCCGCATACCGCAGCACGCGACATAGCTTTGCAGACGATAAGTACAACCGTTTCAGAGAGAAGAGCGGCCAATGTGACGACCTGGCTTTAAGTCGATTCGATAACAAATGACGAAAACGGACGGATTTCTCAGGTTTTTACTACATATGAACTCTTTTCACATTCTCCCATGCAACACGGCTGCTAGTCCTCCTTCCATGCGGAATCATAAGGTCCTAGCTCATGTCCAAGGCACAAAAGCCAGCTAAAAAGTCAATAATCGATACCTAAAACTTGAATTGCACTACTGCTTACTGGCTATTACAACTTAGAAGCTTAATCTGTGTTCTACTATGGTGCTTTTAGTGTCTCCGCATACCGCAGCACGCGACATAGCTTTGCAGACGATAAGTACAACCGTTTCAGAGAGAAGAGCGGCCAATGTGACGCACTGCTTTAAGTCGATTCGATAATAAATTACGAAAACGGACGGATTTCTCAGGTTTTTACTACATATGAAAACTTTTCGCTTTCTCCCGTGCAACTCGGCTGCTAGTCCTCCTTTCATGCAGAATCGTAAGGTCCTAGCTCATGTCCTAGGCACCAAAGACAGCAAAAAAGTCAAAAATCGATACCTAAATCTTGAATTGTACTACTTCTTACTGGCTATTACATCAACTTTGAAGCTTCATCTGTGTTCTACTATGGTGCTTTTAGTGTCTCCGCATTCCGCAGCACGCGACATAGCTTTGCAGACGATAAGTACAATCGTTTCAGAGAGAAGATCGGCCAATGTGACGATCTGGCTTTAAGTCGATTCGATAATAAATTACGAAAACGGACGGATTTCTCAGGTTTTTACTACATATGAACACTTTTCACATCCTCCCGTGCAACTCGGCTGCTAGTCCTCCTTTCATGCAGAATCTTAAGGTCCTAGCTCATGTCCAAGGCACCTAAACCAGCTAAAAAGTCAATATTCGATACCTAAAACTTGAATTGTACTACTCCTTACTGGCTATTACATCAACTTAGAAGCTTTATCTGGGTTCTACTACGGTGCTTTTAGTGTCTCCGCATACCGCAGCACGCGACATAGCTTTGCAGACGATACGTACATCCGTTTCAGAGAGAAGAGCGTGCAATGTCACGATCTGGCTCCAAGTTGATTCGATAACAAATGACGATAACGGACGGATTTCTCAGATTTTTACTACATATGAACACTTTCCACATTCTCCCATGCAACTCGGCTGCTAGTCCTCCTTTCATGCAGAATCTTAAGGACATAGCTCATGTACAAGGCACCAAAGCCAGCTAAAAAGTCAATAATCGATACCTAAAACTTGAATTGTACTACATCTCACTGGCTATCACATCAACTTAGAAGCTTCATCTGTGTTCTACTATGGTGCTTTTAGTGTCTCCACATACTGCAGCACGCGACATAGCTTTGCAGACGATAAGTACAACCGTTTCAGAGAGAAGAGCGGCCAATGTGACGCACTGCTTTAAGTCGATTCGATAATATATTCCGAAAACGGACGGATTTCTCAGGTTTTTACTACATATGAAAACTTTTCGCATTCTCCCGTGCAACTCGGCTGCTAGTCCCCCTTTCATGCAGAATCTTAAGGTCCTAGCTCAAGTCCAAGGCACCAAAGCCAGCAAAAAATTCAATATTCGATACCTAAAACTTGAATTGTACTGCTCCTTACTGGCTATTACATTAACTTAGAAGCTTCATCTGTGTTCTACTATGGTGCTTTTAGTGTCTCCGCATACCGCAGCACGCGACATAGCTTTGCAGACGATAAGTACAACCGTTTCAGAGAGAAGAGGGGCCAATGTGACGATCTGGCTTTAAATCGATTCGATAACAAATGACGAAAACGGACGGATTTCTCAGGTTTTTACTACATATGAACACTTTTTACATTCTCCCGTGCAACTCGGCTGCTAGCCCTCCTTTCATGCAGAATCGTAAGGTCCTACCTCATGTCCAAGGCACCAAAGCCAGCTAAAAAGTCAATATTCGATACCTAAAACTTGAATTGTACTACTCCTTACTGGCTATTACATCAACTTAGAAGCTTCATCTGTGTTCTACTATGGTGCTTTTAATGACTCCGCATACCGCAGCACGCGACATAGCTTTGCAGACGATAAGTACAACCGTTTCAGAGAGAAGATCGGGCAATGTGACGATCTGGCTTCAAGTTGATTCGATAACAACTGACGAAAAAGGCCCGATTTCTCAGGTTTTTACTACATATGAACACCTTTCACATTCTCCCATGCAACTCGGCTGCTATTCCTCCTTTCATGCAGAATCTTACGGACATAGCTCATGCCCAAGGCACCAAAGCCAGCTAAAAAGTCAATAATCGATACCTAAAACTTGAATTGTACTACTTCTTACTGGCTATTACATCAACTTAGAAGCTTCATCTGTGTTCCACTATGGTGATTTTAGTGTCTCCGCATACCGCAGCACACGACATAGCTTTGCAGACGATAAGTACAACCGTTTCAGAGAGAAGAGGGTCCAATGTGACGATCTGGCTTTCAGTCGATTCGATAACAAATGACGAAAATGGACGGTTTTCTCGGGTTTTTACTACATATGAACACTTTTCACATACTCCCGTGCAACGCGGCTGCTAGTCCTGATTTCATGCAGAATCGTAAGGTCCTAGCTCATGTCCAAGGCACCAAAGCCAGCTAAAAAGTCAATATTCGATACCTAAAACTTGAATTGTATTACTTCTTACTGGCTATTACATCAACTTAGAAGCTTCATCTGTGTTCTACTATGGTGCTTTTAGTGTCTCCGCATACCGCAGCACGCGACATTGCTTTGCAGACGATAAGTACAACCGTTTCAGAGAGAAGAGCGGCCAATGTGACGCACTGCTTTAAGTCGATTCGATAATATATTCCGAAAACGGACGGATTTCTCAGGTTTTTACAACATATGAAAACTTTTCGCACTCTCCCGTGCAACTCGGCTGCTAGTCCTCCTTTCATGCAGAATCTTAAGGTCCTAGCTCAAGTCCAAAGCACCAAAGCCAGCTAAAAATTCAATATTCGATACCTAAAACTTGAATTGTACTACTCCTTACTGGCTATTCCATCAACTTAGAAGCTTCATCTGTGTTCTACTATGGTGCTTTTAGTGTCTCCACATACCGCAGCACGCGACATAGCTTTGCAGACGATAAGTACAACCGTTTCAGAGAGAAGAGCGGCCAATGTGACGATCTGGCTTTAAGTCGATTCGATAACAAATGAATAAAATTGGACGGATTTCTCAGGTTTTTACTACATATGAACACTTTTCACATACTCCCGTGCAACGCGGCTGCTAGTCCTCCTTTCATGCACAATCTTAAGGTCCTACCTCATGTCCAAGGCACCAAAGCCAGGTAAAAAGTCAATAATTGATACCTAAAACTTGGATTGTACTACTCCTTACTGGCTATTACATCAACTTAGAAGCTTCATCTGTGTTCTACTATGGTGCTTTTAGTGACTCCGCATACCGCAGCACGCGACATAGCTTTGCAGACGATAAGTACAACCGTTTCAGAGAGAAGAGCGGGCAATGTGACGATCTGGCTTCAAGTTGATTCGATAACAACTGACAAAAAAGGCCCGATTTCTCAGGTTTTTACTACATATGAACACCTTTCACATTCTCCCATGCAACTCGGCTGCTAGTCCTCCTTTCATGCAGAATCTTAAGGTCATAGCTCATGTCCAAGGCACCAAAGCCAGCTAAAAAGTCAATAATCGATACCTAAAACTTGAATTGTACTACTTCTTACTGGCTATTACATCAACTTAGAAGCTTCATCTGTGTTCCACTATGGTGATTTTAGTGTCTCCGCAGACCGCAGCACACGACATAGCTTTGCAGACGATAAGTACAACCGTTTCAGAGATAAGAGCGGCCAATGAGACGATCTGGCTTTCAGTCGATTCGATAACAAATGACGAAAATGGACGGTTTTCTCAGGTTTTTACTACATATGAACACTTTTCACATACTCCCGTGCAACGCGGCTGCTAGTCCTGATTTCATGCAGAATCGTAAGGTCCTAGCTCATGTCCAAGGCACCAAAGCCAGGAAAAAAGTCAATAATCGATACCTAAATCTTGAATTTTACTACTTCTTACTGGTTATTACATCAACTTAGAAGCTTCATCTGTGTTCTACTATAGAGCTTTTAGTGTCTCCGCATACTACAGCATGCGACATAGCTTTGCAGACGATACGTACAACCGTTTCAGAGAGAAGAGCGGCCAATGTGACGATCTGCTATAAGTCGATTCGATAACAAATGACGAAAACGGACGGATTTCTCAGGTTTTTACTACATATGAACACTTTTCACATTCTCCCATGCAACTCGGTTGCTAGTCCTCCTTCCATGCGGAATCATAAGGTCCTAGCTCATGTCCAAGGCACGAAAGCCAGCTAAAAGGTCAATAATCGATACCTAAATCTTGAATTGGACTACTTCTTACTGGCTATTACATCAACTTAGAAGCTTAATCTGTGTTCTACTATGGTGCTTTTAGTGTCTCCGCATACCGCAGCACGCGACATAGCTTTGCTGACGATAAGTACAACCGATTCAGAGAGAAGAGCGGCCAATGTGACGCACTGCTTTAAGTCGATTCGATAATAAATTACGAAAACGGACGGATTTCTCAGGTTTTTACTACATATGAAAACTTTTCGCATTCTCCCGTGCAACTCGGCTGCTAGTCCTCCTTTCATGCAGAATCTTAAGGTCCTAGCTCAAGACCAAGGCACCAAAGCCAGCTGAAAATTCAATATTCGATACCTAAAACTTGAATTGTACTACTCCTTACTGGCTATTACATCAACTTAGAAGCTTCATCTGTGTTCTACTACGGTGCTTTTAGTGTCTCCACATACCGCAGCACGCGACATAGCTTTGCAGACGATAAGTACAACCGTTTCAGAGAGAAGAGCGGCCAATGTGACGACCTGGCTTTAAGTCGATTTGATAACAAATGAATAAAAGGGGACGGATTTCTCAGGTTTTTCTACATATGAACACTTTTCACATACTCCCGTGCAACGCGGCTGCTAGTCCTCCTTTCATGCACAATCTTAAGGTCCTACCTCATGTCCAAGGCACCAAAGCCAGCTAAAAAGTCAATAATCGATAACTAAAACTTGAATTGTACTACTTCTCACTGGTAATCACATCAACTTAGGAGCTTCATCTGTGTTCTACTATGGTGCTTTTAGTGACTCCGCATACCGCAGCACGCGACATAGCTTTGCAGACGATAAGTACAACCGTTTCAGAGAGAAGAGGGGCCAATGTGACGATCTGGCTTTAAGTCGATTCGATAACAAATTACGAAAACGGACGGATTTCTCGGGTTTTTACTACATATGAAAACTTTTCGCATTCTCCCGTGCAACTCGGCTCCTAGACCTCCTTTCATGCAGAATCTTAAGGTCCTAGCTCATGTCCAAGGCACCAAAGCCAGCTAAAAAGTCAATAATCGATACCTAAAACTTGAATTGTACTACTTCTTACTGGCTATTACATCAACTTAGAAGCTTCATCTGTGTTCCACTATGGTGATTTGAGTGTCTCCGCATACCGCAGCACACGACATAGCTTTGCAGACGATAAGTACAACCGTTTCAGAGAGAAGAATGGCCAATGTGACGATCTGGCTTTCAGTCGATTCGATAACAAATGACGAAAATGGACGGATTTCTCAGGTTTTTACTACATATGAACACTTTTCACATACTCCCGTGCAACGCGGCTGCTAGTCCTGATTTCATGCAGAATCGTAAGGTCCTAGCTCATATCCAAGGCACCAAAGCCAGCTAAAAATTCAATATTCGATACCTAAAACTTGAATTGTACTACTCCTTACTGGCTATTACATCAACTTAGAAGCTTCATCTGTGTTCTACTATGGTGCTTTTAGTGTCTCCGCATACCGCAGCACGCGACATAGCTTTGCAGACGATAAGTACAACCGTTTCAGAGAGAAGAGGGGCCAATGTGACGAACTGGCTTTAAGACGCACCGATAACAAATGGCGAAAATGGACGGATTTCTCAGGTTTTTACTACATATGAACACTTTTCGCATCCTCCCGTGCAACTCGGCTGCTAGTCCTCCTTTCATGCAGAATCTTAAGGTCCTAGCTCATGTCCAAGGCACCAAAGCCAGCTAAAAAGTCAATATTCGATACCTAAAACTTGAATTGTACTACTCCTTACTGGCTATTACATCAACTTAGAAGCTTCATCTGTGTTCTACTATGGTACTTTTAGTGTCTCCGCATACCGCAGCACGCGACATAGCTCTGCAGACGATAAGTACAACCGTTTCAGAGAGAAGAGGGGCCAATGTGACGAACTGGCTTTAAGACGCACCGATAACAAATGGCGAAAATGGACGGATTTCTCAGGTTTTTACTACATATGAACACTTTTCACATACTCCCGTGCTACGCCGCTGCTAGTCCTCCTTTCATGCAGAATCGTAAGGTCCTAGCTCATGTCCAAGGCACAAAAGCCAGCAAAAAAGTCAATAATCGATAACTAAACCTTGAATTTTACTACTTCTTACTGGTTATTACATCAACTTTGAAGCTTCATCTGTGTTCTACTATGGTGCTTTTAGTGTCTCCGCATACCGCAGCACGCGACATAGCTTTGCAGACGATAAGTACAACCGTTTCAGAGAGAAGAGTGGCCAATGTGACGCACTGCTTTAAGTCGATTCGATAATAAATTACGAAAACGGACGGATTTCTCAGGTTTTTACTACATATGAACACTTTTCACATACTCCCGTGCAACGCGGCTGCTAGTCCTCCTTTCATGCAGAATCTTAAGGTCCTAGCTCATGTCCAAGGCACCAAAGCCAGGAAAAAAGTCAATAATCGATACCTAAATCTTGAATTTTACTACTTCTTACTGGTTATTACATCAACTTAGAAGCTTCATCTGTGTTCTACTATAGAGCTTTTAGTGTCTCCGCATACTACAGCATGCGACATAGCTTTGCAGACGATACGTACAACCGTTTCAGAGAGAAGAGCGGCCAATGTGACGATCTGCTATAAGTCGATTCGATAACAAATGACGAAAACGGACGGATTTCTCATTTTTTTACTACATATGAACACTATTCACATTCTCCCATGCAACTCGGCTGCTAGTCCTCCTTTCATGCAGAATCATTAGGTCCTAGCTCATGTCCAAGGCATAAAAGCCAGCTAAAAAGTCAATAATCGATACCTAAAACTTGAATTGTACTACTTCTCACTGGCAATCACATCAACTTAGAAGCTTAATCTGTGTTCTACTATGGTGCTTTTAGTGTCTCCGCATACTGCAGCACGCGACATAGCTTTGCAGACGATAAGTACAACCGTTTCAGAGAGAAGAGCGGCCAATGTGACGCACTGCTTTAAGTCGATTCGATAATATATTCCGAAAACGGACGGATTTCTCAGGTTTTTACTACATATGAACACTTTTCGCATCCTCCCGTGCCACGCGGCTGCTAGTCCTCCTTTCATGCAGAATCTTAAGGTCCTAGCTCATGTCCAAGGCTCCAAAGCCAGCAAAAAGTCAATATTCGATACCTAAATCTTGAATTGTACTACTTCTCACTGACAATCACATCAACTTAGAAGCTTCATCTGTGTTCTACTATGGGGCTTTTAGTGTCTCCGCATACTGCAGCACGCGACATAGCTTTGCAGACGATAAGTACAACCGTTTCAGAGAGAAGAGTGGCCAATGTGACGCACTGCTTTAAGTCGATTCGATAATAAATTACGAAAACGGACGGATGTCTCAGGTTTTTACTACATATGAACACTTTTCACATACTCCCGTGCAACGCGGCTGCTAGTCCTCCTTTCACGCAGAATCTTAAGGTCCTAGCTCATGTCCAAGGCACCAAAGCCAGGAAAAAAGTCAATAATCGATACCTAAATCTTGAATTTTACTACTTCTTACTGGCTATTACATCAACTTTGAAGCTTCATCTGTGTTCTACTATGGTGCTTTTAGTGTCTCCGCATACTACAGCATGCGACATAGCTTTGCAGACGATACGTACAACCGTTTCAGAGAGAAGAGCGGCCAATGTGACGATCTGCTTTAAGTCGATTCGATAACAAATGACGAAAACGGACGGATTTCTCATTTTTTTACTACATATGAACACTATTCACATTCTCCCATGCAACTCGGCTGCTAGTCCTCCTTTCATGCAGAATCATAAGGTCCTAGCTCATGTCCAAGGCATAAAAGCCAGCTAAAAAGTCAATAATCGATACCTAAAACTTGAATTGTACTACTTCTCACTGGCAATCACATCAACTTAGAAGCTTCATCTGTGTTCTACTATGGTGCTTTTAGTGTCTCCGCATACTGCAGCACGCGACATAGCTTTGCAGACGATAAGTACAACCGTTTCAGAGAGAAGAGCGGCCAGTGTGACGCACTGCTTTAAGTCGATTCGATAATATATTCCGAAAACGGACGGATTTCTCAGGTTTTTACTACATATGAAAACTTTTCGCATCCTCCCGTGCCACGCGGCTGCTAGTCCTCCTTTCATGCAGAATCTTAAGGTCCTAGCTCATGTCCAAGGCACCAAAGCCAGCAAAAAGTCAATAATCGATACCTAAATCTTGAATTGTACTACTTCTCACTGACAATCACATCAACTTAGAAGCTTCATCTGTGTTCTACTATGGGGCTTTTAGTGTCTCCGCATACTGCAGCACGCGACATAGCTTTGCAGACGATAAGTACAACCGTTTCAGAGAGAAGAGTGGCCAATGTGACGCACTGCTTTAAGTCGATTCGATAATAAATTACGAAAACGGACGGATTTCTCAGGTTTTTACTACATATGAACACTTTTCACATACTCCCGTGCAACGCGGCTGCTAGTCCTCCTTTCATGCAGAATCTTAAGGTCCTAGCACATGTCCAAGGCACCAAAGCCAGGAAAAAAGTCAATAATCGATACCTAAATCTTGAATTTTACTACTTCTTACTGGCTATTACATCAACTTTGAAGCTTCATCTGTGTTCTACTATGGTGCTTTTAGTGTCTCCGCATACCGCAGCACGCGACATAGCTTTGCAGACGAAAAGTACTACCGTTTCAGAGTGAAGAGCGGCCAATGTGACGATCTGGCTTTCAGTCGATTCGATAACAAATGACGAAAACGGACGGATTTCTCAGGTTTTTACTACATATGAACACTTTTCACATTCTCCCATGCAACTCGGCTGCTAGTCCTCCTTTCATGCAGAATCATAAGGTCCTAGCTCATGTCCAAGGCAGAAAAGCCAGCTAAAAAGTCAATAATCGATACCTAAAACTTGAATTGTACTACTTCTTACTGGCTATTACATCAACTTAGAAGCTTAATCTGTGTTCTACTACGGTGCTTTTAGTGTCTCCGCATATTGCAGCATGCGACATAGCTTTGCAGACGATAAGTACAACCGTTTCAGAGAGAAGAGCGGCCAATGTGACGCACTGCTTTAAGTCGATTCGATAATAAATTACGAAAACGGACGGATGTCTCAGGTTTTTACTACATATGAACACTTTTCGCATCCTCGACTGCAACTCGGCTGCTAGTCCTCCTTTCATGCAGAATCTTAAGGTCCTAGCCCATGTCCAAAGCACCAAAGCCAGCTAAAAAGTCAATAATCGATACCTAAATCTTGAATTTTACTACTTCTTACTGGCTATTACATCAACTTTGAAGCTTCATCTGTGTTCTACTATGGTGCTTTTAGTGTCTCCGCATACCGCAGCACGCGACATAGCTTTGCAGACGAAAAGTACTACCGTTTCAGAGTGAAGAGCGGCCAATGTGACGATCTGGCTTTCAGTCGATTCGATAACAAATGACGAAAACGGACGGATTTCTCATTTTTTTACTACATATTAACACTATTCACATTCTCCCATGCAACTCGGCTGCTAGTCCTCCTTTCATGCAGAATCATAAGGTCCTAGCTAATGTCCAAGGCATAAAAGCCAGCTAAAAAGTCAATAATCGATACCTAAAACTTGAATTGTACTACTTCTCACTGGCAATCACATCAACTTAGAAGCTTAATCTGTGTTCTACTATGGTGCTTTTAGTGTCTCCGCATACTGCAGCACGCGACATAGCTTTGCAGACGATAAGTACAACCGTTTCAGAGAGAAGAGCGGCCAATGTGACGCACTGCTTTAAGTCGATTCGATAATATATTCCGAAAACGGACGGATTTCTCAGGTTTTTACTACATATGAACACTTTTCGCATCCTCCCGTGCCACGCGGCTGCTAGTCCTCCTTTCATGCAGAATCTTAAGGTCCTAGCTCATGTCCAAGGCACCAAAGCCAGCAAAAAGTCAATATTCGATACCTAAATCTTGAATTGTACTACTTCTCACTGACAATCACATCAACTTAGGAGCTTCATCTGTGTTCTACTATGGGGCTTTTAGTGTCTCCGCATACTGCAGCACGCGACATAGCTTTGCAGACGATAAGTACAACCGTTTCAGAGAGAAGAGTGGCCAATGTGACGCACTGCTTTAAGTCGATTCGATAATAAATTACGAAAACGGACGGATGTCTCAGGTTTTTACTACATATGAACACTTTTCACATACTCCCGTGCAACGCGGCTGCTAGTCCTCCTTTCACGCAGAATCTTAAGGTCCTAGCTCATGTCCAAGGCACCAAAGCCAGGAAAAAGTCAATAATCGATACCTAAATCTTGAATTTTACTACTTCTTACTGGCTATTACATCAACTTTGAAGCTTCATCTGTGTTCTACTATGGTGCTTTTAGTGTCTCCGCATACCGCAGCACGCGACATAGCTTTGCAGACGAAAAGTACTACCGTTTCAGAGTGAAGAGCGGCCAATGTGACGATCTGGCTTTCAGTCGATTCGATAACAAATGACGAAAACGGACGGATTTCTCAGGTTTTTACTACATATGAACACTTTTCACATTCTCCCATGCAACTCGGCTGCTAGTCCTCCTTTCATGCAGAATCATAAGGTCCTAGCTCATGTCCAAGGCAGAAAAGCCAGCTAAAAAGTCAATAATCGATACCTAAAACTTGAATTGTACTACTTCTTACTGGCTATTACATCAACTTAGAAGCTTAATCTGTGTTCTACTACGGTGCTTTTAGTGTCTCCGCATATTGCAGCATGCGACATAGCTTTGCAGACGATAAGTACAACCGTTTCAGAGAGAAGAGCGGCCAATGTGACGCACTGCTTTAAGTCGATTCGATAATAAATTACGAAAACGGACGGATGTCTCAGGTTTTTACTACATATGAACACTTTTCGCATCCTCCACTGCAACTCGGCTGCTAGTCCTCCTTTCATGCAGAATCTTAAGGTCCTAGCCCATGTCCAAAGCACCAAAGCCAGCTAAAAAGTCAATAATCGATACCTAAAACTTGAATTGTACTACTTCTCACTGGCTATCACATCAACTTAGAAGCTTCATCTGTGTTCTACTATGATGCTTTTAGTGTCTCCGCATACTGCAGCATGCGACATAGCTTTGCAGACGATAAGTACAACCGTTTCAGAGAGAAGAGCGGCCAATGTGACGCACTGCTTTAAGTCGATTCGATTATATATTCCGAAAACGGACGGATTTCTCAGGTTTTTACTACATATGAACACTTTTCGCATCCTCCGGTGCCACTAGGCTGCTAGTAATCCTTTCATGCACAATCATAAGGTCCTACCTAATGTCCAAGGCACCAAAGCCAGGTAAAAAGTCAATTTTCGATACCTAAAACTTGAATTGCACTACTCCTTACTGGCTATTACATCAACTTAGAAGCTTCATCTGTGTTCTACTATGGTGATTTTAGTGTCTCCGCAAACCGCAGCACGCGACATAGCTTTGCAGACGATAAGTACAACCGTTTCAGAGAGAAGAGAGGCCAATGTGACGATCCGGCTTTAAGTCGATTCGATAACAAATGACGAAAATGGACGGATTTCTCAGGTTTTTACTACATATGAACACTTGTCACATAGTCCCGTGCAACGCGGCTGCTAGTCCTCTTTTCATGCAGAATCTTAAGGTCCTAGCTCATGTCCAAGGCGCCAAAGCCAGCTAAAAAGTCAATATTCGATACCTAAAACTAGAATTGTACTACTCCTTACTGGCTATTACATCAACTTAGTAGCTTCATCTGTGTTCTACTATGGTGCTTTTAGTGTCTCCGCATACCGCAGCACGCGACATAGCTTTGCAGACGATAAGTACAACCGTTTCAGAGAGAAGAGCGGCCAATGTGACGCACTGCTTTAAGTCGATTCCATAATAAATTACGAAAACGGACGGATTTCTCAGGTTTTTACTACATATGAACACTTTTCGCATCCTCCCGTGCAACTCGGCTGCTAGTCCTCCTTTCATGCAGAATCTTAAGGTCCTAGCTCATGTCCAAGGCGCCAAAGCCAGCTAAAAAGTCAATATTCGATATCTAAAACTTGAATTGTACTACTCCTTACTGGCTATTACATCAACTTAGAAGCTTCATCTGTGTTCTACTATGGTGCTTTTAGTGTCTCCGCATACCGCAGCACGCGACATAGCTTTGCAGACGATAAGTACAAGCGTTTCAGAGAGAAGAGCGGCCATTGTGACGATATGGCTATAAGTCGATTCGATAACAAATGACGAAAACGGACGGATTTCTCAAGTTTTAACTACATTTGAACACTTTTCACATTCTCATGTGCAACTCGGCTGCTAGTCCTCCTTTCATGCAGAATCTTAAGGTCCTAGCCCATGTCCAAGGCACCAAAGCCAGCTAAAAAGACAATATTCGATACCTAAAACATGAATTGTACTACTTCTCACTGGCAATCACATCAACTTAGAAGCTTCATCTGTGTTCTACTATGGTGCTTCTAGTGTCTCCGCATACTGCAGCACGCGACATAGCTTTGCAGACGATAAGTACAACCGTTTCAGAGAGAAGAGCGGCCAATGTGACGCACTGCTTTAAGTCGATTCGATAATATATTCCGAAAACGGACGGATTTCTCAGGTTTTTATGACATATGAACACTTTTCGCATCCTCCCGTGCCACGCGGCTGCTACTCCTCCTTTCATGCAGAATCTTAAGGTCCTAGCTCATTTCCAAGGCACCAAAGCCAGCAAAAAGTCAATAATCGATACCTAAATCTTGAATTGTACTACTTCTTACTGGCTATTACATCAACTTAGGAGCTTAATCTGTGTTCTACTATGGTGCTTTTAGTGTCTCCGCATACCGCAGCACGCGACATAGCTTTGCAGACGATAAGTACAACCGTTTCAGAGAGAAGAGCGGCCAATGTGACGATCTGGCTTTAAGTCGATTCGATAACAAATGACGAAAACGGACGGATTTCTCAGGTTTTTACTACATATGAACACTTTTCACATTCTCCCATGCAACTCGGCTGCTAGTCCTCCTTTCATGCAGAATCATAAGGTCCTAGCTCATGTCCAAGGCAGAAAAGCCAGCTAAAAAGTCAATAATCGATACCTAAAACTTGAATTGTTCTACTTCTTACTGGCTATTACATCAACTTAGAAGCTTAATCTGTGTTCTACTATGGTGCTTTTAGTGTCTCCGCATACTGCAGCATGCGACATAGCTTTGCAGACGATAAGTACAACCGGTTCAGAGAGAAGAGCGGCCAATGTGACGCACTGCTTTAAGTCGATTCGATAATAAATTACGAAAACGGACGGATTTCTCAGGTTTTTACTACATATGAACACTTTTCGCATCCTCCAGTGCAACTCGGCTGCTAGTCCTCCTTTCTTGCAGAATCTTAAGGTCCTAGCCCATGTCCAAGGCACCAAAGCCAGCTAAAAAGTCAATAATCGATACCTAAAACTTGAATTGTACTACTTCTCACTGGCTATCACATCAACTTAGAAGCTTCATCTGTGTTCTACTATGGTGCTTTTAGTGTCTCCGCATACTGCAGCATGCGACATAGCTTTGCAGACGATAAGTACAACCGTTTCAGAGAGAAAAGCGGCCAATGTGACGATCTGCTTTAAGTCGATTCGATAACAAATGACGAAAACGGACGGATTTCTCATTTTTTTACTACAGATGAACACTATTCACATTCTCCCATGCATCTCGGCTGCTAGTCCTCCTTTCATGCAGAATCATATGGTCCTAGCTCATGTCCAAGGCATAAAAGCCAGCTAAAAAGTCAATAATCGATACCTAAAACTTGAATTGTACTACTTCTTACTGGCTATCACATCAACTTAGAAGCTTCATCCGTGTTCTACTATGGTGCTTTTAGTGTCTCCGCATACTGCAGCACGCGACATAGCTTTGCAGACGATAAGTACAACCGTTTCAGAGAGAAGAGCGGGCAATATGACGATCTGGCTTCAAGTTGATTCGATAACAACTGACGAAAAAGGATGGATTTCTCAGGTTTTTCCTACATATGAACACTTTTCACATTCTCCCATTCAACTCGGGTGCTAGTCCTCCTTTCATGCAGAATCTTAAGGACATAGCTCATACCCAAGGCACCAAAGCCAACTAAAAAGTCAATAATCGATACCTAAATTGACTACATCTTACTAGCTATTATATCAACTTAGAAGCTTCATCTGTGTTCCACTATGGTGATTTTAGTGTCTCCGCAAACCGCAGCACGCGACATAGCTTTGCAGACGATAAGTACAACCGTTTCAGAGAGAAGAGAGGCCAATGTGACGATCTGGCTTTAAGTCGATTCGATAACAAATGAAGAAAATGGACGGATTTCTCAGGTTTTTACTACATATGAACACTTGTCACATAGTCCCGTGCAACGCGGCTGCTAGTCCTCCTTTCATGCAGAATCTTAAGGTCCTAGCTCATGTCCAAGGCGCCAAAGCCAGCTAAAAAGTCAATATTCGATACCTAAAACTTGAATTGTACTACTCCTTACTGGCTATTACATCAACTTAGTAGCTTCATCTGTGTTCTACTATGGTGCTTTTAGTGTCTCCGCATACCGCAGCACGCGACATAGCTTTGCAGACGATAAGTACAACCGTTTCAGAGAGAAGAGCGGCCAATGTGACGTACTGCTTTAAGTCGATTCGATAATAAATTACGAAAACGGACGGATTTCTCAGGTTTTTACTACATATGAACACTTTTCGCATCCTCCCGTGCAACTCGGCTGCTAGTCCTCGTTTCATGCAGAATCTTAAGGTCCTAGCTCATGTCCAAGGCACCAAAGCCAGCTAAAAAGTCAATATTCGATACCTAAAACTTGAATTGTACTACTCCTTACTGGCTATTACATCAACTTAGAAGCTTCATCTGTGTTCTACTATGGTGATTTTAGTGTCTCCGCATACCGCAGCACGCGACATAGCTTTGCAGACGATAAGTACAACCGTTTCAGAGAGAAGAGGGGCCAATGTGACGAACTGGCTTTAAGTCGATTCGATAACAAATGACAAAAATGGACGGATTTCTCAGGTTTTTACTACATATGAACACTTTTCACATACTCCCGTGCAACGCGGCTGCTAGTCCTCCTTTCATGTAGAATCTTAAGGTCCTAGCTCATGTCCAAGGCACCTAAGCCAACTAAAAAGTCAATAATCGATACCTAAAACTTGAATTGTACAACTTCTCACTGGCTATCACATCAACTTAGAACCTTTATCTGTGTTCTACTATGGTGCTTTTAGTGTCTCCGCATACCGCAGCACGCGACATAGCTTTGCAGACGATAAGTACAACCGTTTCAGAGAGAAGAGGGGCCAATGTGACGATCTGGCTTTAAGTCGATTCGATAACAAGTGACGAAAACGGACGGATTTCTCAGGTTTATACTACATATTAACACTTTTTACATTCTCCCGTGCAACTCGGCTGCTAGTCCTCCTTTCATGCAGAATCTTAAGGTCCTAGCTCATGTCCAAGGCACCAAAGCCAGCAAAAAAGTCAATAATCGATACCTAAATCTTGAATTGTACTACCTCTTACTGGCTATTACATCAACTTAGAAGCTTCATCTGTATTCTACTATATTGCTTTTAGTGTCTCCGCATACCGCAGCACTCGACATAGCTTTGCAGACGATAAGTACAACCGTTTCAGATAGAAGAGCGGCCAATGTGACAATCTGGCTTTAAGTCGATTCGATAACACATGACGAAAACGGACGCATTTTTCAGGTTTTTACTACATATGAACACTTTTCACATTCTCCCAAGCAACTCGGCTGCTAGTCCTCCTTCCGTGCGGAATCATAAGGTCCTAGCTCATGTCCAAGGCACAAAAGCCAGCTAAAAGTTCAATAATCGATACCTAAAACTTGAATTGTACTACTTCTTACTTGCTATTACATCAACTTAGAAGCTTAATCTGTGTTCTGCTATGGTGCTTTTAGTGTCTCCGCATACCGCAGCACGCGACATAGCTTTGCAGACGATAAGTACAACCGTTTCAGAGAGAAGAGGGGCCCATGTGACGATCTGGCTTTAAGTCGATTCGATAACAAATGACGAAAACGGACGGATTTCTCAGGTTTTTACTACATATGAACACTTTTTACATTCTCCCGTGCAACGCGGCTGCTAGTCCTCCTTTCATGCAGAATCTTTAGGTCCTAGCTCATGTCCAAGGCACCAAAGCCAGCTAAAAAGACAATAATCGATACCTAAAACTTGAATTGTACTACGTCTCACTGGCTATCACATCAACTTAGAAGCTTCATCTGTGTTCTACTATGGAACTTTTAGTGTCTCCGCATACTGCAGCACGCGACATAGCTTTGCAGACGATAAGTACAACCGTTTCAGAGAGAAGAGGGGCCCATGTGGCGATCTGGCTTTAAGTCGATACGATAACAAATGACGAAAACGGACGGATTTCTCAGGTTTTTACTACATATGAACACTTTTTACATTCTCCCGTGCAACTCGGCTGCTAGTCCTCCTTTCATGCAGAATCTTAAGGTCCTAGGTCATGTCCAAGGCACCAAAGCCAGCAAAAAAGTCAATAATCGATACCTAAATCTTGAATTGTACTACTTCTTACTGGCTATTACATCAACTTTGAATCTTCATCTGTGTTCTACTATGGTGCTTTTAGTGTCTCCGCATACTGCAGCACGCGACATAGCTTTGCAGACGATAAGTACAACCGTTTCAGAGAGAAGAGCGGCCAATGTGACGATCTGGCTTTAAGTCGATTCGATAACAAATGACGAAAACGGACGGATTTCTCAGGTTTTTACTACATATGAACACTTTTCACATTCTCCCATGTAACTCGGCTGCTAGTCCTCCTTTCATGCAGAATCATAAGGTCCTAGCTCATGTCCAAGGCACAAAAGCCAGCTAAAAAGTCAATAATCGATACCTAAAACTTTAATTGTACTACTTCTCACTGGCTATCACATCAACTTAGAAGCTTCATCTGCGTTCTACTATGGTGCTTTTAGTGTCTCCGCATACTGCAGCACGCGACATAGCTTTGCAGACGATAAGTACAACCGTTTCAGAGAGAAAAGCGGGCAATGTGACGATCTGGCTTCAAGTTGATTCGATAACAAATGACTAAAACGGACGGATTTCTCAGGTTTTTACTACATATGAACACTTTCCACATTCTCCAATGCAACTCGGATGCTAGTCCTCCTATCATGCAGAATCATAAGGACATAGCTCATGTCCAAGGCACCAAAGCCAGCTAAAAAGTCAATAATCGATACCTAAATTGACTACATCTTACTAGCTATTACATCAACTTAGAAGCTTCATCTGTGTTCCACTATGGTGATTTAGTGTCTCCGCATACCGCAGCACGCGACATAGCTTTGCAGACGATAAGTACAACCGTTTCAGAGAGAAGAGAGGCCAATGTGACGATCTGGCTTTAAGTCGATTCGATAACAAATGACGAAAATGGACGGATTTCTCAGGTTTTTACTACATATGAACACTTGTCACATAGTCCCGTGCAACGCGGCTGCTAGTCCTCCTTTCATGCAGAATCTTAAGGTCCTAGCTCATGTCCAAGGCACCAAAGCCAGCAAAAAAGACAATAATCGATACCTAAATCTTGAATTGTACTGCTTCTTACTGGCTATTACTTCAACTTTGAAGCTTCATCTGTGTTCTACTATGGTGCTTTTAGTGTCTCCGCATACTGCAGCATGCGACATAGCTTTGCAGGCGATAAGTACAACCGTTTCAGAGAGAAGAGCGGCCAATGTGACGCACTGCTTTAAGTCGATTCGATAATATATTCCGAAAACGGACGGATTTTTCAGGTTTTTACTACATATGAACACTTTTCACATTCTCCCATGCAACTTGGCTGCTAGTCCTCCTTTCATGCAGAATCATAAGGTCCTAGCTCATGTCCAAGGCATAAAAGCCAGCTAAAAAGTCAATAATCGATACCTAAAACATGAATTGTACTACTTCTCACTGGCAATCACATCAACTTAGAAGCTTCATCTGTGTTCTACTATGGTGCTTTTAGTGTCTCCGCATACTGCAGCACGCGACATAGCTTTGCAGACGATAAGTACAACCGTTTCAGAGAGAAGAGCGGCCAATGTGACGCACTGCTTTAAGTCGATTCGATAATATATTCCGAAAACGGACGGATTTCTCAGGTTTTTATGACATATGAACACTTTTCGCATCCTCCCGTGCCACGCGGCTGCTACTCCTCCTTTCATGCAGAATCTTAAGGTCCTAGCTCATTTCCAAGGCACCAAAGCCAGCAAAAAGTCAATAATCGATACCTAAATCTTGAATTGTACTACTTCTTACTGGCTATTACATCAACTTAGGAGCTTAATCTGTGTTCTACTATGGTGCTTTTAGTGTCTCCGCATACCGCAGCACGCGACATAGCTTTGCAGACGATAAGTACAACCGTTTCAGAGAGAAGAGCGGCCAATGTGACGATCTGGCTTTAAGTCGATTCGATAACAAATGACGAAAACGGACGGATTTCTCAGGTTTTTACTACATATGAACACTTTTCACATTCTCCCATGCAACTCGGCTGCTAGTCCTCCTTTCATGCAGAATCATAAGGTCCTAGCTCATGTCCAAGGCAGAAAAGCCAGCTAAAAAGTCAATAATCGAAACCTAAAACTTGAATTGTACTACTTCTTAC